>NC_137969.1:807500-1380000 GCF_963924665.1 Micromys minutus | reverse complement strand
TTACAAGTAAGGACATAATATATTCATTATTTTACTTTAAACTATTTCAAGGTGAGTTTTTCTTCTTCCAATGTACATATGTAAAAGACTATTCCTTAACAAGAGATCAGAAAATGGAGCAGGTCTCCATTAGCTTATTTTTCAGAACTTGGTTTAGAAATCACAAGGGAAAAAGTCATATATTCACCCTAACTGATGGTTGAGGGGTACTATAAATAAATATGCAGAATTCATCATCCACATGTTTGAAAACTCTAACCTCGACTGAATTTTTATCTGTCAAAACAAAAATGACAGAGATTGAATAAAAATTACATACACGGTAACTATTCCCTATTTTATAAAATTGCATAATATCCAATCTAACAACTTTCATTGCTAGACATAAAAAAAAAAAAAAAAAACCCCATACTGGAGAAATTAAGTGCAAGTGTTACACTGCCTTAATGCCTTAATCCTTTATTCATTATTCTAGTCATGGCCCCATGGCCCCACTAGCTATTGCCTTTCACCATGATCACCATTTATCTTACCATTCAAGTTTAAGTGGTTAATTATTAATGTCAACCAATGAATTTCTATTTTAAATAAAGCCCATAAATGAAGACTTTATAAATTCAGGAAACTAACTAAAGATATTTGTGATTTGGAATAAAATTATTGAATGCAAGAATATTAAATGAAAAATGTCATAACATAGATTGAAACAATTAAACTGGTAATTTAATGAAACCATGAAAAAAGAAATGCTCAAAGAAATATTGTTTGTGCTTATTTTTATTAATTTTGATATTACACAATATTTAGTTACTGTCTCAAACTCCCAGGAGACACAATTACACTACAAAACCCCTGATTCTCTTACAGTGTTACTTTCTTCATCAGTGGTCCTTAAAACTTTGTTTGAGGTAATAGAAGCACTGTGAAGAGAAATCATGAGACAAAACCAGGAATGCATTACAAGTAGAATTTGGTCCTCTAATTTCTATAATGCCCAGAGAAACTTCAAATAGTGACTCTGTCTTTTTAAATATAAAGAAACAATGAACTAGAGGCTGAACATGACTTAATTAGATTAATAACATTTTAGTTCTCAGATTAATAATTTTACTAAACTTATGCTTTTCATAAACAGTAAGTTGAGATAGAATAGTTCTATGCATTTTTATACTTTTTTTCTAAATTTAGTATTAGAAATAATTTCAATATTTTCATCTTCCCATTACAATCACCTTTTGATAGTTCATTTCATTTTTGTGCTAATGATAACATGCATATCTGCATTTAAAACATTACTACCTGTATATGCTTGTGCTTGTGAGAATAGAGACGTTTCCTTCCAAAGTTCTGTTTCTTCACTTCCAAGTTTTGTGCTATGGGATGTTGCTTTTGCAGTCAAGGCTTCTCCTGAGAAACCAGTTGTCTCTTTCATGTAATTACTTCAAAAAATGTGAAAGTGGAACAGCTAGTTTCAGAGAAGAGGGTACCATAGACATCATTTAAATTAATGCTAATTCTTCTAGAATAATCTATTGAAGTGCAAAGGATGCAGTCTCAGTACCTCTGGCCAAAATGTTCTAAAATCCATTTGTTCTTTCAGAACTAACCTACCTTTTCAGTACAGAGATAAAATGAGAAAATTTACCTTTTTTCCCATGGGCAGCAATGTTTCAGAGGAAAAATTGCTACAGGAAATTACATGAGAAAAAACACAATGCATGCTGAGCATGAAAGACTTTTTTTTTCCACCAAAATTAAGTGACAATACTCTTGGAAATCTTACCAGAACAAACCCATTTATTTCCTGGAATTAAAAATGTCCCAGTGTTATTGGAATTTTCTAGGTGCTTGAGCTCCATATTGCGTATTTAATAAGAAAGTGATGGAAAGCAGGGTAGTCAGACCAGAAGCAAAACCCACAGAATTAGGAGCAGTGAGTGAATAGAACACAGGGCTGTGGTATCTCAGTACATGCTTTCATTAACTTTTTCATCACCCAGATATGCCATTCATATTTGTATGGGTTGATGATAGTATTTATTTCTCTTTTTTTCATTTTTTAAATTGGATATTCTCTGTATTTACATTCCAGATGCTATCCCCTTTCTCTTAATACCATCCCTCCCTCCCTCCCACTCTTATTACCTTCAAGAAGGTGCTCCCTTTCCCAATCACCCTCTCCCCTCTCAATGCCTTGGCACTGCCCTACAGTGGGAAAATGAGTCTTCTCTGGACCAAAGGCCTTTTCTCCCACTGATGCCAGAGAATGCCATCCTGTGCTACATATGGGCCTGGGCCATGATTCTCTCCATGTGAAGTAATTGGTTGGTGTTTTTGTCCCTGGAAACTGTGGTTACTTTGATTAGTTGATAATTTTGTTCTTCCAATGGAGTTGCAGACACTTTCAGCTCCTTCAGTAATTTTTCTAACTCCTTCTTTGGATTTCCTGTGTTCACTCTGATGGTTAACTGTGAGCATCCTCCTCTGTATTAGTGTGACTCCTCTGAGGAGGCATCCATATCAGATTCCTGCCCGTACGCACTTCTTCTTGGCAACAACAATAGTGCTTGGCTATAGTGGCTGCAAATGGGATGAATTCCCAGATGAGGCAGTCTCTGGATGATCTTTTCTCCAATCCCTGCTTGTGCATTTGTTCCATTATTTCCTCTCATGAGTGTTTTGTGATGAGAGTATTTCTAATAGCTGTTTTTAAACATTCAATGATTGGTGTGTGTTCCCCACTGCCAGGATATTGAAACTTCCCAGATATATTGCTGGGATCATCATTGTGGTTCATGTATCTTATAGCTGAGTACAAGTGTTGCTTTCCTCTAATGACAGCTAGCATTTTGCCTTGGGATACCTGATAGACTTCAGTTAGCAGGATTTCAGTTCTGATACAGATTCCCCCAAGTCCTGTGTCCAAACTCAGCTGGAATTTTAACAACAGATTTTAGTTTTAAGTTATATAAAGCAAACAAAGCAATGCAGCACCCGTGTCATGTTGAAGTCTCTTTGATTCCCTTGACCTTCCAAGGGAAATTTCCTATGCCGGATATTGAAGTTTTTGTTTTATAATGTATAATAGCATCCCAAATAATGGAACTTCACTAAAAATCTATGTTTAAAAGTATGTATGTAGATACTTATACATTATATATTATATATTCTATATTTATTATACATTTCCTTTTTGTTTTGTAAATTAATTAGTGGTAATTATCTTTTCTTTCATATCCCACACAATTGTTTCCCTTACTCTCCCTTCAGAGTTAAATTCACCCTACTTTTTGCTTCAGGGCATCTTTGTCTCAAACTCAGCCTCTTCAACTGATTTTCATGTTTGCTAGTTTTTTTTTTTTTTTTTTTTTTTTTTGGAAGTTTTGCTTTTTGCATTATTTGTGTCTCAGCTTTATCTGAAATCTATGCAAAACCAGAAATTGAGAGTTGAAATTAGAAATATTAGATGTGTTATTTATCTTTCTGAGTCTTACTTTTCACATTCAATGTACTATTTTCTAATGTCTTATATTTTCAGTTCCCCATGGATTTTATTATTCATGGTTAACATTTGAAAAATATGGACAACTACTAAGTACTTAATATCAATCTAATTTAAACTCTGAAAAAAAAAGTTAAAAATAATTTACTATTTCTCATCTTTTTAAAAAAATGAACAACTTTATTTTAAAAAAAGATAAATGTACAGATTTTAAGCAATTTTGCATAAAAGTATATGAATACATTTTTTAGTACTTGATTTTTCTAAGGTTTGATAGGATGCATTAAAATCTTACTAGGTTCAATGAGCATAAAATACATGTAAAATAGTATGTAACTTGGAAATACTCAAAGTTTTCTTTGTGTGTAAAGATTTAGCATAATGGTTTTTCATTTTCTGTTTTTTTTCCTTGAACTTCATATAGTTGGTGAGTAGTTTTGGGGGTGTTCAGAGCTTTCTGGGGTTAGTATCCAACTACCAGTGACTGCATATTATGTCTGTTCTTTTGTGACTGGGTTATCTCATTGACAATGATATTCTCTAGATGCATCCACTTTTTAAGAATTTCATAAAGTCATTGTTTCCGATAGCTGAGTAGTACTCCATTGTGTAAATATACCACAATTTTTGTATCCATTCATCTACTGAAGTACATCTGGGTTCTTTCCAGCTTCTGGATATTATAAAAAGGACTGCTATGAGCATTGTGGTACATGTGTCTTTGTTGTATGTTATATGCCCGGAAGTGGAATAACTGGGTCTTCAGGTAGTATTATGTCCAATATTCTGAGGAATCGCCAGACTGATTTCCAGAGTGGGTGTACCAGCTTACTACTCCACCAACAGTGGAGAAGTGTTCCTCTTTCTCTACATCCTCACCAGCATTTGTTGTCATCTGAGTTTTGGATCTTAGCCAATCTGAGTGGTGTGAGGTGGAATCTCAGGGTTGTTTTGATTTGCATTAACCTGATGGCTAATGATGTGGAGCACTTCCTTAGATGCTTCTCAGCCCTTTGCTATTCCTCAATTGAGAACTTTTTGTTTACCTCTGTACCCCAAATTTTAATAAGGTCGTTTGATTCTCTGGTGTCTAACTTCTTCTGTTTTTTTTGTGTATCTTGGATATTAGGCTTCTATCTGATATGAGGTTGATAAAGATCTTTTCCCAATCTGTTGGCTGCTGTTTTGTTTTCTTAACTAAACAATGCCCATACTTGGAATATGTATCATCTTATTAAAATTAAATTTTTAAATTAAACTGATACCTGAGAGTTTATTTTCTTTATTTGATAGTTAATATACTTTTTCAGTGTTTCTTCTAATTGTGATATTTTAAACTTTGGAATATCTACACTTGTAATTTTAATATCTGTTGCCATATATTGTTACCATTACTTTATATAAAGCAGGGCATTTTCAAGCAGAATAGCTAAGTTCTGCTCTTTTCTCTATGTGTTTTTAAACATATTTAATCTCTATTTTTTGTTACTTATTTTACTCTGCACATACAAGTCTCTGAGAGATTTTATTAATGCAGATAAAAATGTTATACATAGTTTTTGCTTTTATAATTAGTTCTAAGATAAAACATTCATCTTTAATTGAAAATTTTTAGAATTCCTTGAATTTGAAAATTTGTTTGGTTTTGGATTTATTAAATAGGGCATTGTGATTGATATAAGAATAGTTGTTTAAGAATATAAGAGACAGAGGTGGCAAAGATAATTTGAGATTAAGATAATTTGTTGTATGTTCTGCTGTGTATGAAATTATCTCTTGCTGAAACACATTCTTATTTCTGGAAATGTTGTATAAAATGGTCTTGATATGCTACTCAGCAATTGAAAGGTTTAAAGTGAACTATAGCTAAACTGTTAGAGATTATACTTTCTCAGCCCTCAGAAAATAATTTTCACATTAATATATAGCCATATGTTTGTGGAATTTCACATGCATGAGCTATGGCAGGGTGAAGTTTAGTAATATTTTATGAAAGCTAATCAATATTTCTACATATCAAGCTCATTTTAAAATGTAAAAATTTTTATATACTCTTATTTTAGACAAGTTGACATTATAGATACTTTTAATGTAGTTTTGTGGTCATGAGAATCTATATAACAAACTAATTGAGAGGATCTTTGATAACTAGATAGATGAGCAATATAACAAAGACAAAGGTATAAAATTAAGAGAAATCATAGCAAATAGACATTGATTTCTGTTTATTCAAATGTGGCTTAGCTCATAATAGTCACTTAATAATTAGTATTTTGGCATTAATGCTCAGTCACTTTCTATGACTTCTATCTTTTTGTTCCATCATGGGATTTATTTCCAAGTTAGTACTTGATAAAAAGAAATACATATCTATGTAAGTTAAAAAAATACAGGGAATTCATAGCATGCCTACAGATTGCTGTGCACTCAGGAAACCCTTATGACTTCTCTCCCTGCTGAGCCCACAGGTGAGTCTCCACTTTCTCTTTACTGACTAGCCAGGAAGAAATCACCAAGAACTCTCAGGGTGCAGGTATATTTCACATGCTTGGGAATGGACTGCTTCAGTCCCATATGTTCCCAGAGCCAGAGCAGGCTCACTTCCATCAGAAATCACAGCTTACCCACAGAGAGTTTAACACCCAGGGACAATCTCCCTCTTGTGCCCATGGGCCCCCAGACACACAGGAGAGACAAGCTCCAGTCAGAGACAACAAGTTCAACTAGCAACACAGATAACAAAATGGCAAAAGGCAAGAACAAAAATCTAATAAATAAAAACTAAGAAACCTGGCAACATCAGAACCATTTTTCCACCACAGCAAGTAGTGGATAATTCAGCACACCAGAAAAACAAGATTTTGACTTAAAATCAAACCTTATGCTAATGATGGAATGCACCTAGAAGTGCATAAATAAATCTCTTAAATAGAATGTAGCATAACAGGGAGAACACACATAAACAAGTAGAAGCTCTTAAAAAGTAAACAAAAAATCACTTAAAGAGCTAAAAGAAAACATAACCAAACAAGTGAAAAAATTGAAAACAGAAATAGAAACAAGAAAGAAATCACAAAAGGAGAAAACTCTGTAGATACAAAACTTAAGAAAGATACCTGCAGTCATAGATGCAAGCATCACTAACCGAATACACGAGATGGAAGAGAGAATCACAAGAGCAGAAGACAGCATAGAAAACATTAACACCTCAGCATCGCCGGGTGGGAACAGAAGTTCTAAAGTTCTGTTCCTTGTCTCTGGATCAGACAGGGCAGGGCAGGTCAAGGCAGGGGGTGTACTTTCTGTGTGCACTCCACAGAGATCCCTCCACTCCCCAGCAGCCTAGGTCTCCCACTCACAAGTTGCTCAGCCTCTAGGAGCCCCTGTTCAGGGTGGCAGGTGGGCCAGGCTCCGCTCTGTGTCCTGAAGTTGCCTCTGGGTGGGAACAGAAGTTCCTATGATCTCTTCCAGGTCACAGTTGCTCAGCCTCTACGAGCCACCGTTCCGGGTGGCAGGTGGGCCAGGCTGCACTCTGTATGAAGTCCAAGAAATAAAGAAAACAAATATATATATATATATATTTACAAAACAAGAAGACTTTGACAATTTCCATGTTGCGTTTTGTTTTGCATGTACTTTACGTTCATTGTTACTATTAGGTTTTCAATGCATACTGTCAAGCCCTTGAAAAAATCAAGTACTGACTAAAAAATATATTCACAGAGTTTTATGTAAAATTGTTTTAATATCTGAAAAAACAGTACTGACAAAAATGTATAATTTTAAGCAAAAAATGTTTAAAATCTGTACATTTATCTTTGTTTTGTAAAATAAAGTCATTATAAAAAAAAAGAAAACATTAACACAACAGTCAGAGAAATGCAAAAGATTCAGACCCTAAGAGAATGAAAAGGTGAACCAAAGTTACTATATACAGCAAAATTCTCAATTATCATGAATGGAGAAACCAAGATATTTGAAGACACACCCAAATTTAAACAATATCTGCCCTACAAACCCAATCATAAAAAGGCTAATAGATGGAAAACTCCAACACAAAAGAGAAAATACACCCTAGGCAAAGAAAAAAACATCTTCTTGCTGGAAAACCAAAAAAAAAAAAAAAAAAAAAAAAAAAGATGACCATGTGTTTTGTTTTTTTTCTTTGAGTTTGTTTATATGGTAAATTATGTTGATGGATATTAAACCATCCCTGTATCCCAGGTATGAAGCCTACTTAATCATGGTGAATGATGGTTTTGATGTGTTCTTGGATTTGGTTTGCAAGGATTTTGTTGAGTATTTAGCATCAAAGTTCATAAGTGATATTGGTCTGAAGTTATCTTTCCTTGTAGGGTCTTTTTGTGGTGTAGGAATGAGGGTTATTGTGGCCTCAAAAAATGTGTTAGGTAGTATTCCATCTGACTCTATTTTATGGAATAGTTTGAAGAGTATTGCTAATAGGTTATTAATAAATGTGTCATAGAATTCTGCACTAAACCTGTCTGGACCTGAGCTTTTTTTGGTTGGGAGGCTTTTGATGACTGCTTCTATTTCATTAGGCATTATGGGATTATTTAGATGGTTTACCATGTCCTGGTTTAACGTTAGTAACTTGTATCTGTCTAGGAAATTATCCATTTCCTCCAGATTTTCCAGGTTTTTTGAGGATAGGCTTTTGTAGTAGGATATAATTATTTCTTCAATTTCCTCAGTTTCAGTTGTTATGTCTCCACTTTCATTTCTGATTTTGTTAATTTGGACACTCTCTCTTTGCCCTCTAGTTAGTCTAGCTAAGGGTTTATCAATCTTGTTAATTTTCTCAAAGAACCAGGTCTTAGTTGTGTTGATTCTTTGAACCATTCTTTTTGTTTCTATTTGGTCAATTTCTGCTATGAGTTTGATTCTTTTTTTATGTCTCCTCCTCTTGGGTGTATCTGCTTCCTTTTGTTCTAGAGCTTTCAACTATGCCGTCAAGTTGTTAGTGTATGCTCTCTCCAGATTTTTTTTTTTTTTTTGGAAGCACTCAGAGCTATTAGTTTTCCTCTCAATACTGTTTGCATTGCATCCCATAGGTTTGGGTATGTGGCATTTTCATTTTCATTAAATTCTAGAATATCCTTAATTTCTTTGTTTAGCTAGATAGTTTCTTAATAGTGATAATGATGTTCATTAATTAGATATGTAAAATTTTAAATGATTCAGAAAACATGAACAAATATAACAATATTTTATTTTAAGATATTATCCCAAATACATTTAAAACTTTATATTAAAATTTGGAACATATTTCTCACATAATCCATAACAAAATAATCAAGTGTTTTAAGATACAGGTTTATAAACAGTAAACTAAAGAATATCACCTAAAGAGGATCAGCATACTTAACTATGCCAGAGCAAAACACAAGGACTTATAAGAGTTTGGGAATACACATGTCCTTCCATGTATAATAAAGGAAATAATTACTAATATTTCAGAATTGATAAACAAAGCAATAAGTACTAATGGGCATTACAAAAAGATTTCCAAATATTGTAAAATGATGCTGAAGGAATTACGCTTGTACCAAGAGTTTGAATTTGATGCATTATGTATCTATATCTCCCCATTACGGTTGCATTAGAATTCAATGATTACATTGGATGACAAGAAATAAGTACTGTGTTAGTAAGGACATCTGGCAAGTTGCTAATTTGCAATTGTTTGCTAGAGTGTTGTTCAATTTTATGTTAATTTCTATCATAAAAATTTGATTATGTATGAAAACCAGCAATAGATGACTGAGTATACATTTTAAAAACAAGTAGAAAAATTGTGTTCATAGATTTAAATATAATTTTCAGAAAGTTTGTAAATTGTCATGTTTATCTGGTTTTTCACTTTCTAAAATATCAACAAAAAACTGGACAAAACATTTTTAACTTGTGTGTTAATATCTTAGGACAAAATTCAGTATAATGTATCATAAAATCATAATATAATCACAACTTCATGTGGCTCTGAAAAACCTTATGGAAATAATTATCTCATACAAATTTTTCCTTTGTTGTTTGTTGATATGACAATGATGGGGCAATTTGTCAGGGGACTCCAGTGACTCCTCTATCATAGAAGGGAGACAGAAGAAAAATGGAAGGTATTTTTTGCCTAAACTTTTCCTTTTCTTTACTTAATAGTGTTTTTCCTCGGAGTAAATATCATGCCAGACCTTTCTATTGATTCAACAGGCACTATATTAAAATAAAGATATTGATTTCAGCCAGGCTTTGAAGTAATTAAAGGTAACCACAATTGGAGGAAGAAGGTGACTTAATCACATCACTGGAGGAACTGTAGGTGAGTTTTACTGAATGTTATGTTACTGTACCTGTGTCATTCTGAATGTTATGAAGTAGAAACTTCATTTTAAATCTGAAATCATTAAAAGGTGGCCTAAGGCCATG
The DNA here is from genome assembly GCF_963924665.1 of Micromys minutus. Classification (NCBI taxonomy): domain Eukaryota; kingdom Metazoa; phylum Chordata; class Mammalia; order Rodentia; family Muridae; genus Micromys; species Micromys minutus. The sequence goes on along the minus strand of NC_137969.1, from coordinate 1,370,051 downwards.
CATGTAGTTTCACAGTTTGAAAAAAAAAAAGGTAGTACTAAATTGTTTTATTAAAATCTATGGAAATAATTCTTTAAATACAAAAGTGGTAGAAACATTAGTATAGTAATAATATGGAGTGTCTAAGTATTTTAGAGATCAATAGTATATGCTGAGAGTAATTTTGATTATAGCATAGGCCCACATGTTATATAGGAATTATAGTACTCTCTGAGGAATATACATATAATATATTACCCAACTACCCAAATATAAACGTCATGTTAAAAATATTATTTTAATGTTTATGGATTTTGAAGAGATCAATAAAAAAATTAAAAACATATCTTCCTTATGGTATCTTCAGCATTCAATAAAATGACTTCTGACAGCTTTCACTTTAAGAAAGAGAATATTTCATGAATTAAAATCATAAGATCAAAATTATAAAAAAAACCTCTTCTTTAAAAGAGTGAGTTATAATTTTCTTATCAAAAGAGAAATTGATAGGGATATTTGTGAAAAGAGATGAATATTTTAAAGAATGGTAGACTTTAACAATATATGAATCACAGGGCTTTGCAAACACAATAGGTACAACTGGGGAAGGACTGGGAAATGTGTATTACATCTATTCTCAGTTAAAGAGCTGCATAAGCAAACAAACTGCTGGTACTAGAAAAATAAACATACAGAAGCCATTTCCAATGATGATAGGCATTACAAAGAAAAATAAATAAATAAAGTGACATTTTAAGTGTAGTTGATGTAGCTGTGAGTGTCTGAGTACTGAAGATATGGATCAGTGATAAGAGGTTTGTATTTTCTTATAAGAGAGCTGTGCTCAGTCTCCAGCACCTTATTGACAGACTGCTCATATCTGTCTGCAATTCCAGTGCTTGTCTCCATGGGCAAGAATTAAACACATGGTACACAGACAAACATGCAAAGACAACACTCACCCCCATTTTAGAGTTTAAAAAAGATGATTAAAAGGAAAAGCAGGAGATCAGTTGCCACAATCTATTTCAAAACACAGGGAAAGATGTTGCCTTATATAAGAAAACAAGGGAGTAAATTAATTCCAAACATTAAGTCTACATTACTTAAATATATGAAACAATAATCTAAAACTTCTAGAGATGTAGGCCATATTGAAATCTAAAAAGAATATTTTAGAAAGAAGTAATAATTTGAGATATTTGTATAATTTAGGGTATGTGCTCTTATTTTTTTACAACTTTATTTACAAAAGAGAGATACATGTACAGATTGTAAAAGCATTTCAGCATAAACTATATGAATTTATATTTTTATTGAACAACTTTATTTTAAAAAACAAAGATAAATGTGCAAATTTTAAGCATTTGTGCATAAAGGATATGAATATATTTTTGTCATTGCTTGGCTTTCTTTTTTTAAGGTTTGGTTGTGTGCATTAAGATCTTACTAGTTACAATGAACATAAAGTACTTGTAAAACAGGATGTAACCTGGAATTAGTCAAAATTTTCTTGGTGTGTAAGGAGTAAACATAATAGCTTATTCTTTTCTTTCTTTTTTTTTTCTTTTCTTTAACTCCACACAGTGTGTGAGTTGTTTCTGGGATGTTCAGAGCTTTCTGGTATTAGTATCCAATTATCATGGACTGCATATTATGTCTGTTCTTTGCTGTATGTTGGAGTGTCTCTGGGGTAAATGCCCAAAAGTGGAATAACTGGGTCTTCAGGTAATACTATGTCCAATTTTTTGAGGAATTGCCAGACAGATTTCCAGAATGGTTGTACCAGTGTACAACCCACCAACAGTAGAGAAGTGTTTCTTTTTCTCCACATCCTCACCAGCATCTTCTGTCATCTGAAATTTTGATCTTGGCCAATCTGACTGGTGTGAGGTGGAATAATAGGCTGGGTGAGAGTGGGCAGCCTTGGTGAGTCCCTGATTTTAGTGGGGTTGCTTCAAATTTCCCCTTTTAAGTTTGATGTTGGCTGTTGGTTTGCTGTATAATGCTTTTATTATGTCTAGGTATGGGCCTTGGATTGCTGTTGTGTCTAGCTTGTGAAATTCCAGCATTTGGGAGACAGAGTCAAGAGGATCAACTTAATTCTTTTAGAAGCTTGATAGTATGCATTGAAATCTTATTAGTTTCCATAAGCATAAAGTACATATAGAACAGAATGTAACATGGAAACAGTAAGTTTTCCTTGTATGTATAGATTAAACATAATGATTTTTGAATACCGAAATTTGCCACAAGGCTATAATCTTAGCTCTTGAATTATTAAAGATTTAATGTCCAGGTGTACCATGCTCTGAGAGGGTGCTATACACTTACTTTTTTTTTTTTTTTAAAGAAGGACTGTGACTTTCACTTTTTGGCCTTTGTTCTTTATTTTATTTTATTTATATATTTATATATTTATTTATTTATTTATTTATTTATTTATTTATTTATTATTTGAGATTCTTATGGCCTGTGAGTTGTTTCTGGAGAGTTCAGAGTTTTCTGAAGCTAGTATCCAGTTATCAGTGACAGCATATTATATCTGTTTTTTTGTCACTGGGTTATCTCACTCAGGAAAATATTACCTAGATGATTCCATTTTCCTAGAAATTTCATAAAGTCATTGTTTCTAATAGCTGAGTAGTACTCCATTGTGTAAAAATACCACAACTATATAATAGGATTCTACCCAATTTGGGGGTTTTTAGTTGCTCTTTTATTACAAACAATATCATAGATTTAAAAATACTATATATAACATATTAAGTACTAGGACAGAAATAATTTTTCTCAAGTTATATAATTTTTGAATTTTTAAAATTTGACTATTTCATGAAGTCACTTATTCCCTTCAACTGAAACTTTTCTGTGTATTGCGTTATTTTCTAGACCCTTAGGTAATACAATATCTAGAACTATGGCAGAATGTTTGAAACTCAGGAATTCAGGGTATGTGACCAGGGGAGCAAAGTGACTCTTTAGTATTGCTTACTACCCAGCATGCTTGCCCTGTAGAGTCACACAGGGACCTATTAGTGAAAATAAAACTCTTGCTTGGGGTTCCTACTGGCATTTGGTAGTTAGTTTGGATACTGAGAGGCAATGACGTTATCTTTTTTGACTATACCCTGTTTCAGTTTTGTCTGATTCTTACAATTTTGAGGGCAACTTGTATGTTTTTCTCTTTGTTATTAGTGACATTATTTGCTTAAGGGTTCTGAGACAGTTCATCACACTTGAGATTTTTCTCTGTGGATGATAGGTGTTCATGTTTATATGGGGATACCTTAAAGCATTTTGTAGATCATAGTCCCATGTCCCTGACACATAATACAAAGTATTGTGTGCTAGGAAATACCACCACAAATTATATGATAGAATCCATATTAAGCAAAAAATGATTTCTTTTTCTTTGAAAGCTATTTATGAAATATATGTCAAATATTTATTTTGCTCAGTAGTTAGTGCTCATGTCAAAGACTGAAGGAAATTGACTAACTTTTCTACCATTCCTAACTTTTACTGATTAAAATTTGACTATCTTTATTTTTCTATATCAAGATCCTCAGAAAATTAATAAGCTATTGTCTTGAATCAACCCAAATATTGTGTAACTCACAACACACTTGAGTGAATAATCAAAACCTATTATTTATGAGAATTGGATGATTTATTTGAATTATTCTGTTTTTTAGTATAAAAATTGAATATTTAGAAACTAATATTTGTTGTTTATTTTGAAAGAAACTTGTACTACATAAAACACAAAAATCATGCACATGAAATTTAAACAGTAAAATACAAAAACATATAAAATACATAAATTACAAAATTAATGAGAAACATTATGTAATAAAACAGAATAAAGAAGATGAATTATTTGCACATTAAAGAATGAGACACTAGAATTTATTTTAACACTATGGTGAGCAAAAGAATTGGGAGATATATGAAGCTAAAACATGCCAAACAGAAATATATTCTAGATGAATGAAAAAAAAATCAAGAATGATATTTTAATGGAAGATTAAGGAAGTCTTTAAAGTTAGTGGAAGAATGAGGTTAATGATGTGAATATTGAAAATGATTGTCCATATTTCCTTTTAAATATAGGTAGCAAAATGACTGACTGGGTTTCAACATATGAATTTAGTCACTTGACTTTTTAGTTATACTAGGGTCCCTATGTTAAAAACAAAGGATTTCAAATAGTTGTCTCTTGGCTATTAATTAGTGTTGATTTCAATAGTGAAAAAATTTTACAAATAGAAGAAAGTTATGAATCTTGCTTCCTTTCTAAATATATGTATTTATTTGTTAATCTCTACACATACAAAGAGACTTACACATATGTAAACAATGGACTTACTATATAAAATTAGTATTTTTATTAATTTTAATATATTATGACTTGATCATATTAATTTTCCTTAAATTCATATAGACCTTTCCCATAGGCCAAATAATGAAATTTCATGTTCTTTATTTTTTTCTCTACCTCTTTCAAGAAATAAAATAAAATAAACATGCTTAAATAAATAAATAAAACTTGATCAAAATATCAGAACAAAAGTCCCATAAGGATAAAGTTTGTCAATTTTAAAGTAACATATCAAAATATTTTGCTGCCAAAAATTCTTTCCACTAATTATTACACAAGACTTTCTAGGATTTTCCAATTGAAATTTGGTATTCAAAAATATTTTTTCTTATATTTACCTATGTTCTTTGGCAAGGAAAGTTACCAAATAGTCAGTATCTTATAACTATTAAGATACTCAAACTTAATGAGTTAGTTTTCTGAACCATATTTTGGGCAGTATTTTCTATTACTGTCTTATTTCTGATCACTCTCTTTTGGTCTCTCTTCATTACTCAGATTGTTATTATTATTATTTTTTTTTTTTGGTGACACATGCTTTAATTTAAGCACTTGGCAGGCAAGAATAAGAGCATCTCTATGAATTTGAAGTCAACATGATTTACAGAGCAAGGTCCAGGACAACCAAAGTTTCATGAAAAACTGTCTCAAAAATCAAAAACAAACAAACAAGGAAACAAAAAAAAAAAGAAAGAAAATCTATAAATTACTATACAATAATCTCCTATGATAGTCTATTGTTTTCTCTAGAATTTGCTCCTTAAAATGCATATCGCTACTTCACTGACACCAGAGGTTCATTCTTTTTTTTAAACAACTTTATTTTACAAAACAAAGATAAATGTAAAGATTTTAAACATTTTTTGCTTAAAATTATACATTTTTGTCAGTACTTTTTTTCAGATTTTAAAATATTTTTTACATAAACTATATTAATATATTTTTTAGTCAGTACTTGATTTTTTCAAAGGTTTGATAGTATGTATTGAAAACTTAATAGTTACAATGAGCGTAAAGTACAAGTAAAACAAAATGTAACATGGAAATAGTCAAAGTTTTCTTGTTGTGTAAATATTTTTTTTTGTTTTGTTTTGTTTTCTTTATTTATTGGACTTCATACAGTCTGTGAGTTCTTTCTGGGGGAGTGCAAGCATCTGGGGTTAGCATCCCACTATCAGTAACTGCATATTATGTCTGTTCTTTTGTGACTGGGTTATCTCAATCAGGATGATATTCTCTAGATGCAGCCATTTTCTTAAGAATTTGGTTAAGTCATTGTTTCTGGTGGCTGAGTAGTATTCCATTGTTTAAATGTACCACAATTTTTGTATTCATTAATCTTCTGAAGGGCATCTGGGTTCTTTACAGCTTCTGGCTATTATAAATAGAGCTGCTATGAACATTGTGGTGCATATATCTTTGTTGTGTATTAAAGTGTCTCTTGGGTATATGCCCAGAAGTGGAATAGCTGGGTCTTCAGGTAGTGCTATACTCAGATTGTTATTGAATGACATGACCTTATAAATATACCTGCCTTCCTTCTCGTAATGTGTGTATATGAGATTTCACATGTATGATAGCCTGTTCTCTGTTTCATAGATATGAAAAAGGCAGGAGCTGAACTTGTGTTGTATATTTTACCAATCTTTAGATTATTATTTGTCAAAGTAACTTTTATCTGTAAGACATAATTGTTGTCTGGTAGGTTATATAAGCTCACAGTTTCTTGTACTCTTTAAATTCTGACTGGCGGGGTAAGCTCAACAGTTCTGGCTCAAAAACCTCTCTAAGCTGACTGATTCAAACTGACACCTCTTGGGTGTTGGCCAAATCATCCTCTATGGCTTCAAACTAACAATGACAATAAATTTTAGTCTTCTGGCTTCTTCTCATGCTCTTGCTCATTCTTTCTTCACCTGGAACCTAACTCTATAAAATTGTCATAATAATATTCTGTCTCTGTCTCTCTGTTTTTCTGTCTCTGCCCCCCCCCGTGTCTTTTCTCTCCCTGTCTCTTTGTCTTCCTTTTCCTCTCTCTCTCTGAGTCTAACCCTGTCTTTCTATCTCTCTGTCTCCCTGCTTCTTTGTTTTTCTGTCTCTTTCTGCTCTGCTTTCTTAACTTTTCTCATTCTTGTGTTCTTCTTAATTAGCCTTTCACTCCTGTCTCATTCTCTTGAAAGTTTGGTGCAATTTAACTCAGAATTCTTCTGACAAATCTTTCTCAGATTTTGACTGCCCCACATTTAGGCATCACTTTCAAACATGGCTACTTTCCTCTAAGAAACAAATTTACCTTTATTGATTGGTTTAATGGTGCATCCTAAGAGTGTCAGCAAGTCCCAGGTTATCACCTCAACATCTACTTCTGAATTCTCAGGTTGCCCACATTATTCACAGCTTTGTACGTGTTCTAGGATCTGAACATTGGTCCTCATTCTCGCAAAGCACAGTATGCTAACATATAAGAGTAATGTATTTTTATTCATTTTAATTATCCATTTATTCAGTTTTATGTTAGTGGCAAGATTTTTATTTGTTAGTTTTAGTGAGCATGTCTTATATTTTAAAAAATCATGTATCATACATTAACTTCTTAAAATACAGTTCTAATTGTACTACTAAATTTTTTGTGACATACTGATGTTTGAACATGTGTTTTTTGGAGAGTGATTATTTGATATATAGACAAAAACAAGGAACTTATATATTCAAGACATGCACTCTATTACTGTGAAGAATTTTAAAACAGTTGAACTCTCTTTGTGAATCTTTAGTTTATTTATACATATTTAATGCATATATACATATAATATATATAAAATATAATATATACATAACATACATTATATATATTTATATGATTGTCAAATACTACTTTGGTGTAAATAAATCATTGAGTATACTAATCTGTTAATTGCATAGATTTTGAACATTTTAAAATTAACTTTTGAATATTTATTATGCTCAAAGAGAACTATTTAAATCAACTACCAACATGACTGAAATAAAGACTACTACCTAAACATGTTCATTATAAAATTTACTTATGTCATTGTAAAGAAATTGATTTACCTGTCCTATGAACACTATTCTAGAATACCTGAACAATAATTTCAGATATTGTACTGTTCTGTCAACAGGTTATTGTCAATATTTACATAACACAAATAATATATGTGGTCTTTTAAATCATCCATTTAATAATGTTTAACAATGATATATTTTACGAATATTTAATGAGTCTAATAAATAATTAAGAAATATAAATGTCTTTGATTTATTTTCACTGAAATAAGATTTGGTATAAAATTTACAGAATTTGCCTGTGCACTTTTTTTGTTTTGGTGAGTGAAAATGAGTTTGTATCACCACATAATTATATAGAAGTGATTGATGAAGTTTTTCAGATGTATTATACATTAGTCGTGAAGACAAAGAAATTCATAGTAAAGTATATAAGCTATTGATTTCTGTCAGTTTGCTGTAGGTTTTTTGGCATAATCTCTCTAACAATTAGTACTTGTGGATATTTAAGAATTAGCTCTGCTTTAAAGTATAAATGATACATTTTACTGAAAATCTGGAGCCTTGCTGATGGCATATATTAATTTATGTTGGTAGTAGGTACTGCAGTAGAGAGAAGCTAACCAGGATGATAAGCATTCATTTTCTGAAGGAACAGAGAGGTTCATTCTTCCTAGAAAAGATTGACAGGTAGCTAGTTCACTCCAGTTACTTTATTAAAATATTATACAAGGTTAAATGGGGCTAGCAACATTCTAGCTAACAAACTTATCTTGCACTTGCTGCCAATGAATGCAGACAGCACACATACAAATCTCAGTCCCTATTGACAGTGGCTAGCCATAAACAAAATGACCCCAGGTTTTCTAGTAGTATCTTAAGACCAAAGTTGGTGCAACTTCACACTCTTACATAGAACCAACTGTAGGCTATATAGAGAGATAACATGTTTTCACAGATTCAAAAAGTCCCATAACAATATCTCATCTTGAAAAGATTGACCCGCATATGCCAAAAGTTTTGCTGAAACATTTCACTGAAATCCAGAGAAAGGATTTAATATACATGCCATTTAAAGCCAGACATAAAGGCTTTACTCTACATTCATTTAAGACCCTAAATAAAGACTCTACTGTGTATATTTTTAAAGTCATATTGTATTGATTTAAAATAAATGCTGGGATGTGTGTCTAGGAACAAGATTCTGTGGTTAAGAGTATATGTTACTCAAAGATATCAACCTAGGTTAGATTCCTCAGAAGAACTGCAAAACTCAGGAGCATATTTTTAATGTGAGCTTCTCTTATTGCAATTCCCTAACTAGTGGGTGACAGGTGAATACAGAAAGTATAGTGGAAGCTCAAGGGTGAAAAAGTCTGGCATACAAATTGAAAAACAGCAAAGAGTTCCTGTCTCACGCAAGGTGAAAGAGAGGACAGGCATACAATGACGTCCTCTGTACTACCAATTCATACTTCAGACTGTTCATGAGCATATACAAACACATGATTCTACTCATACACAAAATACAAGAAAGAATATTATAGAATTAAAGTTGAATTGACTAGCCATTGCTGGTGATCAATGTTAGTAAAGGACAGGAATGTAAAAAAAAAAAAAAAAAAAAAAAAAAAGAAAAAGAAAAAGGAAAAGAAAAAGAAAAAGAAAAAGAAACCCAGTTATATTATTTCTGGGAATTGAGTTGCTGTAGTTTGGGGTAATTATCACTCACTATTCAACCAAAATGAGAAAATTTCACAAATGGTTTGATTGTGCTAATCATGTCTACACTGTATTTATGTTAATTAACTTATTTTGTGTGCATACATGTATATATGTGTAAACCACATCATGTTTAAAGCACAGAAAAATTTAAATACAATATGATCAACTGAATAAAATATTTTTATGTTATACATACAAATAAGGTATAATAAGATCATCTTAATAATATAAACAAGTAGTAAAAGTCAACCATTCCAATGACAACTGACAAAGGTCTGAATAAACATTAAGAGACATATTTCACAGTCTAGCTACTGAGACAGAGAGAAACCTAGATAAAGTCCATGCAGAAATCGTAAAGCAGGAAGCTAATTCCTGTCCAGTTTCTGTTCTTTACTTCCATGACTGGATGTCTGCACACCTTTACCTGAATATACATCTGACATTTCAACCTAACATGTCTATAACCCTGCTCATTATTTTCTCTAGGTTAGCTTTAAGCCATCACTGGCAATATTATTATTCTGACAGCTCAGCAGGAAAAAAATTATATATAGTCTTCTTTGATTTCTTTTTGTCCTTAGTCAGCCATATCTAATATGAGAACAAAATACTTCCAAAGTATTATTTTTTCAAATAAGTGCCCAATTTCTGTTTCTATAACAAATCGATTAGTAAAATCAGAATAAAGATGCCTTTGTTGTCAAACTATATATACTTTTATTCAAATAATAAAGCAAAACTTATTTTAATGAAATAATTCTGAAACAGAATGTCACCCAAATTTATACTACCAATAATATTGAAATCATACTTAATCTAAGTCAAATTCAACATTTTACAGTCAAATTTACTGTAACATTCACTAGGTCTCATTACTCTTTCCTTTTCACTTAATGTCTTTATAATTTTATGCCCTCCTCATTTTCTGTTGTTGATTTGAATAAGAAAGAAATTATAAATAATTATATTTGCAATTTTATCTCCTTGAATTTCTACATTAAGTGAACAACTTTATTTTAAAAAAACAAAGATAAAAGTACAGATTTTAAGTATTTTTGCATAAAAGTATACAAATACATTTTTTGTCAGTGCTTGGCTTTTTTTAAAGGTTTGATAGTGTGCATTAAAATCTTACTAGTTACAATGAGCATAAAGAACATGTAAAACAATATGTGACCTGGAATTAGTCAGTTTTCTTGGTGTGTAAAGATTAAGCATAATGGGTTTTTCTTTTCTTTTTTTTTTTTTTTTTCTTTTCTTTTCTTGAACTTCATATAGTCTGTGAGTTGTTTCTGGGGTGTTCAGAGCTTTCTGGGGTTAGTATCCAATTAACAGTGACTGTATATTATGTCTATTCTTTTGTGACTGGATTATCTCACTCAGGATGATATTCTCTAGATGCATCCATTATTATTAAAATATATTTTCATTTGGAAAAGAAAAACCTTCTAAGCCATATATCTAAGCGCTGTGGTTGATTTAAATTCAGAAATAATCACAATGTATTATATAGACTTTAATCTGGTCATTTGGAAGTGCACTGAACAGAAAGTAAGAAATGTACATCTCCTGGTTACCTCTTTATCCCATTAGCTGTATGACACTGGAAATAAATACTTTGGGTTAATCTTGAAGCTCTACCATAACAGCACTGTGATTATGAAAATTTGTTTCGTCCTCTGAAGCTCGGAGGTGACTAATGCTTATTGTGTACATCACTACAATAAATTTCATCAGACAAATGAATTCTCAATTTGAATTGGTATTACATTCATAAAATTTAGTACCATTGAATTAGCAAAACTTAATTTTAGATGTTAAAGGTAAATTTATATTGTATTTATTTTTCTCCATCATTCTTCTTTCCCTGTTTTAATATGAAGTTCTACAAGTAGTTTGCAGCAGCAAGACTTAACTAAACTGTCAGTTTTACATATATGGCTTCTCAGAGAGGTAGTTTAAGTAAAAACATAGCAATATACATATAAACAATATTATATTTGTTGATTCAAAATCAGTATGCTCAAAATCTAAAATTTGAAATATATAATACAAAAATGTTTTGTATGCTTTCAGAGTTACATCATTTTTGCTATATTAATTACTTTTAGCTATTTTTGTCATTAAATTCAAATAGTACATCTACCAGCAGGCATTCTGAGACCTGAACCTCTCTAACCTTGCATATAACACTAACATCTTATTTTCCTATTCTGTCTTTTCATATAAATGAAATTACAGAATATGTAACACTTTATCAGACCTTGATAGGTCACACCATTTAGTGTTCTTTTGGAAGAAGGTCTCTCAAGAAAATTCCTTGTATAAAATTAGCTTATAGCTACTCTGTCCTGCATTTTCTTGATGACTGATTATTGTGAATGGGCCCAGTCCACTGTGAGTAATGTCATTCCTGAGCTGGTCATCTTGAGTTCCATTAAAAAAAAAATGCAGGCTATGTAAGACATGAGTCAGAAAGCAGTCTTCTTCTATGGTTTCTCTATTAGTTTCTGCCTCTATGATCCTGCTGTGTCTGAATTTTTGCCCTGATTTCCTTCAATGAGGGACTATAAAATAGAAAGGAAGTCATAAGGCAACACAGCCTTTCCATTTAAATTCAATTTTGTCTGTGGTGTTTTATTACATAAATAGAGCCCTAACAATTCACCATTTTATAGCAGGTAGCAATGTTTAATCAGTTTTATGAACTGATGGCATTTCATTTATTTACACACTAGTGAACACTAATGTGCTACCAAGCCTTTCTGTTAAAAACTTGAGTCAGGAATTATGAACTATCCAGTTTTCATTCCTTTCCTAAATGTGTTTCCTGTCTGGTTTTCTTGATATTTTTTTGAATAAAGCTTTGTGTTAGTTAGTTGTATTTGGTTCATAAGGTATCTCTTGTATTCTGTAAATCCACTAAGCAACCACCAAAATATTTACATTCAAAAGCTTTAAAATCTATGTAAATAATGGTTTCCAACTTCACTTCTTATACTTTGTTTCCATTTATCATTTCTAATTTTAGCATTAAAATGCAACAATTATTATCTATATACATTATTTCACCAAAATATATAATATTACTTATGCATTAGTTTTTCTTTTCTTCAGTATTACTTAGAAGAAGAAACAGAATAATCATGGGAAATAGAGGGTGGGAGGGATTTGGGAGGAAGAAACGAGGTGAGGGGGAAGGTGGAAAGGATCAGGTGTGGAAGGAGACAGGAAATACACAGTTTCAAGAAATTGAATAGAAGTATATAGCAATGGGGTATGGGGAACCAGAGGTAGCCACCAGAATGTCCCAGATTCCAGGAAAGCAAGAGTTTCCCAAAGACTCACCAGGGATGGCATTAACTGAAATATGAAACAAAGAGGAGGAAGAACCTATAGAGACCATATCCAGAAGTTAGGCACAACCTCTGGTTGAGAGATGGGACCCCTCACGTATCTCAAAAAATTTAACCCAGAATTGTTCATGTCTTAAAAAAATACAGGAAAAAAATGGTAGATCAGAGACTGAAGTGAAGAAAAGGACATCTAGAGACTGCAACACCTGGTGACCCATTAAATATCCCATGCCCAGACACTATTGCTGATTCGAAGAAGTGCTTACTGAGAGGAGCCTGATATAGCTGTGTTCTGAGAGGGTATGCCAGAACCTTACCAATATAGATTTGGATGCTTGCATTCAACCCTTGCACTGAATGAACACAAGGATTCCAATGGAGGAGTTGGGGAAGGATTGAAGAAGCTGAAGGGGTTTGCAACCCCATAGAGAGAACAACAATATCATCCAAACAGAACACCCCACCCAAGCTCCCAGGGATTAAACAACTAACCAATGAGTGTACATGGAGAGACCAATGGGTGTAGATGCATAAGTAGCAAAGGATGGCCTTATTTTGCATCAATGGGAAAGGGGGGCCTTTGCCTGTAAATGTCCATGATTTAGGGTTGGGGGGGTGATGGAGGTAAGGCAGGAGGAGGGGATCACCCTCATAAAAGCAAGGGGGGTGGGAGCATGGGATATTGAGTTTACAGAAGGGAATCTTAGAAGGGAGATAATATTTGAAATGTAAATAAATAAACTAACCAAAATAAAAGAAAAAATAATAAATGAATGCCTTTTTTTACTAAGTTTAATTATTTCAAATTTCATAGTGCTAGTATAAAAGTAAATGACTACATTTTAAAACTTGCTCTGTTGTCTTCCCATATATAGATTGACTTGGATTTGCTGTTTTATTTTAGCTTCTCTTGCTCAGAAGAAACACAAGAATGAAAAGGTTCACAGTAATAGGACAATACTGACAGTGTCTATGACAGGAACTCAAGGAAGAAACTTTTTGGTAGGAAGTGAAGCACAAGTTATGGAATTTCAAACACTGTAAATAGTGTTATTCCTTATAGCAAAGGAATTGTAATATGGGAAAGAGCCATTGGCTTAAAGACAGCATTACACACACGAGGTTATGACAACCTAAATTAGATAAAAGTTAAGAAAATATCTTATATACATACCTCCAGGCCAATCAGTTGTGTGCATTCCTCTGTCTCATTTCCATAGGTTTGTCAAGCTGAAAAATGACATATGGCATTATTTCTACTAATTAGTTGGAACACACATTTTAATCAAGAACAAATTCTGAATACAGATTTAATATATCATCATTTGTTTTCACCGAGAGTTTTAAGAAGGCTTACTTATTTCCCAATGTATATTTAAAATTTCAAGTGTTTTATCAGATTTTGGAGGCAGAACATTTTTGATAACCCTTGATTTTATTAAATTATTTTATTTATTTTCATTTCAAATGGCCCCTCTTGCTGGTCCCCCCTCCCAGAGTTCTCCTTTCCTTCTTCACCCCTTTACCTCTGAAAGAGTGCTCCCAACCAACCCCCAATCCCACTGCCCTGTTCTTCATTTCCCAACCCCTCTTCAATTCAACCTCTTCATATACCTATCCTCACCCACCACACCCCCTTAGCATTTCTTTCCCTGGGTCTTCAAGTCCCTATAAGATTAGGCAAATCCTTTCTCCTGGAGGCCAGTTAAAGCAGTGCTCTGCTAGATATATGCCTGGGACAACAGACCAGTCTCTTTAGCTGGTGGCTAATTCTCTGAGAGCTCCCATGGGTCCAAGTTAGTGGAGACTGTTGTCCTTCCTGTGGGCTTGCATTCCCATCCAGGTCTTTCAATCATTCCTCTAATTCTTCTAATAATTTCATCAAATTATAGTACAAAATCAGCTGTTATGGACACTAGTGTTCTTACAGAATACCTAGACTTTATGTCTAAGCACCCATAATGTGGCTCACAGCCATTTGTTGCTCCAATCAATGGGATCTAAGGCCATGTATAACCTCCTTTGGCACATTAAATACATATATGTACATAAACATGCATATAAATCCAGGTAAACTTTCATACATATAAAACATAAGTAACATTTTTGTTAAAAATAAATTAAGTAGCCTAATGGTCAGCTCCAAGTGTCTACAACTGCATTGGTCAGTTGCTGCCTGAACCTCCCATGGAGAAGTCATACCAGGTTCTTGTCAGCAAGTGCCTCTTGCCAGCAGCAACAATGTTGGGTTTCGTGTCTTTAGACAGGATGCATTCCCAGGTGAGGAAGTCCCCACCCATATGGCCCTTCTTTTAGTCTCTGCTCCATTTTTTGTTTGTTGTTGTTATTGTTGTTGTTTTTGTTGTTGTTCTTCTTCTTCCTTTGGACAGTAACATTTCTGAGTTAAAAATCTTTGAGATGGGTGTGTTACCCCATTACACCACATGACTAACTACTAGAGGTTAGTAGATAGAACTTTACAGGTTCTCTCTCCACTTGTCTGCTAAATCATCCATATTTGGTCTTGGGAGCCTCTTGTTTCCCTGGCATCTGAGACCATCCAATGGCTATCCCAGTTCCTCATCACCCCTTGCTACATATTTGTATTTGATTTCTTAACCCTCCCTACTTCTCTTCTAAACCCTCCAGTACCTAATACTGCTCCCTTACTTTCTCCCCATTCTCTCTTCCTCCCAGGTCCTCCCTCCCTTCACCTCCTGAGATCATACTGTTCCCATCTCAATTCATGACCATCAGACTGAGCTCAGGGATCCTGGAGGAAGAGCTGGTGGGAAGGCTAGACGAGGTGAAAGGGATTGCAACCCTAAAGGAAGAACATCAATTGTTGAACCACCCAATGTTCCCAGGGACTACATCCACCAACCAAGGAGTGATCCTGTGGAGGCTTGATACCCCAGTGTAGAAGGATGTTGGATGTGTGGGTATGAGAGAGTGGGTAGGTAGAAAATCACCCTCATAGAGGAAAGGGAGAGGGAGGAAAGTTAGGTTGTGGGATGGGAGGCTGGTAAAGGTGTAACTAGGAAGTGGGAAATCATTTGAGATATAAATGAATGGAATGATTAATTAAAAACTATATACATGGATATTAGCCATGAAATGCAAGACACTCATGCTCCACAGACCAAGGAGGCTGGACAGGAAGAAAGGAAAGAAGGAAAGAAGGAAGAAAGGAAGGAAGGAAGGAAGGAACGAAGGAGCAAAGATGCTTGAGTCAAACTTGCAAGGAAAAAAAGGAATGGTTGTGGAAGGCAGAGGGAATTGGGAGGTGAGTGGGGGGTTCAGGATAAGGTGTGGGGAGGTACAAGGGAGATATCCAGATAGCCATGATTATAAATGAAAATCTGCAATTGACAGGAGGAAAGATAGGGGGCAAGTCCAGGAAGAAACAGAGACCAGGGATAGGAAAGGTGACCAGCTTACAGCACTGGGGATATTGAGCCTGGGGATGCTGCCTCCTGTGACCAGGAACTAACCCTGATGGGGCAATAGGAACACTAACTCACTCCAAAATCTTTTGACCCAAAATGTATCTTGTCTACCGGTAATGCAGGGATTGGGGATAGAGAAGAGACCGTGAGAAAGGCCAACCAATAACAGCTCAAATTGAGACCCATCACATGAGCAAATGCCAATCTCTGACACTATTAATTATACTCTGTTATGCTTGCAGACAGGAGTCTAGCATGGCTATCCTTAAAGGGGCTTCCTACTGATTCAAACAAATGCAGACAACTATTGTCAAACAATGGCTGAAGCTTGTTTACATTTATGGAAGAATTGCAGCACCTATAGTAACTTCACAGGAAGAACAGCATAGTCAGCTAACCTGGACAGTTAACTGCCCTAAGAGACTGAACCACCAACCAAAGAACACAAACAAGTTGGACCTAGGCCTCCCTGTATATATTTGGCAAATGTGCAGCTTGATCTTAATTTGGGTCCCAAACAACTGGAGTGCAGGCTCTCACAATAGCTGTTGCCTGTGCTCAGGGTATGTTCTAGCTAGGCTGTTTGTCTGGCCTCTTTGAGAGAGGAAGTGCATAGCCTCATAGACAATTGAAGTGCAAGTGTGAATGTGGGAGACCCTCCACCCCCATACCTGCTCAGAGAGAAGGGGCAAGGGATAGAGAAAAATTTGGGGGAGTGTGACTGGACGATTGCAGTGATTGGGATCTAAAGTGAATAAGAAAAATAAGTCAAAAAGAGAAAATATAAGTCTAATTTTCAATCATAAGATAGTTTTAATAATGTTATTGACTTTACATTATTTCTAATTAGAAAACATGATTTCAAGACTTGCATCTTTTCAAAATTGCTAAGTGTTTTTTATAACTCACCATTATTAGCATTTTAAAATTATTTTAATTTTGATAGTAGAATTACATAATTTAATATATGTATACTATCCATTTTGTACTAGCAAATAAAAGTGTACTCTTGGAAAGGTTAAAAATAAAATAAAATAAAATATGTTGTTTAGGTAAAAGTCAGTTATTTTTCCTCAGACAACTGAACTGCACAACTTCTATTTTGATTTGGTAAACTGGATATTTCTCTGAGTACACTGTAGAAATATAAACATAGAACTCTACATAAGATTACATTTGTGAAAATCATATGGTTTTTCCTAATAGTATTATACTTGTAATATTTTATGGCATGGATTCACATCAGAAATATCACTATTAAGTGGTAACATTGACTGTTCTATATGTTGTTCCAGAGAGCATGTAATACATAATAGGGTTATATTATTCAATTTCACATCTTTTCCTGTAATGAAACATTCTGTAATTCCATGAAATTATTAAAATTTCAAAGAGCACAAGAAAAATCCACAGTTCATATGAAACAAAAGGAAGGCTTCTGCTCAGTTTGCACGCCTCTACCTCTTAACCTCATCTTGTTCAAAGAATCATCATGGTGAAATTTTTTCCCTCTTTACGAGGATTTTAAAGATAGGCAGAAAAAAGATTGAGATAAGTAAACATAGACTAAGGAAGTGAAAAAAATACTAACCTCTGGGGCATGCAATTATTTTCACTGTAGGATAACCTTTTGCATTCATGTGTAGACCCTTCAAAACAATATTTTATACTACACAGTTCAAAATAAATGTTTTTAATTTTTCAGTTTATGAAGCAGGAAAAATAAAGAAAATATATGGCCAAAATAAACTTTTTTTTTGAATTCTTTAGAAAAAAAAGTGCCTCTGGGAAATGTTCTTTGCTTTGTAATAACTATTTTTCTTTTTACCTACTCTTCAATTATAAGTGCTGTTTTATTGTAAGCTCCTTGATCTTAAATAATTCATGATTTACCTCAAGAATTTATATAAAATATAAGCAGATATTATTCATGGTATTTAGTTAGTTCACACATATACAAATTATTTCATTAAGAAATCATGACTGTCTTAAAACACAAATATGCACCCATTTCAGAGACTGACATTTTCTATTTTTCTAAAGCTTAAACTAGAGCATTAAATATAAAATTTCAAAAAAGTTCAAGATATCCAGTAGTATAATCACATCATATTTATATATTTTGAAACATAACACTGCACAATTATAAAAATGAAGTTATATAAATTGGTATCAGAGAATAAAGACATGACAGACTTAATTTTCTTTTTATTGGAGGTATTTTATTTAAATTTCAAATATTATCACCTTTCCTGATTTCCCCTTCATAAATCCCTATCCTATTGCCCTTCACCCTGCTACTATGAGGGTGCTCCCTAGCCACCACGCCCTTCCTCCCTCCCTACCCTGACATTTCACTAAACTGCAGAATTAATCTTTGGCTAGACCAAGGCGTTCTCTTCCCATTGATGCCTAACAAGGTCATCTTCAGCTACATGTGCAGCCGGAGCCATGGGTCTGTCCATGTGTAATCTTTGGATAGTGGTTTAGTCCCTGGGAACTCTAGTTGTTTGGCATTGTTGTTATCATTGGGTTGCAAACCCCTTCAGCTCCTTCGATCCTTTCTCTAACTCCACCATTGAGAACCTTGTCCTCAGCTCAATGGTGAGCTGTGAGCATCTGCCTCTGGATTTGGCATGATCCAGCTCTAAAAGAGCCTCTCAGGAGACAGATACATCAGGCTCCTATCAGCATGTACTTCTTGGCATCAACAATATTTTCTGGTTTTGGTGGCTATATCTCTAGATGGAGCAGTCTCTGGATGGCCATTGCTTCATTGTTGCTTCAAATTTTGTCTCAATATTACCTCCTGTGAATATTTTTGTCCCCCCCTTTTCTTTTTGTTCCGGCCTGAAGCATCTGCACTTTTGTCTTCTTCCTGATCAAGTTGTCTGTGAATTGCAGGTTGGATAATCCGAGCTTTTGGGCTAATAGCCATTGATCAGAGATTGTATACTATGTGTGTTTGTTGTTGTTGTTTTGTGATTTGGTTACCTCAATCAGAATGATAGTTTCTAGCTCCACTTGCCTAAGAATTTTATAAAGTCATTGTTTTTATTAGCTGAGTAGTACTCCATTGTGTAAATATACCACATTTTCTGTATCCATTCTTCTTTTGAAGGACATCTGGGTTCTTTCCAGATTCTTCCTATTATATTATAAGGTTGCTATGAACATAGTGAAACATGTGTCCTTGTTATATGTTGGAACACATTTTGGGTATATGCCCAGAAGCAGTATAGCTGGGTTCCAAAGTAGTACTATGTACAATTTTCTGAGGAACATCCAGACTGATTTCCAGAATGGTTGGACCAGCTTGCAATCACACCAAAAATGGAGAAGTGTTCCTCTTTCTTCACATCCTTTCTATCATTTGCTGTTACCTGAGTTTATTGGATGCTTTTGTATTTACATTTCACCTGAGTTTTTTATCTTAGCCATTCTAACTGGAGTGAGGTGAAATCTCAGGGTTGTTTAAATTTGCATTTCCCTGATGACTACTTTGAACCTTTTACTAGGTGCTTCTTAGCCATTTGATATTCCTCTGTTTAGAATTATTTCTTTACTTCTATTCCCCATTCTTTTTTTAATGGATTATTTGATTTTCTGGAGTTTACCTTCTTGAGTTCTTTTTATATATTAGATATTAGCACTCTCTCTGACACAGGATTGGGAAAGATCTTTTCCCATTCTGTTGATTGCTGTCTTGATCTAATAAAATTACAAAGCTTCTATAAGGCAATGTACACACAAACACAGATACACTACAGACACACAAACATATTAGTTTTGATTTTTTATTTCACTTTAAAGGCATTTAGAGATATTGCTATTTTCAACTGTTGTCATTTAAATATATCAATAAAGTGTGGCAAAAACCAGTTATCTTGACATAGTGATGTAGCCTTGTTTAAGGGTCTATCAATGTATTAGTTATATATGTCCTTCATTCTTAGAAATCCTTGTAATTTGCATTGATTTTGTTCACTATGTCTGATGTTAAATTCTGAATTCTCTCTCTCTCTCTCTCTCTCTCTCTCTCTCTCTCTCTCTCTCTCTCTCTCTCTCTCTGTCTCTCTCTCTCTCTGTCTGTCTGTCTCTCTCTCTATCTATCTATCTATCTATCTATCTATCTATCTATCTATCTATCTATCTCTTTCTCTCTCTCTCTTTCTCCTAAAACAGTTTCATAGTATTTGATGTTCACTGAGTTTTCTAAAAGAGGAAATTTATCTTCAAAATATCTTATTGGAATCTCTGATAATTTTTAATAGATATTTTAGACTAAGTGTGTCAGTAACTAATATTTACATACCCAGAACAATAACAGAAGAAGACAAAGAGCAGCCAACATCCAAAATCTAATAAATCCATTAATTCCACAAAGTAAAACACAAATGTTGAATATATGATGTTTTCCAGAGAACAATAAAATTGACTATGTGCACTGAAACAAATCAGCTACTGAAGATAATTTACCAGTGATTTACAGTGTCTTCTCTTTTATTTCTAATGTAGTCAAGTTTATTTTCTTAATTATTTATTCTGTCATATATTACATACTGAATAAAAATTTCATTTCTCTTTTTATTTTTTATTGGATAATCTCTGTATTTACATTTCAGATATTATCTCCTTTCTGCCAATACCAACCCCTCCTTTTCCCATTGACTTCATGTAGATGCTCCCTCTCCTAAACTTCTTCTCAGACCTCAGCTCCTTGGCTTTCCCCTACACAAGGAAAAAGATCCTTCACTATGCCTATGTCCTCTCCTCTCATGGATGCCAGAGAATGCTATCCTCTGCTACATGTGCACCTGGAGCCATGAGTCTGTCCATAAGAATTCATTGGTATCTTAGTCCCTGAGAGCTGTGGTAGGTTTAGATAATTAATTTTGTTCTTCCCATGGGTTTGTGGACTCTCTCAGCTCCTTCAGTCCTTTCTTTAGCTCCTTCTTTGGGGCCCCCATGTTCAGTCAGATGGTTAGCTGCAAGCATTCTCCTTTGTATCATTATGGCTCTGGCAGAGCATTTGAGGAGGCTTCCATATCAGATTTCTGGCAGTAAGCACTATTTGGCATCAGCAACAGTACTTGGGTTTTGAAACTGCATATGACATGGGTCCCCAGGTGAGGCAGTCTTTGGATGAACTATTCTCCAATAACTGCTCCTCTATTTGTGCCATTATCTTCTTCCATGAGTGTTTTGTTCTACCTTCAAAGAAGGAAGAACAATGACTTCATAAAATACCTAGGCAAATGGATGGAACTTGAAGGATTCATACTGAGTGAGGAAACCCAGTCACAAAAAAACACTCATTGTATTTACTCAACGATCAGTGGATACTAGTCCTCAAAGCTCAGGAATATCAAGAAACAATTTACATAAATCATGAAGTTCAAAGAGAAGGAAGGACAGAAGTTGGATGCCTAAGTACTTCTTAGAAGGGAGAAAATTTTTATTTTTTTTACTCCTTCCAATACTACTACTCTCTCCTACAAATTAACGCTTTACTTTCCTTTAAAAGACAAAACAAAACAAAAAAATCTTTCTCAGGATTATTCATCAAATGTGGCTTACCATGTTACAATAGAACTAGGCACAAACCCTAAAATCAAGGCTGGATGGGATAACCCAATAGCAGGAAAATGGTTCCAAGTATGTGCAAATAAGTCATAGATAACTAATAACATTCAACAGATTTCAAACTGAAAATAGATTATTTACATCTTAAATTTTCTATTTTTTTATAAATGAACAACTTTATTTTAAAAAACAAAGATAAATGTACAGATTTTAAGCATTTTTGCATAAAAGTACATGAATACATTTTTGTCAGTACTTGGTATTTTAAAAGGTTTGATAGTGTGCATTAAGATCTTACTAGTTACAATGAACATAAAGTACTTGTAAAACAGGATGTAACCTGGCATTAGTCAATATTTTCTTGGTGTGTAAGGGGTAAACATAATAGCTTATTCTTTTCTTTCTCTTTTTTTCTTGAACTTCACACAGTCTGTGAGTTGTTTCTGGGGTGTTCAGAGCTTTCTGTGGTTAGTATCCAATTACCAGTAACTGCATATTATCTATGTTCTTTTGTTACTGGGTTATCTCACTAAGGATGAAATTCTCTAGATGTATCCATTTTATTAAGAATTTCATAAAGTACTTAAGTGACCCCAAAAATTCAACCAAAGAACTTCTACAGCTCTAAAACAAGTTCAGCAAAGTGGCTGGATACATAAATAACTCATACAAATCAGTAGCTTTCCTCTACTCAAAGAACAAACTTGTGGAGAAAGAAATTAGGGAAAAGATACCCTTTAAATGGACACAAACAATATAAAATGCCTAGTTGTGACTCTAACTAAGCAAGTGAAGGAACTGTATGACAAAAGCTTAAACCTCTAGAGAAGGAAATTGAAGAAGATCTCAGAAAATGGAAAGATATCCCGTGCTCATGGATTGGAAGGATCAACATTGCAAAACTTGCCATCATCCCAAAAGTAATCTATAGATTCAATGCAATCCCCATCAAAATGCCAACCCAATTCGTCATAGAGTTGTAAAGAGCAATGTGAAATTTCTTTTGGAATAACAAAAGACCTAGAATAGCAGAATCCATCCTCAACAACAAGAAAATATCTGTGGAAATCACTATCCCTGACCTCAAGCTATATTACAAGGCAATTGTGCTAAAAACTGCCTGGTACTTGTAAAGAGATAGGCATGTGGATCAATGGGATAAAATAAAAGATCCAGAAATAAGCCCTCACATATTTGGTCACTTAATTTTTGACAAAGAAGACGTAAACATTCAATGGAAAAGGGGCAGCTTTTTCAACAAATGGTGTTGATCTAACTGGCACTCAACATGCAGAAGAATGAAAATAGACCTTTTCTTATCTCCTTGTACAAAGCTCAGGTACAAGTGGATCAAAGATCTATAAGTTAAACCAGGTACACTGAAACTATTAGAAGCAAAAGTAGGGAAAACCTTAGAACACTAGGCAGAGGAGAAAATTTCCTGAATAGAACACCAATGGCTCATGCTCTAAGGTCAAATATTGACAAATGGGACTTAATGAGATTGCAAAGTTTCTGTGAGGCTGACATCGTCAAGAAAACAAAACGGCAACCAACAGAATGGGAAAAGATCTTTACCAACACCACATCACATAGAGGCCTAATATCCAAGGTATACAAGGAACTCAAAAAGCTAGACACCAGAGAATCAAATAACCCTATTAAAAAATGAGGTACAGAGCTAAACAAAACGTTTTCAATTGAGGAAAACCGAATGGCCGAGAAACATCTGAGGAAGTGCTCAACATCCTTAGCCATCAGAGAAATGCAAATCAAAACAACCCTGAGATTCCACCTCATACCAGTCAGATTGGCCAAGACCCAAAACTCAGATGACAGCAGATGCTGGCGAGGATGCGTAGAAAGAGGAACACTTCTCCACTGTTGGTGGGGTTGCAAGCTAATACAACCATTCTGGAAATCTGTCTGGCGATACCTCAGAATATTGGATATAGTACTACCTGAAGACCCAGCTATTCCACTTCTGGGCATATACCCCAGAGACACCTTAATACACAACAAAGATATATGCACCACCATGTTCATAGCAGCTCTATTTATAGTAGCCAGAAGCTGGAAGGAACCCAGATGTCCTTCAGAAGATGAATGGATTCAAAAATTGTGGTACATATACACAATGGAATATTACTCTGCCACCAGAAACAATGACTTAACCAAATTCTTAAGAAAATGACTGCATCTAGAGAATATCATCCTGAGTGAAATAACCCAGTCACAAAAGAACAGACTTAATATGCAGTCACTGATAATGGGATGCTAACCCCAGAGGCTTGCACTCCCCCAGAAACAACTCACAGACTATATGAAGTCCAAGAAATAAAGAAAACAAAACAAAACAAAAAAATATTTAAAAAACAAGAAAACTTTAACTATTTCCATGTTACATTTTGTTTTACTTTAGCTCATTGTAACTATTAAGTTTTCAAGGCATACACTCAAACCTTGAAAAAAATCAAGTACTGACTAAAAAATATATTCATATAGCTTCATGTAAAAATTATGTTAAAATCTGAAAAAAAGTACTGACAAAAATGTATAATTTTAAGCAAAAAATGTTTAAAATCTGTACATTTATCTTTGTTTTATAAAATAAAGTTGTTTAAAAATAAAAAAAAGAAAACAAAACAGCAGTCAACAGAGTGGAAAAGATCATTACCAACCCCACATCTGATAGAGACCTAATATCCAAGGTATACAAAGAAGTCAAGAAGCTAGATAGCAAAGAATCAAACAACCCTATTAAAAAATGTGGTACAGAGCTAAATAAAATGTTCTCAATTGAGGAATATTGAATGGCTGTGAAGCATCTCATCTAAGGAAGTGTTCCATGTCA
Organism: Micromys minutus; assembly: GCF_963924665.1. Taxonomy (NCBI): domain Eukaryota; kingdom Metazoa; phylum Chordata; class Mammalia; order Rodentia; family Muridae; genus Micromys; species Micromys minutus. The sequence goes on along the minus strand of NC_137969.1, from coordinate 1,345,691 downwards.
TTAGGCCTCAGGGAAATGCAAATCAAAGCGACCCTGAGATTCCACCTCACACCAGTCAGAATGGCTAGGATAAAAAATCAGAGGACAGCAGATGCCTGTGAGAATGTGGAGAAAGAGGAACACTTCACTGTTGGTGGGGTTGTAAACTGGTATAAACACTCTGCAAAACAGTCTGGTGATTTCTCAGAAAATTGGACATAGAACTACCTGAAGACCCAGTTATTCCACTTCTGGGCATATACCCCAGAGAAGCTCCAACATACAACAAAGACACATGTACCACATTGTTCATAGCAGCCCTAATTATAATAGCTAGATGCTATAAAGAACCCAGATGTACTTCAGTAAATGAATGGATACAAAATTATGGTATATTCACACAATGTCTAGTCATTCTCCAACTATATTGAAGTGTAGCCAAGGGGGTATTCTCTTCTCTGAAAAGTAGAGGAGTGTTCAATGGGAAGTGATTTGTAAGGGTTGAGCTGGAGGGAATATGGCTCTGATTGGATATATATCAAATTAAAAATTAAAATGCATAAAATGATTTAAATTATTTTAGCGAAATAAGTGTAATAATATAATTCTTTGATTAAGCATTATAAACGAAACCCACTGTCAAAAAGCTATCAAGTAAAATTTATCTTTATGACATTGTTTCATGAAGCTATGCTTCCAGTTGCCTATACTTGAGTGTTAAAATGGAGACAAGTTTTCACATAGCAATGTTAATTCATCATTGCTAGATTTCAACAGAATGCCAGTCATGGTAGTACAGTTCTTATATGTTCCTGCGGTTGAGTGTGGTCAAAAGATTAATAATAATATAAGTACTGCCATGACATTGAACAAACAACAGCCTCTCTATGATAAAGCTTTGCTACAATAAAAGACATTTTAGAGCTCATGGAACCTCATCATGTCTTGTGAAGTGTATCAGAGTTAGATTCACAATCTCAATCCATGTGTTGCACAGTATTTGTGCCAAATGCAGCTTGTAAAGTAATTAATGAGCATATGCCTTCACCAAATTAGACTTAAATATTTAAATATAATACATATTACATAATAGAGATTGTTTTTCTTACTGTGTTTTGAAGAGCTGTAAACAATTATTTTTAATATATCATCTTGTCACAGTTTAAAAAAGACTGTTATTTTCAGTTTTAGCTTCTTAATCATCTTAATGATCATAGTGAGGTATGAGTATTGAAACAGATACCAATTTAACATAAGTTTATCTGTTCACATTATAGCATTTCAGAATAAAAACTTGGCCCCCTTTCCCATCAAGACATTTATTTTTTCTTTCCCATGACATTTAAATTTGTATATTATTTTTTGATAAACCTCCCTTTGAAAGTCTATAAGTAAGCAACATATGAATAAATAAATTTAAGTCTCATAGGAGTTAGTAAAATATTCTTTTTTTCTTTCTATGGAAAAGTAACTTCATCTCTCTCTCTCTCTCTCTCTCTCTCTCTCTCTCTCTCTCTCTCTCTCTCTGTCTGTCTGTCTCTCTCTCTCCCTCTCTCTCTCTTTACTCTCTCTGTATATATATATATATATAATCAAATGCTCAGTGAGATAGACAAAGCTTTTTCTTCTCAAATAATAATGGTGTTAACATTTGAGAGCTTAAAGGTTTTGAATATCAGTGAAGCCCTTCACATAAACGTGTAGGGACAACTTATAATAATAAGTGAATATAATCATGGAGTGAATAAATATTCTAAGTTAGATATTTATTCCATTACTGAGCCCACACTGGAGTATAGTTTTTATTACTCAATCATTCATTCTTTACCCTTGATCACGGTGAATAGAATATATTGTAATTAGTGGTATGTCTTGCATGCGTTTTGGAAATCCTTTTATTATTATTGTTGTTGTTGTTACTAACTACAGTTCTTTGTGTTTTTTGTTGTTCCATTTTTTTTCTTGGATATTCTCTGTATTTAAAATTCAGGTGTTATCCCCTTTCCACCAATCCTATACCCCCTCCCCTTCTCATTGCCTCCAAGAAAGTGCTCCCTTTCCCAACCTCCCTCTGCTTCCTCTGTGTCTTGGAATTCCCCTACAGTGGGAAACCAAGCCTTTTCTGGATCAACATTCTCTCCTGTCACTGATGCCAAAAAATGCCATCCTCTGTTGTATATGCCCCTGGAGCCATGGATCTCTCCATAAGAACTAATTGGTTTGTGTTTTAGTGCTTGGGACCTGTGGTGGGTTTGGGTAGTTGATAATTTTGTTCTTCTCATGGAGTTGCTGACCCTTTCAGCTCCTTCAGTCCTTTCTCTAACTCCTTCATTGGGGTCCCCATGTTCAGCCCAATGGTTAGCTGCAAGCATCCTCCTCTGTATCAGTTTGGCTCTGGCAGAGCCTCTGAGAAGGCATCTATATCAGATTCCTGTCAGTAAGCACTACTTGACATCAGCAACAGTGTTTGGGTTTAGTGGGTACATATGGGATGAATCCCCAGGTGAGGCAGTCTTTGGATGATCTTTTCTCTGATCCCTGATACCCTATTTGTCTCAGTATTTTCTTCCATGAGTGTTTTGTTCTCCCTTCTAAGAAGTAATGATGCATCCACTTTCTGGGCTTCTCTTTGAGTTTCTTAATTTCTGTGAATTGTTTCTTAAATATTTCAAGTTTTTTTTTTTGGGGGGGGGCTAGTATCCACGTATCTGTGAGTATTTACCATAAGAGGTTTTTTTTTTTTTTTTTTTTTTTTTTTTTTTTTTTTTTTTTTTTTTTTATGACTTAGTTACCTCATTCAGGATGACAGTTTCAATTTCCACCCATTTACAAAGGAATTTCATGAAGTCATTGTCTGAAGTTCTCTTTGTAGAGTGTTTGTGTGGTTAAGGAAAGAGTACAATTGTGGTTTCAAAGAATGAGTTGGGTGGTGTTTTCTGTTTTTATTTTGTGGAATAGTTTGGAGAGTATTAGGTCTTCTATGAAGATTTGATATAAGTCTGCACTAAACTCATCTGTTCCTGAGCTTTTTTTTTTTTTTTTTTTGGTTTGAAGGCTTTTGATGAGTTCTTCTAATTTTTTAGGGGTTATGGGGCTATTTAGAATTTATTTTGATCCTGATTTAACTTTGGTACCTGGTATCTGTCTGGAAAACAGTCTGGTGGTTCATCAGAAAATCGGACATAGTACAGCCTAGGCTTTAACTCCCTCATATCTGCCCTCCAACAGTTTATCATCCTATTCCTCCTCTCCCTTTTCTCCAAAAGGGTTTCCCTACCTACCTTACCCCATCTCTACCCTGCCATCCTATTCCCTGGGACCTCAAGTCTCTTGATGTTTAAGATCCTCTTTTCTCACTGAGAGCAGATCAAGCTGTCCTCTGCTGTACATATGTCTGGGCTTCTGAAGAGCTAGTGTATGCTGCCTGCTCAGGGGTCCTAGTCAGTTTAGACTGCTAATCTTTCTATGGTGTCATACTCTAGCTTCTTCCAATATTTCCCTAATTTAGCCACAGGGGTCTTCGACTTCAGTCCATTGGTTGGGTATCACTATCTGCATCTGTCTCAGTCTGCTGCTTGTTAAACCTCTCATAGTGAAGCCATGCTAGGCTCCACACAGTAAATGCACTATAGCATCACTAATAGTGCCAGGACTTGGAGACTTCCTTGAGATAGTTCCCAAGTTATGCGGGTCAGTGTCATTGAACATTCTTTTCCTCAGTTTTTTCTCCTTTTTTTGTCCCTGCAGTCCTTTTAGACAGAAACAACCCTGTGTGAGAGTTATTGACTGTGGGGAAGCAACCTCATCCCACCATGTGATGCCCTGTCTTTCTACTGGAGGTGGACACTATAAGTTCCCCTCCCCACTTTAGGACATTTCATGTAAGAGTACTTCCTTTGAGTCCGGAGAGTCTCTCACCTCCAAGGTCTCTGGTAAATTCTAGAGCACTTCCCCCACCTCTCATCCCTGGGGTTATATATTTTCATTCTTGCTGCTAGTCCTCTTTACTCTCCTGCTTATACCCCCAAAAATACATGATCATGTTTCATTTTCCCCTCCCTCTCCCCTCTCTCACCAGGTCTCTCTATCTCTTTGACCCCTATTATTGTTTTCTTCTCTCTTCCAAATGGGATTAAACATCCTCACCTGGGCCCTTCAGCTTGTAAATATTCTTGAATTCTTAGGATTGCATCCTGGGTATTATGCACTTGTTTGGCTAATTTCCACTTATTAGTACCATGCATTTCCTTATGAGTCAGAGTTACATCACTCAGGATGATAATTTCTTGTTCCAGCCATTTGCCTCCAATATTTATAAAGTCTTCATTCGAGTAGTATTTCACTGTGTAAATTAAACCATATTTTCTGTATTCATTCTTCAGTTGTTTGAAAACTGGGCTGTTTCCAGATTCTGGCTATCACAGATAAAGCCAATATGCACATAGTGGAGCACGTGCCTCTGTGGTATGGTGGGGCATCTTTTGTGTATATGCTGAAAAATGGTATAATTGGATCATCTAATAAATCTATTTTCAATTGGAAGTCTCTAGACTGATTTCCCAAGTGAATGTACCAGTTTACAATCTCACCAACAACAGAAAGTATTCCTTTTACTCTATATCTTTGCCAACATATTTTGTCAATTGACTGTGTGATCTTAGTCATTCTGATTGGTGTAAGGTGGTATCTCAGGGTCATTTTGATTTGCAATTCTCTGAACACTAAGTATTTAAATATTTAAAATGTAATTTTTCTGGTTCTGGTGTATCTCAAAAAGAATCAGTATTTCTATTGTGTGATTATACCACATTTTAATATCATTCTATGAGCCAATGGTCTGAATGGAGTCTCAGTTCCTAAGACAATCAGAAACAGGTGTTTTCTAATGGTTGTGGTCAGATCATGTTGAGAAATACTCCTTTAGAAAATGAACATAGGATCTGATGCTTTCTTGAATTTCCTCATTTTCAGTCATTATTTCTCCACTTTCCTTTCTGATTTTGTTAATTTGGATACTCTCTCTTTGCACTATAGTTAGTCTGGCTAAGGGTTTACCAATCTTTTAATTTTCTCAAAGAACCTGCTCTTTGTTTTATTGATTCTATAGATGGTTATTTTTGTTTCTACTTGGTCTATTACTGCCCTAAATTTGATTATTTCTTGCTATCTACTCTTCTTGGGTGTATCTGCTTCCTTTTGTTCTAGAGCTTTCAATTGTGCTGTCAGGTTGCTAGTGTATGCTCTCTTCAGTTTCTTTTTGGAAGCACTCAGAGCTATGAGTTTTCCTCTCAGTACTGCTTTCATTGAATGCCATAGGTTTGGGTATGTTGTGTTTTCATTTTCATTGAATTCTAGAAAATCCATAATTTCTTTCTTTAGTTCTTTTTTGACCCTGCTATTATTCAATATAGCATTGTTTAGTTTCCATGTGTATATGGGATTTTTGTTCTCCTTGATGTTATTAAAGACCAGTGTTAGACCATGGTGATCTGAAAAGATGCATGGGAGTATTTCAAACTTCTTATACCAATTAAGGCTCATTCTGTGTTCAATTATGTGGTCAGTTTTTGAGAATGTGCCATGAGGTGCTGAGAAGAAGGTGTATTCTTTTGTTTTAGGATGATATGTTCTGTAGATATCTATTTATTCCAGTTGGTTCATAGTCTCTGCTAGTTTTAGGTTGTCTTTGTTCAGTTTCTGATTCCATGATCTGCCCCTTGGTGAAAGTGGGGTATTAAAGACTCCCACTATTATTGTGTGGGGTGAAATGTATTTTTTGAGCTATAGTAGGGTTTCTTTTATGAATATGGGGGCTATTGTATTTGGAGTATATATGTTAAAGATTGAGAGTTCCTCCTGACAGATTTCCCCTGTAATGAGAAAAAAGTGTATTTCCTTATCTTTTAAAATATCTTTTGGTTGGAAATTTACTTTATTCAATATTAAAATACTACTCCAGCTTGCTTTTTGCGGCCATTTGCTAGGAAGTTTTTTCCCCAACCTTTTACTCTGTATCTGTCTTTGTCTCTGAGATGAGTTTCCTGTATGCAGCAAAATGATGGGTTTTACTTATGTATCAAGTCTGATAGCCTATGTATTTTTATTGGGGAGTTGAGTCCATTTATGTTAATAGATATCAGGAAATAGAGGTTGCTGTTTCCTGCAATTATTGCTTTTGTAGGTAGAATTGTGCCTGTGTCTCTTTGTCCTTTTGGTTTTCTCGCTTAAAAGTTTTCTTTTTTATACTAGGATGTAGTTTGCCTCATTTTTTTTTAATTTCTCTGCCTCTGTTTATTTTATTTTATTTTTTTTATTTTTTAAACGACTTTATTTTTCAAAACAAAGATAAATGTACAGATTTTAAACATTTTTTGCTTAAAATTATACATTTTTGTCAGTACTGTTTTTTCAGACATTAAAATAAATTTTACATAAAACCATGTGAATATGTTTTTTAGTCAGTACTTGATTTTTTTCAAGGGCTTGACAGTATGCATTGAAAACCTACTAGTTGCAATAAGCGTAAAGTACATGCAAAACAAAACGCAACATGCCTCATTTTATTGGGTTTTCCACATATAATTTGTTGTGGTGCTGGGTTCATGGTCAGATACTGTGTAAATTTAGTTTTGTCTTGGAATATCTTCATTTCTCCATCTATGGTGATTGATAGTTTTGCTGGTTATAGCAGCTTAGCCTGACACTTTGGCTCTCTTATGCATTGAGTGCAGAATTTTATTAGACATTTATTGATGACATAATACCAATACTCTACAAATGATTTCACAAGATAGAATCAGATAGAATACTATCTAACTCATTTTTTGAGGCTACAATAACCCTCATTCCTAAACCACAAAAAGACCCTACAAGAAAAGAGAACTTCAGAACAATCACAATTATGCAAATTGATGCAAAAATATTCAACAAAATTCTTGCGAACCAAATCCAAAAACAAATCAAAACAATCACTCACTATGATCAAGTGGGCTTCATCCTTGTGATGCAGGGATGGTTTAATACAAGGAAATATATCAATATAATCCACCATATAAACAAACTCAAAGGAAAAAAAAACACATTGTCATCTCACTAGATGCTGAGAAAGCATTTGACAAATTTCAACACCCCTTCATTTTAAAAGTCTTGGAAAGAAAAGGAATCCAAACCCCATACCTAAATATCATAAAAGCAATATACAGCAAACCAACAGCTGACATAAACCTTAATGGTGGGAAACTTGAAGCAATCCCACTAAAATCAGGGACTCGACAAGGTTGCTCAATCTCCCCTTACCTATTCAACATAGCACTGGAAGTCCTGGATGGAGCAATTAGACAGCAAAAGGAAATCAAAGGGATACAAATTGGAAAGGAAGAAGGAAAAACATCAGTATTTGCAGATGGCATGATAGTGTACTAAAGCAAACCCAGAAATTCCACCAGAGAACTCCTACAGCTGATAAACAAGTTCAGCAAAGTGGCTGGATATAAAATTAACTCAAACAAATCAGTAGCATTCCCATATTAAAAGGACAAACATGTGGATTAAAAAATTATGGAAAATGTACCCTTCACAATAGACACAAAATTTATGAAATATGTTGGTGTGACTCTAACTAAGCAGTTAAAGGACCTGTATAAAAAATACTTCAAACCTGTAAAAAAGGAATTTGAGGAAGATCTCAGAAAATGGAAAGATCTCACATGCTCATGAATTAGAAAGATCAATATTGTAAAAATGGACATATTACCAAAAGGAATCTACAGATTCAATGCAATCCCTATCAAAATTCCAACCCAATTCTTCATTGAGTTGGAAAGAGCAATGTTCAATAATATCTGGAATAACAAAAGACCTAGAATAACAAAATCCATCCTCTACAACAAGAAAACATCTGCAGGAATCACTATCCCTGACCTCAAGCTATATTACAAGGCAATTGTGTTAAAAACTGCATGACACTGGTACAGAAATAGGCACGTGGATCCATGGAATAGAATAGAAGATCTAGAAATGAGCCCTCACATATATGTTCACTTGATTTTTGATAAAGGAGCTGTATACACTCCATGGAAAAGGGGCAGCCTCTTCAACAAATGGTGTTGATCAAACTGGCACTCAACATGCAGAAGAATAAAAATAAACCCTTTCTTATCTCTTTGTATAAAGCTCACGTGTAAGTAGATCAAAGATCTCCATATTAAACCAGGTACACTGAAACTATTAGGTGAGAAAGTAGGTAGGAAAAACCGTAGAATACATAGGTAGAGGAGAAAATTTTCTGAACAGAACACCAATGGCTCATGTTCTAAGGTCAAGCATTGACAAATGTGACTTAATGAGATTGCAAAGTTTCTGTAAGGCTAAGGACACTGACTAGAAAACAAAATTGCAGCCAACAGGGTGGGAAAAGTGCTTTACCAACCACACATCAGATAGAGGCCTAAAATCCTATGTATACAAAGAACTCTAAAAGCTAGATACCAGAGAATTAATTAACCGTATTAAAAATGGGGTATAGACTTAAATAAAAATTTCTCAATTAAGGAATATTGAATGGCTGAGAAACAACTAAGGAAGTGCTCAACATCCTTAGCCATCAGGGAATTGCAAATCAAAACCACCCTGATACTTCTTCACCTCACATGAGTCAGATTTGCCAAGACCCAAAACTCAAATGACAGAAGATGCTGGTGATGCTGTAGAGAAAGAGGAGCACTTCTTCACTGTTGGTGGGGTTGTAAACTGATACAACCACTCTGGAAATCAGTCTGGCAATTCCTCAGAAAATTGGACACAATACTACCTGAAGATCCAGCTATTCCACTTCTGGGTATATATCTTGGAGACACTCAAATATACAACAAAAGGCATGCACCTCAATGTTCATAGTACCTCTATTTATAATAGCCAGAAGCTGGAAAGAACCCAGATATCCTTCAGTAGATGAATGGATACAAAAATTGTGGTACATTTACACAATGGAGTACTACTCAGCTATCAGAAACAATGACTTAATGAAATTCTTAAGAAAATTGTTGCATCTAGAGAATATCCTCCTAAGTGAGATAATCCAGTCACAAAAGAGCAGACATAATATGCAGTCACTGATAATGGGATACTAACCCCAGAAAGCTCTGAACACCTCATAAAGGAATCACAGACTTCGTGAAGTTCAAGAAAATTAAATAATTAAATAAATTTTAAAAGTCATTATGCTCAATCCTTACACACCATAAAACTTTGTCTATTTCCGGGTTACATCCTGTTTTACATGTACTTTTTGCTCATTGTAACTTGTAAGACCTTAATGCACACTATCAAACCTTTGGGAAAAAAAAGCCAAGCCCTGACAAAAATATATTTGTATACTTTTATGCAAAAATTCTTAAAATTTGTTCTTTTAACTTCATTTTTTAAAATAAACTTGTTCAAAAAAATAAAAATAAAAAATAAATGCTAATTGATGAAGAAAACTATATTGTATTATAGTTTAAATTGTGGTGTTTTTATTCTTAGCAGGTTGTAAAATAAAAGTATATCTTTCACTAAAGAGAAAGAAAGAAAGAAAGAAAGAAAGAAAGAAAGAAAGAAAGAAAGAAAGAAAGAAAGAAAGAAAATACACATGGGCGTTATCTAGTTGAAAAGTGCAACGTAGTGAATTGAGTAAAATATTGACCTGGGAGGTTCATACTTCCTGGTTAGCTTGCATATTGTTGGAAGTTTCTATGAATGATATCAGAATAGAAAATTAATCATCAAGTCCATCGACTGTGCACCATGAGCTACAGTGATGCAATTGTGACATAAACACAGTTGCATTATCCAACTGCTTTCAGATTTAAGTTCAGAGCCACAAGATAAGACAAATGCCTGTTAATATTATCAAGCCAAGAACCTATAGTTAGACACCTGGTAGGCACTGAGAGAGAACCTATTTGTAGACAAAAGGTAATAATACTTAAGAGAATCCTAATGACTTGTCCTAAATGCATAAGTTAATGTATAAATCAAGCAGCATTATAGGCTCCACATTCTTGTCTGTCAATGAGGTCCTACAGAAAAGATATTTTCTTTCCTATTTGGTTTGTTTGTTTTTGCTCCAAGACATTAATGTTTTTGAGGAGATTCATCTTCAAAATCAGATTCCCCATCTTTTGATTCTATGTAAATACATAATAGAAGCTCCTAGTGATGCTTTGTCACAAATATTATTTCAAAAATAAACTATCTTTAGATTATAATAATTTTTTATTAAAATTATTATAAATAAATATAACTGTTAAAATTATAAACATATTATGTTTATAATAAATAAAGCTCAGTGTTTCTAATAGAAAATGACTACAAATGAGCCTCCGTAAAGTATTTTGTCTAAGATATGGTTATGTTTCTAATGTCTGATTTCAGAAATGTTGAAAAAATAGTACATATGTTATACATATAATCTGATATTAAGAATACCATTAATATGTCTTCACTTACCAAATTTCTGGTTTGTAACAATCAGAGTAATTCCTAGGGAACATTAAATTTAAAATGAAGAGTAGGGATTTTAATTTGTATATGAGAAAATAAGCTTTAACAGAGGAATGTAGAGATGCAATGCAACAAGCTATTTTAAATGTAGATGATAAAGGAAAATATAATCTTTTTTGGATAGTAGCAAAGAAACATTTTGAATAAACTCCATTTTTCTTTGAGATCCAAATTACTATTTATAATTGAAGAGGTGCACTATTATTAAACTTGGTTCAAAAAACTTACACCAATTGTAAAAAGTGAAATTTTCAAGCTTAAAATCAATTTACTTGCTAGGGATTCAGTGTATGATGAAATATATATTTTATATATATATATATATATATATATATATATATATATATATATATATATATATAAGCTGCCATTTATTTATTGATATGATTATTGCTTAAAGTGTATCTTTAAATTCACAATAACTTTAAAAGCACAACTTTAATGTATTACTCAGGTCCAATAAGACTGCTCAGTTGGTGTAAAACAGTCTTTGCTGCAAAATCTGGGAACCTGAGTTCAATACCTGAAGTTGTTAGTGTACAAAAAGGCTATTCTATGAGTTCTTCTCTGAATTCCACATATGTGCCATGATATATAAGACATGCCCAGATAGACACACATAGACACATACTCATATATGTGTGTATGCATGTATGCATATATATATACATATATATATATATACAAGAAAGCATGAATAAATTAATAAGTAAAATTAAAACTTAATTCTAAAATATTATTAAGTCATTTTAGAAATATTATAACCACATTAGTAATCATAAGATAATACAATGATCAGTAAGTGATTTTGCTTAATATTGTATACATATGTACATAAAGAGAACCATAGAAATTAATGTTAACCATGTTTTATTGATATACACTTTTCTTATTTTCATATGGCTTTAATTTTTTTCCAAAGAGTAGTTTTAAAGTTATAAGAATTGTATTTGTAGAAACTAAAAAAAATCCCAACTTAATATTTCATTTCAAAATCTCAAATGTAAAAGGATTATTTGATTAGTTAGATTTTTCTCAGTGATGCTTTAAGTGTCATTTTACTGTCTTTGATAAACCTTTTCCTTTAAGGACAGTTGAAGTATAGTGAATAATTCCTTTCAATTCTTTTTCACATTAAAGTCCATGGTTTCCTTGTGAGATTTAAAAAGCAACCAAACTTTATAAACATTAGAATTACTTCCACATTAAAGAGCTGATCACAGCAGGGCAGTGCTGAAGGCCCAGGGAATGACTCAGACACTGAATTGAAATGGAATACTCCCCCCAGGTGATTTAGAAAATGTCATAATCTTTTCAATATGATGAACTGAACAGGCTTACAGAGATCAAGGTAAAAGCCAGTGTGGAGGCTAAAAGGTACAATCATCACAATTTGAACTTTTAATCTGAAAGACCTTCAATTTCCTCTCCCATTGGCTTCCACTGGATAGCTTAAGTGCAAGATTCACCTAATTCCGGATCAACTATTTGAGGACATCTTAAAAGCACTATAAATCAGGGAGGATCATTCGAGAAGCTGAGAGATTTAGGCATCCAAAATCTCTTGGTACTGCATCACAGATTCAAACTTTGAGTATTTCCATGCCTGAAATATAAGGAAAGGCTCTTTAAATGTATAATCGATAAGCACTGAAATGTTGAAATCAGGCAGTCTTACAGGGTTGATTGGGCATCAATAGGACTGAGTAGACATATATGAAAAATTACAGTGGATTGTTGTAATCTTTCGAACAGCAGTGTGCAGCTGCTGCAAGGCTCTCTACTATTTCCCTGGAACCCAAAACTCATCAAGTCAAATGACACAGTGAAAAACAGCATCTTTTCAATGGACTTGGAGAAAGGATTTCATGCAAGTATTAGAAACACAACAGGCAGTAGTGATTGACATGTATGTGCCTGCCCCTTCACAAAATGTATCAGAGTTCCCTTTGAAGCAATGAATGTGTATACAGTGCGAGAAAGCAGTTTCACCAAGCTGTCAGAGAATGAGTGATTCAATAGGATGAACAACTGAAAACTAGAAAATCATGTTCATCTAGATACTATAAAGTTTGATGCTGTAAATATGGGAGACTATGTCAGTATCACATGGAACATGGAACAACCCACTAGACAACACCAAACAAAATAAAACAAACAATGGATTCAACTATCACCCCTAGACAATATTATAGCACACACTTTTCATCAATTTGCAGCTTATCATGAAAAATAACTTTTAGATTAAAAAATTTAAAGAATATAACCTGTGTACTTTTAAGAAATTGGGGTTTGAGAAACTACTCAGCAATAGGTAATTTACGAAGTAGCATATATAAGGGCACTGGGTTTTGAATCTCAAAGTACTGGAGTAGAAATAATAATATACCTTAGTAATAAAACAATAGAAACAAATATTTAAAGTTCACTCTTTTCTGTTTTCTTCAGAGTTATAACTTTTATTAACAATGATCATTTCATTCTAGATCATTTTCATTCTTGACTATGCTGTGGCATCTTCCCTGACACACCTGCTAACTTCCCACACTCTTTTTCTTTCCAGATAGCTCTTCTCTTAAACTCATCTCTGTCCTCCCTCCTTCCCTCCTTCCCTCCTTCCCTCTCGCCCTTCCTCTTTTCCTCCCTTCCTCTTTCTCTCTCTCCCTTCCCTTTAGTCTGCATGCTGGAACAGAAACCTTGTATTTATGATTGCAGCAGACATGTCAATTCAGTTGACAATGCCCCCAAAGCACTCTTTCTTGTCCTTCAGCTCAAAAATTCTTTCAGCCCAGCTTTTGTGAGATTCCTTAGTTATCACACAGTGTCACATAAATGTAGTGACCAGGCTCTCATTAATCACTTATCTCACCAAATTGGCCTATTGTAATAACACACGGCTGAAAGAAATTTCTATAATTAAGGCTGAGAGCTATATTCATCTATGGGTAGAAAGATACATTCTTTACAGGAAGCTTAAACTCATTTTCTTCTGCCACACATGAGTGGTCTATTCCCTAACCTATGACCTCCTTTGCCCTGAACATTTTATAGGTTCTATGATGCCAGGGATATGTTACCTCTTTTGGAAGAAGCCTAAAAACCAATCCTGAAGTGGTTGGTTGTGGGGCAGTGGACAGTGTCAAGAGACAGAAAGCCTAGGATAGTATAGCAGATTCAGGAAGTCCAGACAGGCTCTCTGGACTTTGCTCTGAGTGATCCACATGCCCCTGCCTAGAGCCTCATCTAGTTTTGGGACGTTACCTTGTTCCACATTGAATTCAGGCCAGTGATTGTGCTGTACAAATTATGCCTCACATACCTTTTCTTAATATAGCAACACACACAAGAGATCCCCATGGAACTACTTGAAGTACTCTGCTTGTTCCCAACATGAAAGTATTTCCTGAGTCATAGTCAATTTTTAGAAACCCAAATAGCTTGAAAGTGGTAATCACATTGATTATCTCATCCATGATTGAAAGTTTGACAACATGCTGTAATTCACTGTGATAGTAACTGTTGTTCAGCTCTTAGATTTGCCTCCAAGAAGTCTGGGTTGGCCCATTCTTTCGTAGTTCTTGTGATTAAGGATTTAAGTAATCCTTGAACAGGTGATAAAACTTCATCTTCTGAGTCCTCTGTAGTTTGTAGCACTTGAACAAAAATGGCAGCAAAATTCTGTCTAGAAACCCTCTCTTGTGTGTTACACTGTTCTGTAATCTGGAGATTAAGAGGATGGAGAAGATTCCTGATAATTTGTTGTAGACCTTAAAGAAAATATGTGCATGGTTTCAAGTATCATCTTCTCTCACAGCATACAAACCAGAGATTCAGTTCATCTATGACTCACTCCTTCACAAGGCTTATACACTGTTCTGCTTTTCTTAATGGCCATGTGAAATGTGTGCAACTCACAGATAGTATTGCCCTGTAACATGAAAAGGATCAAGAGTTCATGCTTAAACATTTGATAATGCCATCCTCTGCTACATATGCAGTTGCAGCCATGGGTCCCTCTCTGTATATTCTTTGGTTGGTGGTTTGGTCCCTGAGATCTCTGGGGGACTAAACCACTGGTTGGTTTATATTGTTGTTCTTCCTATGGGGTTGCAAACCCCTTCAGCTCCTTCAGTCCTTTCTTTACCTACTCCATTGGGAACCATGTGCTCACTCTATTGGTTGGCTTCATGGATTCACCTCTGTATTTGTCACAGTACTTGCTCACTTAAGGGCTTAACTTGAGCTTGGAACAAGAAACCTCTTTAAGAATTATGTTTAACCTCTCCTTGATCTCTTTATCTCTTGAATCATCTAGTTGTTTTTAATCAAAGTTTTACCTTTACAAGCTTACTCAAATGAAAGGGAATGGGTGACAGTATTGCCACAAGTGCTACAGCAGATGTCCCAATCTTTTAACCCACTGAAGGTCTGTGCAGGTTGGCCTATGGTTGCAACCTGGGAATCCTTTGCCTGGCTTGAGTGAGAGAAAGGTCTACCCTGACCAGAACGACCAAAGTGTTTCAGCTCTCTGAGGTGAAGCCTGAGCAAGGCAGGCTGCCAAGCTTCTTCTGTGGCCACAAATTCCCCAGAATTGGTGGCAGAAAGAAAGACTGCAGTCAGCTAGGGGACAATGTTCCTGCAGGCCCTGAGTAGGAAGGGGCTGCAGGTACACCCATCTGGTTGGGTCTGGTGGAAGTCCACAGAGGAAAGTTTACTGAAAGAAAGCTTTTCCCTGGAGTGTTACAACTAGATAAGACAAGCACTTTCATATAATATCTAATTAAAAATAATAAATAAATAAAACTCATTCACTTAATTTCTTGTGGATAGAATGTTATTAACATTTGGGAATGGGTTAGGATCTAGAGCCAAATGCTTTCTATTGGTTTGGACAGATATGTTAGGGATGCTGTTGGGAGCCATAACGGAACAACTTGTACTGTCTTGTAGTGATGATATATAAACATGTAAATAACTTAAGTCTTAAGGATGACCCTGTAAGAATTTCTAAACTTATAACTGATTATTAAGTTCTTTTATAGTGAGCCTGCCATTAGGTTATTTCTGATAGCCAAAACTGCAATGAGAACTTTGCCAGTTTACCAAATGACACCAGTTAATTACTCTCAGATAGTAACCAGACTTTCTCCTACTCAGAGCACATTTCAAGAGGATGTAAAACAATTAACCAAAGGTCATAAAAAGGGAACCAATGATTTATTATAGGTGCTACGAAAGAATAAAAATATTGATTAGGTTTATCTATACAGACCTTCACTAATAACTTAGTTATTGTTTTAAACCTTCAGTGAACCTGTGGAGCTGACACACGTGATGGATGTTTAGCCAGATAATTACTCCTAATGGATATGCATGTAAACATTCTCTATTGTAAACTTCTATTTCAATTTATGGTTTGAACTTTGGTGTGAACTTGTAATGAACTTTGTAACATGTGATCATGTATTCTGAAAGATATATAAGTACTGAGGACAAAGAGAGAAATTTCTCTCTCTCATACACCCCCCTCTCAATTCCTCAGTTCCATTTCTATTAGGATCCCTTTCTTTTTCCCATTCCCTTTCCACCCCACTTCATCCTTTTTTCCCTTAGAAGAACTTTTGCTTTTAGGAAACTTTTTTTCCCTATCTGCTTTCCCTTTAGATAGCTTTCATGGGACATTTTTACTACTGAGTAATTAACATTCTAATCACTTTTGTAAGTATCCCTTTTTCTTCCTGTGACTTCCTCCTAGCAGACTAAAAGTTAGAGCCCAGCAGTTTCACATAAGATAGTACAATGGCTATTTACTTAATCCCTTGTTGTTTAGGAATAAGTGCTAAGTACCAGAGACTGCAGTTTCTGGCCTCAGAAGATCATAGAAGGCAGGCCAGCTACAGTAGCATAATAACTTAAACTTAGATAGTAAACTTTTATTATACAGCAACCCTAAATATCTCCTAAGACCAAGTCTTATTCCTGAATTTAAAAAAACCAAGTATTACCCCTGCCTAAGTTCTTCCTACTCCACTGCCTCAAAAAAAAAAAAAAAAAAAAAGAGCCCCCATGCTGCCATGCTGGGGCTGGCTACCAGCAGGGTCCCTTATCTTCATGTAGAAGGACTTCAGGTGTTTTTCCAGCATAACTGCTTGTCACAGTCCTTTCAAGGGTTTTAGTGACCACATGTTTCAGGACAGAATGCGGGTCAGGAGTAGACTTAAATGCCTACCATTTCTACCATGAGCATTTCTGCTGGTCCAGAATCTGCTCTTCTTTTATCAGGTTTTCTGTCTGGAGACATGGTTCACTGCTTCACTGTTGGTTACTAATAGGACACTCACTGCACTAGTATACTGGCTGATATACCTTTACCTGCAGGTAAGTATTATAGTACACAGGATCTGCATTTGCATGAGTTGGTGGGTGGTCATTTTTCTTCTTCAAAGCTTTGCTCCCATAATATTTCTGACTTCTATTTTTATGTTAGTTGAGTTTTATGAATTTCCTATTCCCTATTTGGTTTCCTCCATCATCTATTGAGTTTTCTTTATTATTATTTATCCTCACTAATATTTCTCTTCACCTTAAACACAACAATCTAAAATTGCAATAAATTTACAGAGAGCAAGAGATTGACCATATGATGCCACGTTCTAAGTGATACATATACAATCAATTCCTGCACCTAAGACTCCAGAAACATTATAAAAATGGACCAGAACAAGTTTAAAACCAGAGGAAAGGTATTATGCTTTAAAATTGTCTACTAAAAATGTCAGAAGCTACAACCACCAGTTCTTAAGACTTAAACAACATTAGAACAAAAATTATACAAAAGTCCATGCTAACATAACAGGGGAAATTGAGCAGCACGTCAACACTAGAAAGAGAACTACAGACTTTGTGCATATGGGAAGTGCTGAGAACAGAAGAAATGGTAAGTCCCAGTATCATGTCAAAAAATTGTTTATCAAATACTAAGTGTCTAGCCGGCCTGAGGTCCTACTCATAGATAACAATTTATGGAGTGAACAGGTTGTGTTTATGCATATACATACATACAACACTTACATACCAACACACACAAATATATGTGTATATTAATATAAGTCAATTATATCAATATATTCAAAATAATTATATATAATATTGATGAATATATATTTTAATTGATAAATACATTCGTCAATTAAAAAAGGAGGCCTTGAGCTTGAAAGAGAAAGGCAGATCATGGGAGAGTTTAAAAGGAGAAAGGCAAAGGGGAGAGAAGAGTTAGTTACATTGTAATTTCACGACTTAAAAAATTATAAAATGCATTCATTGTATAAAAAAACTTAAAAATTTTATAAAATCAATTAATAAATAATTCTAAAATCTGTTTATGAGAACAAACATAAAATGTTTCCCGGATTGTGTTGTCTTTTTTGTTATAATATTTTCCAGACATATAAATTTTCCTGAAAATTTTATTAGCTTGTGTATTGAATAGAATATTATTATGTAAATGTGTCAGATTTTAATTATCTACTTGTCAACTGATGGGCATACAGGCTGATTCTATTTAAAGTGAGAAGAAATGAATATGGAATTTCATGTATCTCTGTATTGGGATATATGTTTAGGAGTGCTATACCTGGATTATGTAACAAATACTTACATTTTTGAAATACTATCTTAGTGATTTCAAGAGTGACCATAGCAGAACATACTACCACCAAAAGTGAAATCTCAATCTAGTTTTATTTTTTTTTTGAAAATTAAATGTATTCACACATGCATTCATGTGTGTGTAGTGGGAGTTATCAGACTACAGCTTTCATGAGTCAATTTTGTTTGTCTACCCTGTGGGCTAGACAAGCTTACATCCTTTCACTTGGTAATAATGTCCTTTATCATCAGCCATTTCTCCTTACAAATGATTTCTAATTCTCATCATTCTGATATTGATTTCTTTTTAAATTATTTGGCTGGTTTTCACATTTATTTGCTTGAGAATGATCTGTTTAATTTGATTTTTTTTTTTTTTTTGGTGCTTAGTTTTTGATTATATATTACATGTATATAACTGGAAAAGTTTTTACCACATTCTTAGTGGTGTAGGTTCAATTCATTGTACTTTTCATTCATTGTGAAAACTATGTTTAAGTTAGTTTGCCCCATTTTTAAAGTATTGATTTTATACTCAGAAAACCTGGGGTCCTATCTGCACACTCTTGACTATCTTTATGTCTATATTATACATTCTATTTCTCTCTTTTAATTGTAAGAAATCAATCTTACATTGATATCTTGGAACACTTTGAGGTTTTAAACCTTTGTTTTGGTTTTGGTTGTTTTGTTTTCTCTATGTTTCTCTCTATGTTCATACATAGAGAGATATATAGATCTAGTTTCATTATTCTACTACAGATACACAGTTATATATTAACCATTTGTTAAAGATGCTATTTTTCTCCAGGGTGCATGTTTAGAAACTTTATTAAAATTCACATATCTATTTGTCATGCAGTTATTTCATGCCTTTCATCTATCAATCTACATGTCAGTAAAAATACTGATTTTGTTAGAGGTATGTAGTATAATGCAAACTCACAAATAACAGTGGATATTGTATATTTGTTGTTGCTTAGAATTGTTTTCATTTACTAAGGGTTGTTTTGTCTTTTATATAAAATGGAAGAGTTCATTTTTTTCTGTGAAAAAATTACTGGGATTTCTCTGACTGAGAATTAATGTCTAGAAAATACAAATAACTCAGGCATATAAGCCTCAATATATTCCATGATCAGTGGAAAAAGTGAACTACATAATTAATAATTATCAAAAAATAAATGTAAATATATAGATAGCATGTAAACATGTGGTCTTGACCCTTAATCACAATACAGGCCCAAGTACTCAAAAATCTCATAGCATTCCAGTCAACAGTGGAAGTGACAAATGCTGAGAATGTGTAAGGAACAGGGGATATTGCAGTTTTCTGGTAGTACTTTTACTAACAAAAATAAGTATAGAAATTTCTTTATAAATAAGTATAGAGGAAGAAAGACTCAGAAGCACCACCTTAGTTGCCACGATCATAAGCAAATGTATGCTAGAGAGATGAGAGTTTAAGGCACATGGTGTGGAGATAAAAGAGAAAGCAAAATCAAGCAGTTTGAAGACCGTGAAGTAATATAGAGCTGCTGACTCTTGTCAGTTAGGAATGAGAAAATATAAAGAAGACATGACTAGGTCCTGGAACTGATTTCCATCAAGGGCCATGTCTGTGCCCATGTTCCTGTTGTACCTAGGGTTTCACTGATGTCTGTGGCACGATTTATCACCAAACCTAAAGCAGATGCCCATGATCTGGTCTGACACAGGAGACCATGTGAATATCTGAGGGTCATGTTGATAAGTTGAGACATGCTACTCTGAATGGTCTGTACTGCTGACTGAGACCATTGATACAGCTAGTCATAGACTGCTTCGGGGACAGAGGCCTGCCTTGGTCCATTGTCCTATGGAAGCTTGGTGTGTGTCGATGGCCCAGGACCTTGTTACCACCAAATCCATAGAGATATTTCTGGTTTTCCACCTGAAATACTGTGCTAGTCCTATCCCTTACCTGGACAGCACAATAGAGTGGAGTCTGACAGCAGGGAACCAGGTAAGTCAGTCAAGAAGGTGCAGAAGAACTGGCATTGCCTCTGGCCTTGGATATAGGCACTGTAGCAGAAACCAGAGAACTCAAAACAAACCAATGATTCATCAGAATGAACATATGCAAGTAAAGAGTTGTGAACAAAATGATATTCTGCACGACACACTGTGATACACTGTAGTTTCCACAACAATTTTTCCCCTTAGTTATTTTCTTTTGAGGGAGAAGTACCAATGGTAGAGGGCAGACATATAGGAACACAGAGATGATTGGGGTTCATGGGGTGGTGACTGGTGAAATTCAAAAAGATTCAACAAAAAGTTTAAAGTACATATAGAAGTTTCTCAGATTATTAGGAATAAAACAAATTGTTCATTCAATATCTGAACACATAAGCAAAGAACTCTAGATCATATTGAAAAAATAAACATCTCAATCTATATTCATTGTCTATTCACAATAGCTGGGAAGTAGAATCAATCCAGATGCCCCTGAATAAATGACAATGTGGTACTTATAGACAATAAAATATTATTAGGCTATAAATGAAAGTAAAATTATAAAATATGCAAGTAAATGAATGAAACTGGTACAAAACTATACTCAACTAGGTAATCCAAGCCCAGAAGATCAAACACTACATGATGTTTCTTATACATGTGTCCTATGTTTGACTCTTAGCTATTTTTGTAGGTCCCTTAGGAATATGCAGGAAACTGAGAAGCTGGGGATAGATGAGAGTTGTTGGCTGAGGTTAGATTAATGGAAAAAGAAGTAGTAGATGACAGTGGTGACATGGTAAACTGAGAGTGACAGTCTTTTTTCATGTAGTAGCTTCAGATGAATATGAGGGCTACATAAGACATGTTTCAGTAAGCATGAATCCTTATGACATTATAACTCTTCCAAATCCACTATGCCAATACCATCACACTGCTGAATATATTTATACATATGAATTTGAAATAATGTAAACTATAATATCTTCATTTAGACTCAGAGGTGGTTATCATATAATAAGACTAGTGGTATAATTTCAAACCAGACAGGCCTTACATAAATTGAACAAACTCCAGATCTCTCTTTTAAAAAACCTTTTATTCTGTCTTCTGCTTATGTGAGAGTATAATTAAATAATAAAGCACCCAGTTATTTAAAACTCATATCAATGAATAGGCAAAGGCATTGCAAAGAAAACTTCAGCTATGCTATTAATTTATATGTACAAACTCTATTTTCATTTCCCTTTTCTACTTGTTTTTATGTTGGCCTTTTAATTTTATTTCTTCCCTCACCAAGCCATGAAGTTGTATTTACTGTTCTTTAATTTATTTTCACAGTAAGATTGCCTCTGGCTACCAGCCAGCTAGCCATCTATTTATACAGCAGAGACAAATGTTATTCCTTGCATGCAATACTGTTGTTTTATGTTCTTGGAAAAGAAAATGCTGAGAACATCAAGTCAACATATTTTACAGTACATTTGTACAGAGAAGTCCCTACCTAGGTTTTCCTTCAGAAGGTGACTTGAAGCAAGTTCAACCTCTGGCATTCTCCTGGACTATAAATGCCCTCCCTGATGGGATCTAGTTTCAAATTCAAGCACAGAGTTATTTATTCTGCTGCTCTTGAATCTTCTCACTGTATACCTTCAAGATTTTTATGTGTACTGTGAAGGATTCTGATTAAGTAAGATGTCTGAACAAAGTCAAATTCACACAATGAAATGAAGTTTTGATCAGTTATAAAAAAGTTAGTAAAACAGTTATACACTCTCTTCTGAGTTATTATTCAAAATAATAGCCTAATCACTACAGGAACCCTTTGATGTAGGGGAATTTTTAATGAACCAGCATGGTTCATCTGGCAAGTGATCATACACAAAGATGATCTTGGTCTATATGATCCAGTTTGAATGAAGACATTGCCTTAGTACACACCTTTATTACCTCTGGCTGGAATATACAGACAAAACTTTAGTACACAAAAATGTTAATCCTCCCAAAAATGAAGATAAATTTAGTTTGTAGAAGGAAGCCTGCATGTTTGAAAATAACATATAATTGAGCAGCAAAAAAAGGTGATAAAATATAAATATTTGACAGATGAATCAGAGATAAAATATGCCCAAATCTCAGAACAGCAAAGGGAGGACAGGATATGAGAAAATGGCACAGAAATGAGGCATAAGAGAATAGCACAAGAAAGAGAGGAAGATGTAAAAGAACATGAGAGAGAGAAGTAAACTTAAACAGGACAGTTTTATGAAGAATGGTTGCATGTTGAGATAGTAGAAACCAGATAATTAGCACAGATTGCCAGAAATAGTGTAAGGTCAAGCAGAGCAATTCTGTCTGAAGCCAAGAGAATCCAGGAGTGAGCCTCTGCAGGTAACAATTATGTCTGGTGAATAAAAGTTACTTCAATACCACCATAATTTAATGAAAAGGCAAAATATTATTGCTTTCAAATGATCTAGTTATAAGTAACTTGCAATGAAACTGGCACTAGTAGCATATTGTCATATGAAATCATTAAAAGCCATTGAATGTAATATTGTTGTACACAGCCCTTCAATTCTAGCAACTGGAATTTGTGGTTAATGTATTTTCAAGGACTCCATGCATAGTGAGTTCAAGGCCAATCTGAATTATTTAAGTAGAGACTGTATAAAATTTGAAATCAAAACTAAAAAGAGGGGAGAGATTTTAGAGGAGGCAACATGGAGCCAATCATGGATGTTTCTCTCTGCACTATATGAATAAGGGACTTAAGTTCACACATCAAATCAAGGACTTAACCACATCCAGCCAGAAATCAACCAGGGAATTGAGGCAGCCAGCTAGAGTTTCTGATTGAGCTTTCTTTTCATTGATGAGCTTCCAGCTTCCTCTTTCTCCAATAGGCTGTTCCCCTACCCCCAAGACAGGATTTCCCTGTGTAGCCCTGGCTGTCTTGGAACTCACTTTGCAGACCAGGCTGGCCTTGGATTCACAGAGATCTATCTGCCTCTGCCTCCCATGCACTGGGATTAAAGGTGTGTACCGTTATTACCCAGCCTAAGGAACAATTAATTAGGGCTGGAGAGATGGCTCAGTAGTTGAGTACTGAGTGCTCTTCCAGTGGTGTCAAATACCAGCAACCACATGGTGGCTCACAACCATCTGTAATGGAATCTGATACCCTTTTCTGGTGTATCTAGAGATAGCTACAGTGTACTCATATATAATAAAAAATAAATAAATAAATCTTTTAAAAAAGTAAAAAGAGGGAAAAGAAAAAGAGGGATAGTAATATAGTTTGCTTAGTGAAAGTTGTTTTAACTAATATATATGCAAGACCTTGGCATAAATAAATTATTAGCATAATTTTGTCAGGATATTTGCATATATATATATATTCTTAGATGTTTCCTCCCATGTAAAGCATGAAAAAGATGATATTTCTAAAATTTTCTGGACCTAAAATTTAGAAATATAAATAAATGCTGATGAGTGGTTAGCCTATATTATTTGTTTCCATTGTTTCTAGACTAAGATTGTACATTTATTGCCCTAGCCATATTTTTTCAGAAGTCTTTGAGATAGCAGCAAGTACTCCCTGAATAATTTAAATTCTTTGAACTGCATATTTGTTAATGAAAAATAAATACCATATATTATTCTACTTTCTTTTAGCATTATATTACTGCCATTCTTTCTAAATCCTTTACTTTCTAAAATGTACAAACATACACTTCTTGTTGTTCCTAACTCTGAAAATGTAGTTGTATGAGCTTACATTTTGATGTGTTAAGGGGTCAGTCTTGAGTGCAAATTAGTTGGATTCAAATTCCAGATATTTGCATAGAAGGGATTTGCTTTCTAAAAACCTGCAAAACAAATTAATTCAAAATGTGAGCTTACCTTGGAGCATAAGTAAGATACAACATAATCCCTAATTCAATTTTCACCTTGATGCTTTGGAATCAACTCTATTTTCCAGTTGTACTTAGTACACATTTTGGAGTGGCTTTAGAAATGAAATCAAAGTTGAGTACAGATTCTTACTGAAAATGAACATCCTATTTTGATAATTAAGTTGACTGCTTACAAAGATTTATATGTATACAGGATTGTTTTAGAGCTTCTAGAAATTTGAGCTTTTTTTAAGTAGACTGGTAAGTGACCCGCAATCTGAAATATTATTATCTATACATTTTTATTCAACTGCAGCAATAAATATTTTGCACCCATTTGATTTATTCAAACTTTTTCATTCATTTAGACATCTCTGGTATATTTTCTTAGTATTCTTAAAATAACAGTATACTCTATGAGAATCACCTTTGTTTAAAATTTCAAAACTTACTTGGGTTTAATTTTAGATTCTATATATATGATAATTCCCACAAATCACTTAAGTGTAAGAAGCACCACACTTCTTTACATTATAAAACATATGCATACTTTTTTTCCTGCACAACTAATGAAAGGATCCATATTAAGAGACTCAAATAGCACTTAAACAATCTAGATGACTGTGTTGAAGAAAACATATTCCCCATCTCATTCTTGAGAAAAGGACAATCGCCATGACCACATAATCCTGACTATTATGTGAAGTACAATGCAAAGAAAAGTCAGTAAGGATTTTAAGGCTAAAGTCCTCATTTATAGAAGTTTTATTTATCATGGAAAAGAGGTAAAAACTTTATAATGTTTATAGATCTAACATTTTGAAAGATAAAATTAACATTTCATATATAACTTAGTTCAAATAAATACAATATACTGATGTAATTTTTAGTAAATTATTCATTTTGATATTTAACAATATTAATAAAACTCACTTTAGTTTAATTCTGAAATCTGTCACCATATGACCAAAAAATATCATACTAAATTACTAAGTTAAATGATTGTGCCTTAAAGCAATTTATCAATGTACTACAAGTATTTCAAATACATCATTAATGAACACCTTTTGAACATGTCTAAAAATGAATTAATCCTTGGTTCAAGAAGAGTATTCAAAGAATTTGACAGATTAACAGATTCTTTATAGATAAAATGATGTATCTCCTCCTTCACCATATATGCAATTATAAACTTAATTAATTTCCTATGACTGATTAATATAGCAAATATATAGTTTCCCAGAAAAATGTTACCAAGGGAGATGCAAAAACTTACTAATTTCCCCTGGTGTACAATTTTATTTATACTTTTTTTTATTTTTTAGTGAAATTTTATTCAAATATAAGCCTATAAGTATGAAAAGACAGTTTTGTGTAGGTCGCTTTATAAGATCTTTTTTTTTACTTATATTAATTTTAGAGATTAGAATATAGTTACATAGTTTTCTTCTTTTTTCTCCCTCTGGCCCAACCTCCCATACACTGCTCCTTGATATTTTTCAGACTAATGTGTTTCTTTCCAATTAACAGTTTTATTGCATAAATGTATGTGCATACACTTGTATTTTGAAATACATAATTAAAACCAGCTCAATATGTTTTCAAGCCTTACTGGTTTTCATTACTCTATTATCAGGAACAAATGTCAATCAATTAAATTTTCTGTGGAAGTAATTTTTTTCTAAAAATTATAAAATTATATTTAAATCAATTGTTTTGCCTACTTAGGAAAGCCTTCACATGAGACTTTGTATCACTGATTTCTTCCTTCAAAAACTATAATTATGTCAACTCTATGCACTGTCTGTATATTCATGAGCTTGGTAACTTCTTTTACTTCCATTAATCTCTAATTTTTATGATTTATGCTTTACTCTCACTGCAATGTATATGATTGGTAAGTAAAATAACCTTGATTTATTTTTGTAGTTTCAATTTTTCCTATTCATTCTTTTTTTGTTATTTGTTCCTTGAAGATTTTATAAATTATCTAAGGCCCTGCAAGTTATCTCAGTCTCATTTAAGTCTCAATGTTCGCTTCATCATTTTCTCCAGGACCACACTGCTCGTTTGTATCAACTTCCTGTATAGGGTTATAAGCTTGAGTTCATTTAAAAATATTTATAGTTTAAATGTGTGTGTGTGTGTGTGTGTGTGTGTGTGTGTGTGTGTGAATACACTCATGTAATTACTGGTGCTAATAGTAGACATATCCATCAAACACTTGAGCTGGAATTACAGGGGCTTGTGGGACACCTGTCATGGGTTCTGGGAAAGAAAAGCAATTACATGTCAGAAATTTCCCTTCTTACATACCCCTCTTCTTTATGGTTGTAATTTACAACATCTACTTAGTTCTGCCTAAATGTTCATGTCCATAGTATCATTCATGCATATTTCTGAAACAAATAAACTAACCAAACAAAACAGAAAACAACAACAAAACAAAACCCAGTTCTTCTTTCTCTAGTTGCCATCAGATGTAAAGAAATCTTCAGCTGGGACTGGTAATCAGAAGTGCTTCCACAATCACTAAATGAATTTAACAGGCAGGATCTTCTGTAGGTTTATAGATTTTATGTAGACAACCAAATATTAAGAGAGTTCATGTGTGCTCCAGGCATAGCATAGACAGATGACAGCATTTCCCAGCGTTCTTCTTCTTTTTTTAAAATTTATTACTTTTTGTTATATGTAGTACATGTAATAAATCTAATATATAACATTTAATTCATAAGTCATAATTCAGAATTGTTCTTAAACATTCACTCAGAAGCACAATACTGAAGCTATATATGGTAGTGGTGCTTTTAGCTAATTCATTAAATAAAAAGATTAAGATAGAGGAGATAATCAATAAACAATTAACAGTAAAATATATAGTACACATATACACACATATAAATATAAATATATATTTATTTGATCAGGCTTGGAGAAATGGCTCAGTAGTTAAGAGCACTTGTTGCTCTTCCAAAGAACCTATATTTAGTTCCTAACACCCATACGGCAGCTAACAATCCTCTGCAACCCCATTTTCAGAGGATCTAATAGCCTCTCTGTGTACTATACACATGGAGCACATAGACATATATACAAACAAAACAGCCAAACACTTAAAAATTTCAAATAATATATATCATTTTGAATTATGTATTTGGCACTCCTATGTCCAATTTCAGAAGGTCTGTCAGGTTTGGAGATACACTCTTCAATAATAAGGGCTAGAACTCAGAACCCAT
Organism: Micromys minutus; assembly: GCF_963924665.1. Classification (NCBI taxonomy): domain Eukaryota; kingdom Metazoa; phylum Chordata; class Mammalia; order Rodentia; family Muridae; genus Micromys; species Micromys minutus. Next base: position 1,318,384 of record NC_137969.1, on the reverse strand, counting down.
GATGGCTAATTTTGGTTGTCAATTCAACAGACTTAGAAACTGCCTTCATCACAAAAGTCCATTGGGCACTTTCTCAACTGTTAATTGATGGGGAAATCAGCCCACTGTGGGCAGTGCCATCCTGTAGCAGTGGGGTCTGGGCTAATAGTAAAGGTGGCAGCAAGGTGATGCAAGCCAGTAAACAGTGTTCCACCAATGTCTCTGCTTCAGTTCCTGCTTCCAGGTTTCTGTCTTAGGTTCCTGCCTAGACTTCCCTTAATGATAAACTATAATTAGAAAGCCAAATAAACCCCCATTCCATCACCAAACTAGGACAATTCGCATCTAAATACGAATTGTGTGGTCTAAGAAAAAGGAAAACCTGAAACCCTGCTGCATCTCCAGCAACTGCTACTGAATACACAGTATAAACACTGTTAGAATGTCCCTAAGAGCCAGAAGCTGGAAAGAACCCAGATGTCCTTCAGTAGATGAATGGATACAAAAATTGTCGTACATTTACACAATGGAGTACTACTCAGCCACCAGAAACAATGACTTAATGAAATTCTTAAGAAAATGGATGCATCTAGAGAATATCATCCTGAGTGAGATAACCCACTCACAAAAGAACAGACAAAATATGCAGTCACTGATAATGGGATACTAACCCCAGAAAGCACTAAACACCCCAGAAACAACTCACAGACTGTGTGAAATTAAAGAAAAAAATATTTTAATTAAAATAGAACTGTATCACATGCTCCTTTCCTCCATACAGCTCCTCCCAGCTTCTCTCATAACCCCTCAAATTAATAGCCTGTTTTCATATATTATTATTACATATATACATATGTGTATATATATGTACCCACAAATACTTAATTACAATCTTAAAAATGTATTTGTATACTTTTATGCAAAAATGCTTAAAAATTTGTACATTTATCTTCATTTTTCAATTAAAAAATCTCAAAAAAAAAAAAGAATGCCCCTAAGAGAATGTGAGAGGATGTCATAGGGGTTTCAAATTTGTTTGCACGGGGCTCAAAGGTCACCAATGGTGACATGACAGTAACATGACAAAAGACAGCATGTTCAGTAGGGAGAATAACTTCATACAGATGCCAGAGACGACACACTTGACCTGCTTACATGTCACAGTGCTAAACTCTATCCCTGCAAATCATCCTACTACCAAGATCTTGTTCTAGACTTAGGGGTTATGTTTCATATGCAAACAAAAATATTAAGAGACTAAAAGTTTCTCCATTAGATTCAGAGGGAATTTCGTCAAGTTCCTGAAAAAGAATGTGAAACCAATTAATCTTACTGGAGCTCAGGGCTAAAGGATAAAAACTTACATTACATTAATTATTCTAGAAAAAAGAAAACTGTAAATTACAGGAAATACAGTGTCCAGCAACACTTACTCTGGCTACCCCCTTTCCTAAGCCCAGCGTTAGAGTACTAGGTATATAAGTCCATAATGTAAGAAATGTGGATTTATAGTTTAAAAAAAAAAAACCATCATGGTGTTGATTTGTTTTGTTTATTTGTTTGTTTGGCTTTACTAAGTTTCCTCCCTCTTGAATCTAGATCCAGCCCTATCCTCCCAGGGAGCTGCCTATAATCCACCCTTCTTCTGAAGTCCAGACCCAGGATCCTTGACACAGTCTACTGTGTCTTCCTCCATTGCCTGTTCCTCCTCCTCTACTTCCTCCTGCCTTGGTCTCCCAATTTCTTTTTTTTTTTTAATTGAACAACTTTATTTTAAAAGACAGAGATTAATGTCCAGATTAAGCATTTTTGCATAAAGTGTATGAATATATTTTGTCAGTACTTGATTTTTTTAAAGTTTAATAGTATGCATTAAAATCTTACTAGTTACAATGAGCATAAAGTACATGTTAAACAAGATGTAACCTGGAAATAGTCAAAGTTTTATTGGTGTGTAAAGGTTAAGCATAATAATTTTTCTTTTTTTTTTTTGACCTTTGTTTTTCTTGAACTTCATAAAGTCTCTGTGTTATTTCTAGGTTGTTCAGAGATTTCTGAGGATAGTATCCAATTACAGTTACTGCATACTATATATGTTCTTTTGTGACTGGGTTACCACACTCAGAATAATATTTTCTAAAGGTATCTATTTTTTTAAGAATTACATAAAGTTATTACTTCTGATAGCTGATTACTACTCCATTGTGTAATATACCACAATTTTTCTATTCATTCATCTACTGACGGACATCTGGGTTCTTTCCAGGTTCTGGCTATTATAAAAATGGCTGCAATGAACATGGTGGTGCATGTGTCTTTGTTGTATATTGGAGCATCTCTGGGTTATATGTTCAGAAGAGGAATAACTGGGTCTTCAGGTAGTACTATACCCAATTTTCTGAGGAATCGCCAGAGTGATTTTCAGAGTGGTTGTATCAGTTTACATCCCCACCAAGAGTGGAGAAGTGTTCCTCTTTCTCCACATCCTTGCCAGCATCTGCTGTCATCTGAATTTTTAATCTTGGCTAATCTGACTGGTGTGAGGTGGAATCTCAGGGTTGTTTTGATTTGCATTTCCCTGATGGATAATGATGTCAAGTACTTTTTTAGATGCTTCTCAGCCATTCGATATTACACAATTGAAAACTTTTTGTTTAGCTCTGTACCCAATTTTTTAAAAGGGTTGTTTGATTCTCTGCTGTCTACCATCTTGTGTTCTTTGTATAACCTGGATATTAGACCTCTATCTGATGTGGGGTTGGTAAAGATCTTCTCCCACTCTGTTGGCGGCCATTTTGTTTTCTTAAGAGTGTCCTTAGCCTTACAGAAACTTTGCAGTCTCATTAAGTCACATTTGCCAATCTTTGACCTTAGAGCAAGAGTCATTGGTGTTCTGTTCAGGAAATTTTCTCCTGTGGCTATGTGTTCTAAGGTTTTTCCCTACTTTCTCATCTGTTTCAGTGTACTTGGTTTAATGTAGAGATCTTTGATCCACTTGCACTTGAGCTTTGTAAAAGGAGATAAGAAAGGGTCTATTTTCATTCTTCTGCATGCTGAGTGTCAGTTGGACCAACACCATTTGTTGAATAGGCTGCCCTTTTTCCATTGAATATTTTTACATCTCCTTTGTCGAATACCAAGTGACCATATAAGTGAGAGCTCAATTCTGGATCTTTTATTCTATTCCATTGATCAACGTGCCAATCACTGTACCAGTACCATGCAGTTTTTAACACAGTTGCCTTGTAATATAGCTTGAGGTCAGGGATGGTGTTTCCCTCAGATGTTTAATTGTTGAGGATTGATTTTGCTATTCTATATCTTTTGTTATTCAAGATGAAATTGTACATTGTTCTTTCCAACTTTATGAAGAATTGGGTTGGAATTTTGATGGGGATTGCATTGAATCTGTATATTGCTTTTGGTAAGATGGCCATTTTTACAATGTTGTTTCTTCCAATCCATGAGCATGGGAGATCTTTCCATTTTAAGAGATATTTCTCGATTTTCTTCTTTATAGATTTGAAGTTCTTGTCATACAGGTGCTTCACTTGCTTAGAGTCACACCAAGGTATTTCATATTGTTTGTGACTATTCAGAAGGGTAATTTTTCTTTAATTTCATTCTCTGCATGTTTGTCCTTTGAGTCGAGGAAGGCTACTGATTTGTTGTAGTTAATTTTATATCCAGCCACTTTGCCTTTCTTTTTTTGATCTTCATGTAATCTGTGACTCGTTTTGTGGGTATTCAGAGGTTTCTGAGGCTAGTATCAAATTATCAGTTACTGCATATTATGTCTGGTATTTTGTGATTGGGATACCACAGTCAAAATAATATTATCTAGATAATTTTATTTTCCTAGGAATTTCATAAAATCATTGTTTCTGACACCTGAGTAGTACTCCATTTTGAAAATGCAACACAATTTTTGTATCCGTTCATCTACTGAAGGGCATTTGGGTTCTTTCCAGCTTCTGTCTATTATAAATAAGGCTGCAATGAACATTGTGGAGCATGTGTCCTTATTGTATGTTGGAGCATCTTTAGGTTATATTCTGAAAAGTGGAATAACTGGACAGTTTCTCAGAAAATTGGACAGTCGTACCTGGGTTTAGTTCTTTAAGATTCATTAGTAGTGTAAAAACTTCTCTGGGTAGCTTTTCTGTGGGATACTTTCTTATGTCCATAGCTGATGCCCTACTGAACTTTCGCTCCTGACTAAAATTTATTTATTTATTTATTTATTTATTTATATATTTATTTATTTATCTCTTACAAATTTATTTTTAAAATACATGTAGATTTTTAATGGTATTTTGATATAACACTATATAACTATATTTTTGTCAGTACTTAGTTCATTTAGAGGTTTGATAGCATGCATTGAAATCCTAATAGTTACCATAAGCATAAAGTACATGTAGGACAGAATGTTACATGGAAACAGTCAGTTTTTTTGGTATGTATAGATTAAGCATAAAAATTTTTGAATACCAAAAATTGCCATTGTTCTTTTCAGTACATATACCCTTTGATTTTCACAATACTCATGTTCCAAATGTCTATTTTAAATATTTTCTAAATTGTAGGAAACTACTTATAAATACTGATACTAATTTATCAATTTGTGTACTCATGTATTATAAAACATTGATTTATGAAATATATTCTTTTAATATATTACTTATGAAATATATTATTTTATCATACTTCAAAAATGTCTTTAAAACAACAGTTTACAAATTTTTACAAGGGTGTTTATTTTACTTTAAATCCATATTCATAAATTATAAACTTAATCTATTTTAATATATGTTAAGTCAAATTTTGTGATTAGTTCCCCAGTATCTACTGTATAAGCAAATATTTCTCTGTCTATAAGTATCTCATCCCTTGGGACCAGATACATCCCACAGGTGAACTAATTTTCATAGCCTTTTCTGTCTATAGAAATACACTGATTTTTTTCTTAATGTGCTGGTTGCACAGAACTCCAATGAGTAGCATGTTGATTAAATTAATTAAGGTGGACACCTGAGTCTCTACACATTTACATCCTTATCTTATCATTGCTTTTTACTTTCTTAGTAAAATTGAAACAAAGGAAATTTAATATTTCATAGTCTAAACAACAGAGGCAGGTTTTGGAGATGACAAACTATATTTATCTAGCTCTGCAAAAGCACTTTAAATGCCTTATCATCTTTATTTTCTCATTCATAATATGGAAACATCCTTACCATGTGTCAGTTTAATGAAAAGGCATTTACAATAATATTTTTAATATAGTCATTGAACCTAAACCAAAGTCAAACTTCTCCATTCCTCACCATACTATTATTGAGATTTGTATCAAACCTGCATGCAATTGCATTAATTTGCTATCTAAAGTTTTGTGAATACTGGAAAAGTAATGAGACGATAAAATCCGTTTAAAAATTGCTAGCATGGGTAGAGCCTTGAAATTATAAGTTTTCATCTTCACCTGTGAAATCATCAAGACATAGTCCTGTCATCTTTTCTTGTTAGCACATGCACTTTAAAGTAAATGCAGCTTTTTAAACTTAAGATGAGAGGACAGGATGTGAACATGAAAGTGCTGATTCTTAAGTAAATGTCATCTTGCTCTGTATTTTTAGAAACGCTGAAAGTGACTGTGTAAAGGAAACAAGATTCTGTTTTATGCTGACCCATGTCCTCTCTTGGAGTTTTTGATATTTCTTTCACTGGAAGAATGATTTTCAGAAGTGTTAAAAGAAATTTTTATAACAACCTCGGGGATATATTCTGTCCAATAATTTTATTAAACAATCTACTAGTAATTAGTTTTACATTTGTGTAATAGATAGGTGTGTGTGTGTGTGTGTGTGTGTGCCTGTTTGGGTGTCTGTCTGTGTGTGTGTGTGTGTGTGTGTGTGTGTGTGCATGCATGACTTTGTGTTCCACATCTCAATTTACAGTAACAACATTTTACACTATTGTAAAAAGTTATATCATTTTTAAAATTAATACATTTTAAGTTATGGTCTTTAATGGTTACTGAAGCTAACAGAACATATGATTGTCCTTCTCTATGTTAAAAATACTTTTAGTGTAAATTTCACAACATTTACACAAACAGGAAACCCAGAATTATCAGACATAATGCAAGAAAGAGACAGCTGTGACTTGCTTCATGTTGTCAACCATGAAAAAAAGAAATGGCTTCTGAAATCTTATTACATTCAGTCACCCATAAGGAAGTCATCCAATGAGAACCATATTTTTTACAGCTACTATATAAATCTATACTAAGCATATCTAGAAACACACACACACCACAAACACATACACACACACACAGACACACACACACACACACACACACACACACACACATACACACACACATATATATATATATATATAGGATATATATCCTAAACTTCTATCTTTATATTTTTTTCAGGTTTAAGGAAGACTCACCAATATATATATTGTTTAAGATTTTATGGCCTGAATATAAAGCACCACACTCATGAAGCTTTTCTAGTAACCTGAAAATGGGTACTCACTCTTCACCAACTGCTAAGGGTAATGATCTGATATTAAAATAGCCTGACTAAGAGCAGTCCTTATGATCTAGTACAGAGAGAGCTTTAAATGAATGTGTTAAAATAGACTTCATCCAACCAATATACATTCCCTGGCTCTTCTAATACTTGTGGATAGAATGAAACTCAAAGTTTCACCTTCTTCTGCCTCAGAGTTCTGGGATTACACGTGTGCACCACCATTACCTGGCCTTTCTGTTTTGTTTTAATTTTTATACATTTATTATTACTGATAAATATATTTTCCAATATCTCTCCCATCACAGCCATTGTTTTGAAATGTGAAGGGCACTGAAATAAAATTAGATGGTCCAAAATTTTTTAGGTTAATTCCAAAATTTTGTTTCTTTATATTGAGAGAAATAACACAACAGATACACAGAAAGATAAAGAAAATGGAACTGCAGTGAATGCAATTTCAGTTTTATAAAAAATGAGAATGTCTGTGCATATTTCCATAGTGAGAGTGAAAGGCTAATAACAATAAATATTCTAGAAACAAAAATTTATAATCCAATACAGAAGAAATACAAATGATAACAAACTCAGTATCACCCTCTTGCTCTTGCCTTCTTTCTCCTGATCAGTCCTCTCATCCCTAACCCCTCTCTTCCATTTTCTTCTCTTGTCTGTATTCAAGTGCTCATGGGCTCATGGGTCTCTCTCTCTCTCTCTCTCTCTCTCTCTCTCTCTCTCTCTCTCTCTCTCTCTCTCTCTCTCTGTGTGTGTGTGTGTGTGTGTGTGTGTGGCTCTGTCTCTGTCCCTATCTGACTTTCTCTGTCTCTACTATCTGCTCAGCTCCCCTACTTATGCCCTGAATAAACTCTATTATATACTAAAAATAAAATACTGTAGTTGAAATACTGTAGTTGAGTTACCATATTTTTTTTAATATTGTACTCGATGTTTGAAAGATGTATATTGACACAACCAGTTAAGATTTAATCACCTTACACAGCACTGAAAGGAAAGAAAATGACAGCAACCAATGGTTAATAATTTCACAAAATTTGCCAAAATTCTGTGCACTATCAACTGTTCTGCAAGTGTTAACTCTAGGCCAGGAGCATAATGATATGTCAGTAAACTGAGGGATGAAAAATTGAAGATTTAAGTTTTTACTTTTATAGAAATTATAAAGTTCCATATCACAGTAGTCCCCCAAAGTAAAATTCTCTACAATACCAAAACATAAATTTGTTAGTTTATTGGTAGCATAATCACTTAAATAGATATCACAGCTAATTTAAAATATAATAATAATAATAATGGTAGAGGTTGAGCAACTGTGACAAGGAACAGATCATAGTAACTTCTGTTCCCACCCGGAGGCGACTTCAGGACGCAGAGCGAAGCCTGGCCCACCTGCCACCGGAACAGCAACTTCAGGACACAGGGCCGAGCCTGGCCCACCTGCCACCCGGAACAGCAGCTCTTAGAGGCTGAGCAACTGCTGAGTGGGAGACCTAGGCTGCTGGGGAGCAGAGGGATCTCTGCGGAGTGCACACGAAAAGTGCACACCCTGCCTTGACCTGCCCTGTCCTGCCCGATCCAGTGACCAGGAACAGATCTTAGGAACTTCTGATCCCACCCAAAGGCGACTTCAGGACTCAGAGTGGAGCCTGGCCCATCTGCCACCCAGAACGGCAGCTCGTAGAGGCTGAGCAACTGGTGGGTGGGAGACCTGAGCTTCAAGGGAGCAGAGAGATCTCTGCAGAGTACACACGGAAAGTGCACCCCTGCCTTGCACTGCCCCACACTGTCTGATCCAGCGACCAGAAACAGAAATTTAGAACTTCTGTTCCCACCCTGTGACTCTGAGGCATAGAACAGGGCTCGACCCATCTGCCACCTGGACCAGTGGAGATCCAGGGACACAGACCAGATACAAGGGAAAGGCAAGAACATATCACTGACAACTAAATGGCAAGAGGAAAGCGAAAGAGTATACCCCAAGAAGACCAAGACAACCTGGCAACACCAGAACCCAGCTCTCCCATAACAGCAAACATCAGAATACCAAACACTCCAGAAAAGGAAGGCACAGACCTGAAATCATACCTCAAGACGCTGAAAGAGATACTTAAACAAGAATGGGAGGAAAAGCAAAAAGACTCAGAAGCTTTTAAAGAGGAAACAAGAAAAACACTCCAAGAACTCAAAGAACTAGAGGAAAACAGAATCAAAGAGATGAAGGAATGGAAGAGGGAATTTAAAATGGAAATTGACACAATAAAGAAAACACAAAAAGAGATGACCCTAGAGGTAGAACACCTAAAAAAGAAATCAGGAATCACAGAAGCAAGCATTTCCAATAGATTACAAGAGATGGAAGAGAGAATCTTTGGGGCAGAAGACAACATTGCAAATATAGACAAAACAGCCAGAGAAGATGCAAAAAACAAAAAGATCCTAACGCAAAATGTACAGGAAATCCAGGACACAATGAGAAGACTGAACCTAAGGATAATAGGAATAAAAGAGGGAGAAGAGTATCAACTAAGAGGCACAGTAAATATCTTCAACAAAATCGTAGAAGAAAATTTCCCTATGCTCAAGAATGAGATGACAACGAGCATAAAAGAAGCCTTCAGAACTCCAAATAGGTTGGACCAGAAAAGAAATATTTCCCGACACATAATAGTCAAAACATCAAGTTCCCAATGCAAATAAAGAATACTAAAAGCAGTAAGGGGAAAAGGTCAGGTAACATATAAAGGCAGGCCAATCAGACTCACACCAGATTTCTCAACAGAGACTATGAAAGCTAGAAGAGCCTGGACAGACATCATGCACATCCTAAGAGAACACAATGACCAGCTCAAGCTGCTATACCAAGCAAAACTATCAATCACCATCGATGGAGAGAGGAAGATATTTCAAGACAAATTAAAATTTACACAATATCTGACCACAAACCCAGCACTACAACAAATTATAGGTTGAAAACCCAAAACAATGAGAGAAATACAGCCTAGTAAAAACAAGAAAACTCCTAAACAAGAAAAATAAAAGAAGAAAAAGACATAGACACAACTCAACCCACAAAAGCAATAATGGCATGAAACAGAAACAACTATTCCTTGATATCTATTAACATAAATGGACTCAACTCCCCAATAAAGAGACATAGACTATCAGACTGGATACATAAACAAAATCCAGCGTTTTGCTGCATAGAGGAAACTCATCTCAGAGACAAAGACAGACACTATCTCAGAGTTAAAGGGTGGGAAAAAAACTTCCAAGCAACCAGCTCCAAGAAGCAAGCTGGAGTGGCTATTCTAATATCAAATAAAGTAAATTTCCAACCAAAAGTTATCAAAAAAGATAAGGAAGGACACTTTTTACTCATTACCGGGGAAATCTGTCAGGAGAAACTCTCAATCCTTAACATATATGCTCCAAATAAAAAAACACCCGCATTCATAAAAGAAATCCTACTAAAGCTCAAAAAATACATCTCACCCCACACAATAATAGTGGGAGACTCTAATACCCCACTCTCACCAATAGACAGATCATGGAAACAGAAACTGAATAAGGACACTGCAAAACTAGCAGAGACTTTGAACCAACTAGAATTAATAAATATATTCAGAACATATTATTTTAAAGTAAAAGAATACACCTTCTTCTCACCACCCCATGGCACCTTCTCGATAATTGACCACATAATGGGACACAGAACGAGCCTCAATCGATATAAGAAGATTAAAATACTCCCATGCATCCTCTCAGATCACCATGGTCTACAGCTGGTCTTTAACAACAGCAAAGACAACAAAAAGCACACATACATATGGAAACTAAACAATGCTCAGTTAAATGATAGCACGGTCAAAGAAGAAATAAAAAAAGGAATTAAGGATTTTCTAGAATTCAATGAAAACGAAAACACAACATACCCAAACCTATGGGATGCAATGAAGCAGAACGGAGAGGAAAACGCATACCCATAAGTGCTTCCAAAAAGAAACTGGAGAGAGCTTACATCAGCAACCTGACAGCACAGCTAAAACCCCTAGATCAAAAGGAAGCAGATATACCCAAAAAGAGTAGACAGCAAGAAATAATAAAAATTAGGGCAGAAATAGACCAAATAGAATCAAAAAGAACCATTGAAAAAATCAACAAAACCAAGAGTTGGTTCTTTGAGAAAATCAACAAAATTGATAAACCCCTAGCAAGAATAATTAGAAGGCAAAGAGAGACTATACAAATTAACAACATCAGAAAGGAAAATGGGGACATAACAACTGAAACTGAGTAAATTCAAGAAATCATCAGATCCTAATACAAAAATTTATACTCCTCAAAATAGGAAAATCTGGAGGAAATGGATGAATTCCTAGACAAATACAAGATCCCAATGTTAAAAAAAGGACCAAGTAAACCATCTAAATAACCCTATAACACCTAAAGAAATAGAAGAAGTCATCAAAAGTCTCCCAACCAAAAAAAGGCCAGGTACAGATGGGTTCAGTGCAGAATTTTACCAGATATTTATTGGGAATATAACACCAATACTCTACAAACTATTCCAAAAGATAGAATCAGATGGAATACTACCTAATTCATTTTTTGAGGCTGCAATAACCCTAGTACCTAAACCACAAAAAGACAGTACAAGGAAGAAAACTTCAGACCAATCTCACTTATGAACATTGATGCAAAAATACTCAACAAAATCCTTGCAAACCGAAGCCAAGAACACATTAAAACGATCAATCATCATGACCAAGTAGGCTTCATCCCTGGGATGCAGAGATGGTTTAATATAAGGAAATCCCTCAATGTAATCTACCATATAAACAAACTCAAAAATCAAAATCATATGGTCATCTCACTAGATGCTGAGAAAGCATTTCACAAAATCCAACACCCCTTCATGTTAAAAGTCCTGGAAATAACAGGAATCCAAAGTGCAATAATAAAAGCAATATACAGCAATATACAGCAAACCAACAGGCAACATCCAACTTAATGGCGAAAACTTGAAGCAATCCCACTAAAATTAGGGACTCAACAAGGCTGCCCATTCTCCCCCTACCTATTCAACATAGTACTGGAAGTCCTGGCTGGAATAATTAGACAGCAAAAGGAGATCAAGGGGATACAGATCAGAAAAGAAGAGATAAAAACATCACTCTTTGCGGATGACATGATAGTGTACTTGAGTGACCCCTAAAATTCCAACAAAGAACTCCTACAGCTGATAAACAAGTTCAGCAAAGTGGCTGGATAAAAAATTAACTCGAACAAATCAGTAGCCTTCCTATACTCAAAGGACAAACATGTGGAGAAAGAAATTAGGGAAAAGGTACCCTTCACAATCGTCACAAAAACTATGAAATACCTTGGTGTGACTCTAACTAAGCAAGTGTAGGACCTGTTTGACAAGAACTTTAAACCTCTAAAGAAAGAAATTGAAGAAGATCTCAGAAAATGGAAAGATCTCCCATGCTCATGGATTGGAAAGATCAACATCTTAAAAATGGCCATCCTACCAAAAGCAATCTGCAGATTTAATGCAATCCCCATCAAAATTCCAACACAGTTCTTTAAGGAATTGGAATGATCAATGTGCAATTTCATATGGAATAACAAAAGACCTAGAATAGCGTAATCCATCCCCAACAACAAAAAAAAACATCTGCAGGAATCACTATTTCTAACCTCAAGCTATATTACAAGGCAATTGTGTTGAAAACTGCATGGTACTGGTACAGAAATAGGCATGTGGATCAATGGAATAGAATAGAAGATCCAGAAATGAGCCCTCATGTATATGGTCACCTGATTTTTGACAATGGAGCCGTAAACATTCAATGAAAAAAGGACAGCCTATTCAACAAATGGTGCTGGTCCAACTGGCACTCAGCATGCAAAAGAATGAAAATAGACCCTTTCTTATCTCCTTGTACAAAGCTCAAGTGTAAGTGGATCAAAGATCTCCACATTAAAACAGATACACTGAAATTATTAGATGAGAAAGTAGGGAAAACCTTAGAACACATAGGCACAGGAAAAAATTTCCTGCACAAAACACCAATGGCTCAAGCTCTAAGGTCAAAGATTAACAAAAGGGATTTAATGAGATTGCAAAGTTGCTGTAAGACTAAGAAAATTGTCAAGAAAACAAAAAGGCAACCAACAGAATGGGAAAAGATCTTTACCAACACCTTATCACATAGAGGCCTAATATCCAAGGTATACAAGGAACTCAAAAAGCTAGGCACCAGAGAATCAAATAACCCTATTAAAAAATGGGGTACAGAGCTAAACAAAATCTTCTCAGTTGAGGAACACCGAATGTCGGAGAAACATCTGAGGAAGTGCTCGATATCCTTAGCCATCAGGGAAATGCTAATCAAAACAACCCTCAGATTCCAACTCACACAAGTCAGATTGGCCAAGATCCAAAACTCAGATAACAGCAGATGCTGGCGAGGCTGCAGAGAAAGAGGAACACTTCTCCACTGTTGGTGGGGTTGTAAACTAATACAACCACTCTGGAAATCAGTCTGGCGATACCTCAGAAAATTGGATATAGTACTACCTGAAGACCCAGCTATTCCACTTCTGGGCATATACCCCAGAGACACTTTAATACACAACAAAGATATATGCACCACAATGTTCATAGCAGCTCTATTTATAATAGCCTGAAGCTGGAAAGCACCCAGATGTCCTTCAGAAGGTGAATGGATACAAAAATTGTGGTACATTTACACAATGGAAAACTACTCAGCCACCAGAAACAATGACTTAACCAAATTCTTAAGAAAATGGCTGCATCTAGAGAATATCATCCTGAGTGAGATAACCCAGTCACAAAAGAACAAACATAATATGCAGTCACTGATATTGGGATGCTAACCCCAGAGGCTTGCAGTCCCCCAGAAACAACAAACAAACTGTATGAAGTCCAAGAAATAAAGAAAACATAAAATATATATATATTTACAAAACAAGAAGTCTTTGACTATTTCCATCTTGCGTTTTGTTTTGCATGTACTTTATGCTCATTGTAACTATTAGGTTTTCAATGCATACTGTCAAGCCCTTGAAAAAAATCAAGTACTGACTAAAAAATATATTCACAGAGTTTTATGTAAAAATTATTTTAATATCTGAAAAAACAGTACTGACAAAAATGTATAATTTTAAGCAAAATATGTTTAAAATCTGTACATTTATCTTTGTTTTCTAAAATAAAATTATAAAAAATAAATAATAATAATAATAATAATAATAATAATAATTATTATTATTATTATTATTATTATATTTAAATCCAGTAATGTTTGGCACATTGAGAACTATAATCTGTAGTAAGAAACACTAGTACTATCTAGCCTGATACTGATTCTTTTGTTGCATTACACCATTATTTCAAAATATAGCAAATGAGCAATTGAGTTTGTCTCTCTATTTCCATATTTAATAAGTGTGTCCAAATAACCTAAATTATTTTGTTTAAAACATACATATTTATATCTATCTGCTTAGTTGTGCCAAATTCTAAAACATAAAACTGTCATTTTTTTTTAGATTTTAGAAATTAATGTGAATTAAGTAACATCATTTCAAAATAATAAGTATTTGATTAATTTATATTTTAATATTATTGAAATATAATTCATATTATAATACACATAATGAGTTTTTGTAAACCTCCATGTACAATTATACTGCATTCCAAACCTCACTAAATCATTTACTTTCTTAATAGTACAGATAATAAAAAATATTTAATCTACATCTGAAAAATAAGACTACTTAATAACCATTATTAGTTATTATTTAACCTCTATAGCTCTTTCAAACATGAGAATAAGTCGGTATTAAATAAAAATTATTGACAACTAAATCATAAAGCTTTCCTAAAGGATATAGAAATGGGAGCTGTGTGTGAAGATAAAGTTAAGCTTAACGTGTTTCTTGCCTTTTTGAAACTTTTCATAAATTTTTATCATATTATTCACCCCTCCTCAATGACTCCTACATACACATTTTTCCATTCTTACACTATCAAAAAGTCCAAATAATTTTTGTTAACCAATTACCTCTGAACTTGAGGCTTGTCTTAAATTGTGGTTGATATACCAAGATTTAGTCCATGAAATCAAACTAATTTTTGCTATCAATTGCAAAAGTCTTATTGGCTATGTCTGAGTATCTATACCTATACCCTATTCTGCATTCTGTGATTTTTTTTCCTTCTATGAACTTGTGCATGTCTTGTACATGATAACAAAATACCTGTTAGTCCAAGTGTGCATTACTTCCGTTCTGTTTTGGGAATATTGTGAGTTTTAAGTTATCAAACATCTGTTTTTTGTTTTGTTTTATTTTATTTTTTTTCAGTATTCTGCCTTATCTTCTACCTGAGCCAACATTGAAGGGAAGAAAATGATAAAAAAAGATCACATTTTAGACTTATGGATATAATGTCCACACACTCAACATGTTACACAGTAGTGTTTCTGTATTTTAATTGCTATATATGAGAATTAGATATTTTTGTGATAAGGATTTAGCTATGTGTTGTTCTATGGGTATATTTATATAATGTTGAGTCGCTTAATTGCTAAATTAACTTTGAAAAATAATTATTCAAAATTTTTTCTTTAGTCCATGGTCCATCTAGTCTTAGTATCTTGTTCTCATTAGCAATATCAAGTAGAGGTTCCAAAGATGCTTTATCAAGCAAAACAGTGATTATTAACATAGTATTTGTATGACTCTGTACAGCCATATTTTTAAGGCAGGTCACTATTGTAAGTTGGGAGGTAGATGTTCAAAGCTGAATGTGATAGATATCTGTTTTCTTACAATTTTATTTTTATAAAACTGAGATTGAATGTTTACGACTCCTTTGTCAAAAATCAGGTGACCATATACATGAAGGCTCATTTCTGGATCTTCTATTCTATTCCATTGATCCACATGCCTATTTCTGTACCAGTACCATGCAGTTTTCAGCACAATTGCCTTGTAATATAGCTTGAGGTCAGGGATAGTGATTCCCACAGATGTATTTTTTGTTGTTGAGGATGGATTTTGCTATACTAGGTCTTTTGTTATTCCATATGAAATTGCACATTGATCTTTCCAATTCCTTGAAGAACTGGGTTGGAATTTTGATGGGGATTTCCAACTGGCACTCAGCATGCAAAAGAATGAAAATGGACCCTTTCTTATCTCCTTGTACAAAGCTCAAGTGTAAATGGATCAAAGATCTCTACATTAAACCAGATACACTGGAACTATTAGATGAGAAAGTAGGGAAAGCCTTAGAAAACATAAGCACAGGAGAAAATTTCCTGCACAAAACACCAATGGCTCAAGCTCTAAGGTCAAAGATTAACAAATGGGACTTAATAAGATGGCAAAGTTTCTGTAAGACTAAGGACATTGTCAAGAAAACAAAACGGCAACCAACAGAATGAGAAAAGATCTTTACCAACACTATATCACATAGAGACCTAATATCCAAGGTATACAAGAAACTCAAAAAGCTAGACACCAGAGAATCAAATAACCCTATTAAAAATGGGGTACAGAGCTAAACAAAATGTTCTGAGGTGAAGAACACTGAATGGCCGAGAAACATCTGAGGAAGTGCTTGATATCCTTAGCCATCAGGGAAATGTAAATCAAAACAACACTCAGATTCCACCTCACACCAGTCAGATTGGCCAAGATCCAAATCTCAGATAACAGCAGATGCTGGCGAGGCTGCAGAGAAAGAGGAACACTACTCCACTGTTGGTGGGGTTGCAAACTAATACAACCACTCTGGAAATCAGTCTGGCGATACCTCAGAAAATTGGATATAGTACTACCTGAAGACCCAGCTATTCCACTTCTGGGCATATACCCCAGAGACACTTTAATACACAACAAAGATATATGCACCACAATGTTCATAGCAGCTCTATTTATAATAGCCAGAAGCTGGAAAGCACCCAGATGTCCTTCAGAAGATGAATGGATACAAAAATTGTGGTACATATACACCATGGAATACTACTCAGCCACCAGAAACAATGACTTAACGAAATTCTTAAGAAAATGGCTGCATCTAGAGAATATCATCCTGAGTGAGATAAACCAGTCACAAAGCACAGACATAATATGCAGTCACTGATAGTGGGATGCTAACCCCAGAGGCTTGCAATCCCCCGGAAACAACTCACAGACTGTATGAAGTCCAAGAAATAAAGAAAACAAAACAAAAAAAAATTTACAAAACAAGAAGATTTTGACTATTTCCATTTTGCGTTTTGTTTTGCATGTACTTTATGCTCATTGTAACTATTAGGATTTCAATGCATACTGTCAAGCCTTTGAAAAAATCAAGTACTGACTAAAAAATATGTTCATATAGTTTTATGTAAAAATTATTTTAAAATCTGGAAAAAAAAGTACTGACAAAAATGTATAATTTAAAGCAAATAATATTTAAAATCTGTACATTTATCTTTGTTTTGTAAATAAAGTTGTTTTTAAAAAAACTGAGATACATGTAGAAATTTTAAAAGGCATTTTGTCATAAAATTATATGAATATATTTTTGTCAGTACTTGATTTTTTAAAGGTTTGATAGTATGCATTGAAATCTTAGTAGTTATAACAAGTATAAAGTACATGTAAAACAAAGCGTAACATGGAAAGAACCCAGATGTCTGTCAGTATGAATGGATAGAAAAATTGTGGTATATTTATACAATGAAATATTACTCAGCTACTAGAAACAATGAATTTATGAAATTCCTAAGAAAATGGATGTGTCTAGAGAATATCATCCTGACTGAGGTAACCCAGTCACAAACTAACAGACATAATATTCAGTCACTGATAATTGGATACTAACCCCAGAAAGCTCTGAATACCCAAGAAACAACTCACAGACCATATGTAGCTCAAATAAGAAAAGAAAGGACAAAGGTGGAATCGTCAGGCCTTAGAAGAACAAAAACAAGTGTATAGCACCCACACAGAGTAGGGTACACCTAGATCTTAAATTATTAATAACTCAAGGTCTAAGAATATAGCCTTGTAGCAATTTTTGGTATTTAAAAAATTATTATGTTTAATCTGTTCTATTTTACTCCAATAATGTATATGGTACCTTTCAGCACTATGAATGCTAGTCAGAAAAGGTGAAATTTTTAGTTGAGCACTAGTGTATTACTCCATGTTCACTAACACAAGAATGTGCTGCCTTCAGAACTAGGGTTTTCTTAGGTACCCCACTGTAATGTTTGGGGGTGGACTACAGAACTCCTTAGACTAACAATTCAAATAAATAATATCCATTTCTGATACTGAATAAATGGTAGTACTGTCTTGGCCATTGTAGAGTAACTTCTTTTATTCGTTAGGTTGTTTCTATCAAAGTAGGTTATCTGTGGCTTTACACATCCTCTTTAGTATTGAGTGCTTCCATGTCCTTTTCTATTTAATCCCCATGCTCTAACCATTTCCCCATTTTTTCTTCAAAATGATACAGCTAAGTTCACCTAATATGGCTCATATATGGTCAGCTTTGAACTTATGCATGCCTACCTTTTTATTGTTGATCACAAGGTCAGTTTAAATACATAAAATGTATAATTTATAAGATTTCAATTGTTAGTCTCAGGATGACCTAGTAGACTGCAGAGGAAAGCAGGCATTTTTGGGCAGTCTTTCTATTTTTTCCACTTACCTACTATCTAACACATTTGAATTCGTGACTCACCTGCAGGTAATGGTGGAACATTAACGCTATTTCTGAATAGTAAAAAATGTCAGCTAAGAATGTTTCCAATGACTTAAATTTCACATGTTTTATAAAATTGCTTGTGTAACAATCATCCATTTGAAGTAGTAAAAATCCCTGACAGTCACTGAAAAAGTTTTCTTTTTCCTTGAATCATATTCATTATACTACTGTTACTCTGAAGAGTTTAGGAGAGATTTTTCTCATTTTATTAGATTATTGTTCAGTTCCAGTTTTGTTTTTGTTTGTGTGTATGTGTGTGTATATTTAAATGAATTCATTTTTTAAATTCTTTATGCATATTAACACTTTCATATGTTTAATTTTTATTATTATAATTAAGTAGTTTTAATAGTTATTTTTTTTCAACGATTCTAGGGAATTATAAGCTTTGTGCTTTTAATATTAGCCAATACTTAAGCGTTTAAATTTATATATACATATATATATATATATATATATATATGCAAAAGGAAAAAAATATAGATCTTTAGTCCCTAAACAATGAAGAGCACATATCATAAAATTATTAAATGATTCAACATTGTACCTCTTAAGAACATAAGCTCCAATTTTGTTAATCAATAGATTACATTAAAAATCAACAGTTTCAATCAATTAATCAATACAATCTAGAAAAAGAATTATGTTTAGTAATCTGTATTCTTAAATCTAAATTATATTTTAATATTATTTGTTCATCTTATATGTACAGGTTTGTTAATTACATTTATACTTTAGAACCACATCAATTCTCACTTTATCTCATATTTATACTTTGCATTATATTAGTTCTTGAACTTTTGCAAGTGAGTTTGTCTAATAACTGTGACTTTGGTATTTTATGAGGAACACATATTTTAGAATAAATTATAAAATAACAACAACATTAAAACTGTTTTTAAATTATTTTATTTATTCTTTTTCCCCTTCCTTCTACCACTCCAGCCCCCCTCACCCTCCACTTGTTTCTATGAAGGTGCTTCATCTCCCAAACACCCTCTCCATCTCAGCGCCTTGGCATTCCCATACATTGGAAACACACACCTTCACTGGATCAAAGGCCTCTTCTACCACTGATGCCAGACAAGGCTATCCTCTGCTACATATGCAACTGGAGCCATGTGTCTCTCCATGAATGCTCAGTGGTTGGTGTTTTAGGCCATGAAAGTTGTGGAGGGTTTGGTTAGTTGATAATTTTGTTCTTCCCATGAAGTTGCAAACCCCTTCTGCTCCTTCAGTCCTTTCTCTAGCAACTTCATTGGGGTCCCTGTGTTCAGTCCCAAAGTTAGCTTCAATCATACTCAACAGTTTCTGAGTGACTCTGGCAGAGCCTTTGAAGAAGTAATCTTTAATTTGCATAAAAGAAGAATATATTATTATACATGTGTGATTATGAAGATCAAGGATTATATTTTCATATTTCTAACATTTGTTAGAGTGCATCACATGCTATACATTTCTAAGTTATTTTAAGAAAATCTGTGTTATTGGATATTCACAGCAATACTACTTTGTTTCAGAAAAGAAAATGTAATTGTTGGACATTTCACAAAATAGAAAGGCTGGGAATGTGTTTACTTTCAGTAATATAGGCTCCACAGAAAAGACTGCTGAAGGTGATAAAGAAACCTGGACATACATTACTTCCAGCTCATTCTACTCTGTCTTCCTGTCAGTAATATCAATCCTTAAAAGATATGCTTAGAGATTTGAAGAGATTTGGACCCTATACACTTATAATTTAGATCCATTGGAAGTGGCATTATTAGAAAGTATGGTCTTGTTAAATAGGTGTGGTCTCCTTGGTAGAAATTTGTCATTCTGGCATTAGTTTTGAGGCCTCCTGTTCTAATGCTCTGCCCAATGGGGAATCTAGACTCCTATGTGATGCCTACAAAATAAGATGTAGTACTCTCAGCTCCTTCTCTAGCACCATGTCTGCCTTGATGATGCCATGTTTCTTTTAATGATGATATTGTACTGAACCTCTGGAACTGTAAGTCAGTACCAAGAAAATGTTATTCTGCTTAAGAGTTTTTTGGTCTTGAGTCTTGTCACACTAGTTGATACCATAACTAAAACATAGAGTAAAAAGTGAATAACAGAATAGAAAGTGTTAAACTCAAGAAAGGGAGTAAAATAGAGGAGGAAGTAGAAGATAAATTACCAACACTAAATATCTTTTAAAAAATACAGATGGAGACAAACTACTGTACATTTCTAACACACACACACACACACACACAGAGAGAGAGAGAGAGAGAGAGAGAGAGAGAGAGAGAGAGAGAGAGACAGAGAGACAGAGAGAGACAGAGAAACAGAGAGAGAGACAGAGAGAGACAGAGAAACAGAGAGAGAGACAGAGAGAGAAAGAGAGAGAGAAGAGAGAGAGAGAGAGAGAGAGAGAGAGAGAGAGAGAGAGAGAGAGAGAGAGAGAGAGAGAGAGATCAAAATACAGATACCCTACAATAGGTAAGAAATATTCCTTTTGGTGTTCTATTCAGGAAATATTCCCCTGGGCCTATGTGTTCTATGATCTTTCCCTTTTTATCTTCTGTTAATTTTTGTGTACCTGGCATATGTTCTAAGATCAAGAATCAACAAATGGGACCTGATAAAATTCCAAAACTTCTTTTAAGTAATAGGATAAAACAGCAACCAACAGATTGGGAAAGATCTTTACTAGTCCTACATCTGATAGAGGGCTAATATCTGACATATACAATAAACTCAAGAAGTTAGACTCCAGGGAATCCAATAATCCTATTAAAATGGTCTATAGAACTAAACAAAGATTTTTCAACTGAAGAATATTGAATTGCTGAGAAGCACCTAAAGAAATGTTCAACATCCCTAGTCATTAGGGAAATGCAAATCAAAACAACCCTGAGTTTCCACCTCACACCAGTCAGAATGGCTAATACCAAAATGTCAGGTGACAGCAGATGCTGACAAGGATGTGGAGAAATAGGAACAGTCATCCATTGTTAGTGGGATTGCAAGCTGGTATAGCCACTCTGAAAATCAGTCTGGTGGTTCCACAGAAATTTGTACATTGTATTATCTGAGGAACCAGCTATTCTACTCATGGACATATACCCAAAAGATCCTCCATATAAGAAGGACACATGTTTCACCATGTTTGGAGCAGCTTTATTTACAATAGCTAGTAGCTGGAAAGAACCCATAATCCTTCAGTAGAAAACTAGATACAGAAATTTTGGTACATTAACACAATAGAGTACTATTTAGCTATAAGAAACAATGTCTTCTTGAAATTCCTAGGCAAATGGATGAAGCTAGAAGCTATTATCCTGAATGAGGTAACCCAGTCACAAAAGAACTCACATGGTATGCACTCATTGATTAGCAAACACTAGCCCCAAAAGCTCAGAATACCCAAGAATCAATTTACAGGCCTTGTAATGCTCACAAAGAAAAAAGGCCAATATGTAGATGCCTCAGTCATTTTTATAAGGGAGAATAAAACACACTGGAAGAAATACTGGGACAAATAGAAGAGCAGGGAGTGAAGAAAATATCATTTAGAGACTGCCTTACCTGGTGAACCACCCCATATGCAGCCACCAAACCCAAGCACTATTGTTGATACCAAGAAATGTTAACTGGCAGGACCTAGATATGGTTGCCCCCACAAAAGCTCTGCCAGAGTCATACAGATACAGGTCAGGTTGCTTGCAGCTAACCATTGGATTGAACACAGGTTCTCCAATCTAGGATCTAGAAAAATGACTGAAGTAGCTGAAAGGGTCTGCAACCCCATGGGAAGAACAATATTATCAACCAACCAGTCCCTCCAGAGCTCACATGGGCTAAAACACCAACCAAAGAGTACTCATGGAGAGACAAATGGCTCCAGTTGCATACATAGCAAAGAATATCATTTTCTGAAATTAATAGAAGAAGAGGCCTTTGATCCATTGAAGTTGCATTTTCCCAGTAATGCAAAGGCACTGTGGTGAACTAGGGTGGTTGGGAGAGGGAGCACCTTCATAGAAGCAAGGTGAGGGGGAGCAGAAATGGGAGTCCTGAAGTTGGGGAGTGGATAACCTTTCTATTGTAATTACAGAGAATATCCAAAAAATATTATTCCTTTTAAGCCCTGAAGATAACTCGTAAAAACCTCATTCCCTGAGTACAGTTTTTCACCTGTAGGTGTCAGTGTATCAGGTCATATGACATAATCACTTGTGAGGATGATGTTTGTTTTGTTTTCTTTTATTTATGAATAAATAGTCATTGTGTGAGGAAAGCTCCACCTACATAATTATGTTACAGCATTTGCTAAGTTTATTCAAAGTCATTTTTCAAGGATAAAGAATTGTTAAACCTTTCATTTCTTACATCCTATAAAAGTTACTAAATGTGCCACTAGTCTCTCACATGGGATGATTTATGCTCTTATAAAAAAGTAAAACATTAATTTATATCTTTTTGAAAAAGTTACTCAGTTTATTTATTAATATGCTGGTTTGAATATGCCTGGCCCTTGGGAAGTGGTTCTATTGGGAGTTGTAGATTTGTAGGAGTAGGTAATACCTTGTTCGAGAAAGTACATCACTGTGGTGGTGATGTTCGAAGCTCTACCCAGTGCAGAAGAAATAGTCTCCTCCTGGCTGCCTGGAGAATTTAGTCTGCTGGTTGCATTCAGATCATGATGTAGAAGGCTTGGCTCCACCTGCACTATGTCTGCCTGGATGCTGCCATGATTCCTTCCATGATGATAATGGACTTAACTTCTGAAACTGTAAGTCAACCCCAATTAAATGTCCTTGGTCATGGTGTGTCTTCACAGCAATGAAAACTGTATGACAATTAGTGATATAGAGCCTTATTGTGCATTGAATTTTGTCTGCGTCTTTGTATGATGAGATATTTTATACTTGTAATGATATGTGTAGTCCCAGAACAAAAGAAAATTTCAAATCTAATATTTTCAAATAAGAAATAAATTACACATGCATTCTCCACTTCAATAATTACTATGGAAATTTTGTGGTAGGATAAAACATTTTTATGTGGTATAGAAAAAGTTACTTCATATAGTTTAATATATTTTAAGATTATTTTAATGATTTTCTTTTGTACTGTAAAAATATAATATCTTCTGAAAATAAAATAAGATATATTCAACACCTTAAAGTTTAATGTTGATCTTCTAGCCCCATGTTTCTACCAGAGAAGTTAATCACTCTCTTAATTGTGACAATTACTTGCATAGAAATTCTCAGGCAATTTTGTTCTTGTAAGTAATGTAATACATGCTACTAGATTTTTAAAGAAGTTTTAGATTTATAGTCAAACAAGAGAACACATGAAGATTCCCACATATTCTCTGCAGCTTATATGCATTGAACCTAACACTTAAAGAACGAGTATATGTGCTAAATAGATGAATATACATTGCATTGATATGATCAACACACAGATAATTTGATCAAATTATAACATACAAACAAAAACATACATTCAGGGAAGATCTTCATGCAGAGAAAAACATTTAAATGTGGAATAATTTCTCACGTTCTTTTGTAACAGAATGTGATCTAATTTTTAACTAAAATCAGCAGTCTTGTTTTGTCTAGACAGTATTTCTTCTGTTAGCAGTTGTATGAATAACTAGGAATGGTTAATGATAATATTCTATGCTTCAATTCTTGTAGTTGGTTTAATGGGTCAGAGCTAATAAAAAGCAGTTAAAAAATTTTGATCATACTAAATACATGAGTTTAATTCTTGAGGAATAAATTTTAATATAATTTAGTCATAATGTGGGTAATGTCATAGTTCAATAAACATCTGAATTTTATTGGTTTCAGTGAAATAATACAGGACATTCCATAAACAAATTTGTTACCCATATTTTAGATCTTGTTTTTCTCTGAGGACTTATTAAATAGCTATTGCTAGGCTGTTGCTATGTGTTTTGTCTAATTTCTCTTCAAGATGAGTTGTTTTAAATGAGTTACTCTGTCTAAAGTATTTATAGATATACCCACTAACCATTATCACATTTTTTACTTTAAATAGATCATATTATTTAATTAATATTTTGTTTCTGCTATTTTGTATGGTTTAGCCTTTTGTAAGGATAGAGATGACTATAATGATGTCTGCAAAGAAAATATCAATATATCACTATAAGAAAAGTAGGCCTAAAGTTTATACAGAAAATCAAAATAAAATGACAACTTGATCTCACCCTTATAGAGAGGGTAAATCTCAGTGGGGGCAAATACTTATGCTGTCCAAATCAAAGATCCGGTATTGATAAATAAAGGTAGTTGCTTCATTTCTGCTTATCTGGAAAAAATACTTAAATGCTTAATATTAAATAGATAAGTTAAACATAGAAAAATCTGTGCAAACATTTGAAGAATTATTCACAATTTGGCTAAAATCAGCAAACATGCATGCCATTGTTTCTATTTATCATAAAAGGTAAATAATGCTTAATACTGTCTAGACAGTATTCAGGTGGTGGTAAAACATTAATTATAGGCTATGTGTTACTCATATGCTGTGGTTGTAAAAACTGAAGCACACCGATGTCTTCAATAGAACAATCAAATGACTGTAAAAGGATGGTTTCACTCCAAGTCAAGCCATTTTTTTCAGCACTTTAACATTTTATTTTACAACTATATATTCAAAACTTTTGATATATATGTATATATGTATATACATATATATATATAATTGATATATACACATATTTACATTATATGTATGTCTAGGGTAACTGAAAAGCAATGACAATTTTAGTGAATTTTACAGTAAGAATAGGTTTCCTAGGTGGGAATTAATGGATTTAAGGTCTTCAGTACCCAATTGGATGCTAGAAGTTTATCCCTGGTTTTGCTGATGGTTGTGGCTGATTGCTTAAGCCCTGATGTCCTAATATGCTCTGCCTTGTAGAATCAGAACGAAAACTTATTGTGACGTCATTGAAGCAAATACAGTTAATTTTAGCTCCAGCCTATATCCTTAGATAACCTTCAATGTCTGAAATCCATTATTTTTTTTTTCATAAAACTGTAGGAATATATTTTTTTAGTCAGTACTTGATTTTTTTAAAGGTTTGATAGTATGCATTGAAAACTTAATAGTTACAATGAGCATAAAGTACATAAAAAACAAAAAGTAAGATGGAAATAGTCAAAGTACTCATGTTGTATAAAGATTTTTATTTTCTTTTTTTTAGTTTTCTTTATTTCTTGGACTTCATACAGTCTGTGAGTTGTTTCTGGGGCAGTGCGAGCCTCTGGGTTTTGCATCCCATTATCAGTGACTGCATATTATGTCCGTAATTTTGTGACTGCGATAACTCACTCAGGATGATATTCCCTAGATGCAGCCATTTTCTTAAGAATTTGGTTAAGTCATTGTTTCTGGTGGCTGAGTAGTATTCCATTGTGTAAACGTACCACAATTTTTGTATCCATTCATATTATGAAGGACATCTGGGTTCTTTCCAGCTTCTGGCTATTATAAATAGAGCTGCTATGCACATTGTGGTGCATACATCTTTGTTGTGTACTAAGGTGTCTCTGTGGTATATGCCCAGAAGTGGAATAGCTGGGTCTTCAGGTAGTATTATGTCCAATTATCTGAGGTATCGCCAGACTGATTTCCAGAGTGGTTTTATTAGTTTGCAACACCACCAACAGTGGAGAAGTGTTCCTCTTTCTCTGCAACCTCACCAGCATCTGTTGTCAACTGAGTTTTGGATCTTGGCCAATCTAATTGGTGTGAGGTGGAATCTCAGTGTTGTTTTGATTTGCATTTCCCTGATGTCTAAGGATGTCCAGAACTTCCTCAGATATTTCTCAGCCATTCTATATTCCTCAACTGAGAACGTTTCGTTTAGCTCTATACCCCATTTTTAATAGGGTTATTTGATTCTTTGGTGTCTAGCTATTTGAGTTCTTTGTATACCTTAGATATTAGGCCTCTATCTGATGTGGAGTGGTAAAAATCTTTTTCCATTTTGTTGGCTGCCATAATGTTTTCTTGACAATGTCCTTAGCATTACAGAAACTTTGCAATCTCACTAAGTCCCTTTTGTTAATCTTTGACCTTAGAGCTTGAGCCATTGGTGTTTTGTTCAGAAAAATTTCTGCTGTGCCTATATGTTCTAAGTTTTTCCCTAATTTGTCATCTAATAGTTTCAGTGCATCTGTTTTAATGTGGAGATCTTTGATCCACTTACACTTGTGCTTTGTACAAGGAGATAAAAAGGGGTCTATTTTTACTCTTTTGCATGCTGAGTGCCAGTTGGACCAGCACAATTTGTTGAATAAGCTGTCTTTTTTCCATTGAATGTTTATGGCTCCTTTGTCAAAAATCAGGTGACCATATACATGAGGGCACATTTCTGGATCTTCTATTCTATTCCATTGATCCACCTGCCTATTTCTGTACCAGTACCATGCAGTTTTCAGCACAATTACCTTGTAATATAGCTTGAGGTCAGGGATAGTGATTCTCACAGATGTTTTTTTGTTGTTGAGGATGAATTTTGCTATTCTAGGTTTTTGTTGTTCCATATGAAAATGCACATTGATCTTTCCAATTCCATTAAGAACTGGGTTGAAATTTTGATGGGGATTTCGTTGAATCTGTAAATTGCTTTGGTAGGATGGCCATTTTTCAAATGTTGATCTTTCCAATCCATGAGCATGGGAGATCTTTCCATTTTCTGAAATCCTCCTCAATTTCCTTCTGTAGAGGTTTGAAGTTCTTTTGGTACAGGTCCTTCACTTGCTTAATTAGAGTCACACCAAGGTATTTCATAGTTTTTATGATGATTGTGAAGGGTACCTTTTCCCTAATCTCTTTCTTCAACATGTTTGTCCTTTGAGTATAGGAAGGCTACTCATTTGTTTGAGTTAATTTGGTATCCAGCCACATTGCTGAACTTGTTTATCAGCTGTAGGAGTTCCCTAGTGGAAGTTTTGGGGTCACTTAAGTTCAGTATCATTTCATCAGAAAAGAGTGGTGTTTTTATCTCTTCCTTTCCGATTTGTATCCCCTTGATCTCCATTTTCTGTCTAATTGCTCCAGCCAGGACTTCCAGTACTATGTTGAATAGGAAGGGGTAGAGTGGGCTGCATGGTAAAGTCCCAGATTTTAGTGGGATTGCTTCAAGTTTCCCACCATTAAGTTTGATGTTGGCTGTTGGTTTGCTGTATATTGCTTTTATTATGTTTAAGTATGGACCTTGGATTCCTGTTCTTTCAAAGACTTTTAACATGAAGGGGTGTTGAATTTTGTCAAATGCTTATTCAGCATCTAGTGAGATGACCATGTGATTTTGTTCTTTGAATTTGTTTATATGGTGGATTACATTGATGGATTTCCTTATATTAAACCATCCCTGCATCCCAGGGATGAAGCCTACTTGGTCATGATGAATGATCATTTTGATGTGTTCTTGGATTCGGTTTGCAAGGATTTTGTTGAGTATTTTTGCATCAATGTTCATAAATGAGATTGGTCTGAAGATCTCTTCCCTTGTAGGGTCTTTTTGTGCTTTAGGTACGAGGTTTATTGTAGCCTCAAAAAATGAGTTAGGTAGTATTCCTTCTTATTCTATCTTTTGGAATATTTTGGAGAGTATTGGTGTTATATCTTCAATAAATGTTTGATAAAATTCTTCATTGAACCCATCTGGACTTGGGCTTTTTTTGGTTGAAACACTTTTGATGACTTCTTCTATTTCTTTAGGTGTTATAAGGTTATTTAGATGGGTTACTTGGTCCTGGTTTAACTTTGGGATCTTGTATCTGTCTAGGAATTCCTTCATCTCCTCCAGATTTTTCAATTTTGTGGAGTATAAGTTTTTGTAGTAGGATCTGATAATTTCTTTAATTTCCTCAGTTTCAGTTGTAATGTCTCCAATTTCCTTTCTGATTTTGTTAATTTGTATACTCTCTCTTTGCCCTCTAGTTAGTCTGCCTAGGGGTTTATCAATCTTGTTGATTTTCTCAAGAACCAACTCTTGGTTTTGTTGATTTTTTTCAATGGTTCTTTTTGTTTCTATTTGGTCTATTTCTGCCCTAATTTTGATTATTTCTTGCCGTCTACTCTTCTTGGGTATACCTGCTTCTTTTTGTTCTAGGACTTATAGCTGTGCTGTCAGGTTGCTGATGTAGGCTCTCTCCAGTTTCTTTTTGGAAGCACTTAGGGCAATGAGTTTTCCTCTCAATACTGCTTTCATTGCATCCCATAGGTGTGAGTATGTTGTGTTTTCGTTTTCATTGAATTCTAGAAAATCCTTAATTTCGTTCTTTATTTCTTCTTTGACCCTGCTATAGTTTAACAGAGTGTTGTTTAGTTTCCATATGTATGTGGGCTTTTTGTTGTTTTTGTTGTTGTTAAAGACCAGAGGTAGACCATGGTGATCTGAGAGGATGCATGGGAGTATTTCAATCTTCTTATATCAATTGAGGCTTGTTCTGTGTCATATATGTGGTCAATTTTTGAGAAGGTCCCATGGGGTGCTGTGAAGAAGGTGTATTCTTTTACTTTAGGATGATATGTTCTGTATATATCTACTAATTTTAGTTGGTTCAATGTCTCTGCTAGTTTGGCAGTGTCCTTGTTCAGTTTCTGTTTCCCTGATCTGTCCATTTGTGAGAGTGGGGTATTAGAGTCTCCCACTATTATTGTGTGGGGTGAGGTATTTTTTGGGCTTTAGTAGGATTTATTTTATGAATGTTGGTGCTTTTTTTTTTGGAGCATATATGTTAAGGATTGAGAGTTTCTCCTGACAGATTTTCTCGGTAATGAGTAAAAAGTGTCCTTCCTTATCTTTTTTGATAACTTTTGTTTGGAAATTTACTTTATTCGATATTAGAATAGCGACTCCAACTTGCTTCTTGGAGCTCTTTGCTTGGAAGTTTTTTTTTTCCCACCCTTTTACTCTGAGATAGTGTCTGTCTTTGTCTCTGAGGTGAGTTTCCTCTATGCAGCAAAAGGCTGGGTTTTGTTTATGTATCCAGTCTGATTGCCTATGTCTCGTTATTGGGGATTTGAGTCCATTTATGTTAATAGATATCAAGGAATAGTTGTTTCTGTTTCCTGCCATTATTGCTTTTGTGGGTTGAATTGTGTCTGTGACTTTTTCTTCTTTTAGTTTTCTTGTTTAGGAGTTTTCTTGTTTTACTAAGATGTAGTTCCTCTCATTGTATTGGGTTTTCCAGCCACAATTCGTTTTAGTGCTGTGTTTGTGGTCAGATATTGTGTACATTTTTATTTGTCTTGAAATATCTTCATCTCTCCATTCATGGTGATTGTTAGTTTTGCTGGGTATAGCAACCTGGGCTGGCACTTGTGCTCTCTTAGGGTCTGCATGATGTCTTTCCAGGCTCTTCTAGCTTTCATAGTCTCTGTTGAGAAATCGGGTGTGATTCTGATTGGCCTGCCTTTATATGTTACCTGACCTTTTTCCCTTACTGCTTTTAGTATTCTTTCTTTGCTTTGGGTACTTGGTGTTTTGACTATTATGTGTCGGGAGGTATTTCTTTTCTGGTCCAACCTATTTGGTGTTCTGAAGGCTTTTTTTATGCTCGTTGTCATCTCATTCTTGAGGGTAGGGAAGTTTTCTTCTACGATTTTGTTGAAGACTTTTACTGTGCCTCTTAGTTGATACTCATCTTTCTCTTTATTCCTATTATCCTTAGGTTTGGTCTTCTTATTGTGTCCTGGATTTCCTGGACATTTTGGTTTAGGAGCTTTTGATTTTTTGCTTCTTCTCTGGCTGTTTTGTCTATGTTTACAATGTTGCCCTCTGCCCCCGAGATTCTCTCTTCCATCTCTTGTAATCTATTGGAAATGCTTGCTTCCGTGACTCCTGATTTCTTTTTTAGGTGTTCTACCCCTAGGGTTATCTCTTTTAGTGTTTTTCTTTTATTGTGTCAATATCCATTTTAAATTCCTTCTTCCATTCCTTCATCTCTTTGGTTCAGTTTTCTTTCAGTTCTTTGAGTTCTTTAAGTGTTTTTCTTGTTTCTTCTTTAAAAGCTTCTGATTCTTTTTGTTTTTCCTCCCGTTCTTGTTTTAGGATATCTATCAGCATCTTGAGGTATGTTTTTAGGTCTGTGTTTTTTTTTTTTTTTTTTTTTTCTGGAGTGTTTTGCATTCCAATGTTTGCTGTTATGGGAGAGCTGGGTACTGGTGTTTCTAGGTTGTTTTGGTTTCCTTGGGATATACTCTTTTGCTTTCCTCTTGCCAATTTTTGTCAGTGATATGTCCTTGCCTTTCCCTTGTATCTGGTCTATGTTCCTGGATCTCCACTGGTCCAGGTGGCAGATGGGCTGAGCCCTGTTCTATACCTCAGAGTCGCCGGTTGGGTACAGATATTCCAAAGTTGTGTTCCTGGTACCTGGATCAGGCAGGGCAGGGCGGGGGTGCACTTTCTGTGTGCACTCCGCAGAGATCTCCCTTGTCCCTGGCTGCCTTGATCACCTACTCACCAGTTTTTCAACCTTTAGGAGCTGCCAGTCCGGGTGGCTGATGGGCTGGCTCTCCTTAATTTCATTCTTAAGCAACTTACGAAGTTCATTTGCATTCTTTTATACAAAAGGATCATGAATGGATCTGGTTATCTGTAACTCAGCATCATAAACATTAGATTAAATAGATTTTATTTTATAAAAATTTGAAAAATCCCCATTGAAGAGATATGTGAGGTGAGCCATAAAACAACTGTGATTCACATAAATTGTTGACTTACATGTTTGATCATCTTCATGTGCCCAGTGAGGCTAACTTTCTCATGATCTAATTTACCTGGCATCCAATTTTCTGAAGCAATCACATGGTAGCAGTTCATTTGTACCAGGAGATGCTTGCTATCAAGTAATCAAAGGAGCCTTTCCTTTCATTTTTTTCTAAATAATTGCAGCTGCTCTTCCTAGAACCATTCTGTTAAGATCACTCACAATTTCTATTATGATATCTCTCTCATTTCTCAGCTATTTTAATTTATTTTCAATTTACAATTGATAGTTCTGTCTAGGTAGGCTGCTTTTATTGGAAAATTAGATAACTCTCTTTCTCACACATGTAAAGAAAAGTTTCCTCTATTCTAAAGTGCATATTCAGCGTGTATCCATCCTTGAGAATTCACTCTTATTTTTAGAAAACCAAAATCACATGTTGCCTTAAAAGGTAAATCTAAGTGGTTCTTCCATTTAGTACTGTTAAATTGTTAGACAAGAATAAATACATGAAGTTAGAATCAAACTCCCACTTCCCACCAAAGATTTAGAAAGCTGAGTATATTGATTCCTCAGAGGAATTAGAAATTCCTTTTCCTAATGGATATCTGTGTCTATGTGTCTGATTTCTCAGTTATCAGGACATGTAGCAGTCATGCTTCCTCCCCAAAAATGTAAGATGAAATTTTGTATTGCATCCTCTAGCAAAAATCAATATTTTAGACACCAGAAAAAAAACAGTTTTTTGTGTGTAATAAATATATATGTAATTGTATCTCAGATATGAATATGACAAGTAATAGTTTGGCAATTTTCAGATGAAAATAGAAACTGTTTTCAGTATCATAAAGTGTGGTTGCTCTATATTATCATCTTTGAGGGAATGAGTGTTGTTAACATTTGAAAATATATTCACCCCTGAATTGACTCAATATGTGTACACCTAGAACTATGTGTAAATACCATTAACAATGGCTGTATTTAATGATTATATACCGTTGTCAAGTCAGATTAGACTTTTTTATATTAATATGACTTAATCAATTATTTAAATATAACTATATTTCAGTTCCTGATCTATATTCTTTAGTGATATCTTAAACAAAATAGAGGATATATATGGTATTTTCTAATTTATTATTTTTTATATAATCACTCTTTTTAAAATTTTGAACCACAAGTTGTCATAAGCTTTTTTAAAAAATTACTAAATATGTGTGGTAATTATAAATGGTGGGTAAAGGCTTAAGTTTTTAAGATTGTTTATTGTTTATTATATGCATATTACTCTTCTTTTAAGTTGTGAATGTTTTTACACAACTTATTATAAAATTATTAGTACAATGTTTATGAAATTTTGAAGTAGTTTTCTGGGTTTAAAATGGACTGCGTAATTTCTTTTTAAGATTAATATGACAGTACATGATTATAGATTGTTAGGGATTACATTTAATTTTTGTACATTTTTTACAGAATTTATATAATATATGTAAAATGTGTATAGTTAATATATTTTCTTGGGTAATATTTTAATTCATTTCAAATAAGCATGGTATATGTATGTTTATTTCCATATATTTTTCTTACACATTTTATTATGGTTATTTTAAGACTTTTTAGTATACATTTAAATTCTCCCTTTTTCTGAAAAGAGTAGAAAAATCAATCCTCTTTACTATACATTTTTACAAAACCACTCATGTGCCCACCCTTCCTTTTGAAATAAATTTTCTTAAAGTAAACTTATTCTAGAATTAGTTTGACATTTTAATTTTACTCATTTTAAATTTGAAAGTAAAAGGTAATATTCAAGATACTTTTTGTCATTAAAATGTACAGACTGAGGCAGAAATACCAGGAGTTTAAGGATAGCATCAGCTACAAAGTGATATATATATATTGTATTTATGTATTTGTATATGTATGGATGATTTTCCTGTATGCATTCCTGCATATCATGTACATAGAAGCCAGAAGTGAGCACTAGATGTCTTGAAACCACAATTAAAAACTGTTCAGAGTCACTAGCTTTTGCATTTGGGTCCCCATGTTCAGTCTGATATTTAGCTGCAAGAATCCTCATCTCTATCTGTAAAGCTCTGGGAGAACCTCTGAGAAGACATCCATGGCTGGTTCCTGCCAGTAAACACTTCCTGGAATCAGCAATACTATTTGTTGTTGTTGTTGTTGCTTTTGTTTAAGTAGATGTCCATAGTTGATTGCTGGTCCAATTACAATGCACTCAGACTAATGTTCAGTAGATCATAGCCTCTGCCTCTACACAGAATGTGTGTAGCCATATTTTCTTTTAAAAGACTTAAGGTATGTTGTCTTATATTGAGATTCCTGATATATTTTGGATTGAGTTTTATGCACAATGAGAGAAAAAAAAATAAAGCTTTGTGGTTTTGTTTTGCCATGTTAAAAACCATGTATCTCATTACCTGTTACCACCACTGAAGATGTTGTCTTTCCCTAACACATACTTTTGGCATTTTTTTAAAGTAGAAAACAACTGTAATCATCTGGGCTTATATCATTATTGATGAATGATCTATAAGTTCACACATGCCCACAATACCCTTCACCTGCAACTCTTTGGCTTTTATTATGAGACAATTCTTCTCAATATATCAACAGAACAATGGAAAACTCACTCTATATTAAAAGTAGGTCTGAAAGTGTAAGCCTCTCAATTCTGATAACTATGTAGCTGCATAAGTATCAGTTTTTGTTGTTTCTTTTTCTTTCCTTTTTTCTTTTGGCTTTACATTATATACTAAGATACATTGAATTTAAACTCATAGATCATAAAAAACTAATTTCATCTCTTTTACAGTTAGATCCTGTGTATTCAGCCTTCATTTTTTCCAATATTTTTATTTATAGTTATACATGTTGCTCCGAACAGATACTTAAGGTTGATGCACAGTTTTAAGGGATTTGTTGCTTTGTTTTTCTTTGTAGATTTATATTTACTCATTTAAAAATTCTTTATGAGTTCTCAGGAATTTAATCATTTCTCCTTGTCCTTTATTACTCTACTGCATTTTGGCTTATGCACTGCAGTTTTATTTCTTGTAACCACTAATTTTTTTTATTTTTAATTTGTTTGTGTTTTACTGCTTTAAAGTGTGGTAGATTTATTTTTTGTAGCATTATCATTGTGAAAATTTTCAATGTTTATGTTTGTGGTGAATGCTATCAAACAAAATGCTTAGCTACATTAAGCAAGCATTAAAGTTAATCTTCCCACTGTTGGGTATCTCATCTAAGGTCCCTCACACTGAGTCCTGAGAATATTACACCTCAGTGGTCTCAGGTACACAGTAGAAGGGCATCACATATCTTACATTCTGAGGTTGCCTGTCTATTCATTCTGCTGGCCCTCAGGGTTCCCCTTCTGGCCCCCACCACAGTACCTGATTATGTTCCCCTTTTCAAATAACCTTATCTCCCATAGTTAAAAGCATTATGAGATCTAGGGGTACTGTCTATTTCTTTCATAATTATATAGTTGTTAGAGGCAAAATCAGCAGTAGTTCTAATCTTAAGAATCAGGGACAATTATCCAGCTTTTAAAGGACTAAGAACTTTTTTATGGTCTACATTTAGACTTACAAATGCAGAGAAATTTTTACTTAGCAGCATCACTTCTCAAGCAAAGGATCATATACAAAGGCATGCTATATCTGTCTATTCTGGCTAGAATAACAAACATTTCCTACCTCTGTCTGGAATATAGAAACACCTTTATTACATACCTTCATTCCCAAACAATGAAGGCAAAGTTAGTTTGTAGAAGAGAGATGCCATGTTTGAAACGAAGAGCAAACATAACAACTAGTAGGAGAAAGATTTTACAGATGATCCAGAGAGAAGGTACATCTATATGAGGAGAGAAGCACATAGGGAAGAGAGGCAACTTAATGGAGAGAGAGAGAGAGAGAGAGAGAGAGAGAGAGAGAGAGAGAGAGAGAGAGAGAGAGAGAGAGAGAGAAAAGAAGAAGAAGAAGAAGAAGAAGAAGAAGAAGAAGAAGAAGAAGAAGGAGAAGGAGAAGGAGAAGGAGAAGGAGAAGGAGAAGGAGAAGGAGAAGGAGAAGGAGAAGGAGAAGGAGAAGGAGAAGGAGAAGGAGAAGGAGAAGGAGAAGGAGAAGGAGAAAGAGAAGGAGAAGGAGAAGGAGAAGGAGAAGGAGAAGGAGAAGGAGGGAGGGAGGGAGGGAAGGAAAGAGGGAGAGATGAGAAAACAGGAATATTTTACAGACATAGGTTGAAGGTGAAGAAAGAACAGACCAAAGAATGAAAAGGAGCCAGAAGATTGCAACAGATTCACTGTGTTAGTTTGAGGCCTTAGCAGAACACCTGAGTCCAAGCCAAGAGAAGTCGGTATCAGTAAGCTGGGAGAAGCATTTGTGCAAGAACAGCCAAGAATTACCAGCCAGCCAGAGTTGCCAGCTTCTGCTGTCATTTGAATTTTTGATCTTAGCCATTCTGGTTGGTGTGAGGTGGAATCTCAGGGTTGTTTTTATTTGCATTC
Source organism: Micromys minutus (assembly GCF_963924665.1). Taxonomy (NCBI): domain Eukaryota; kingdom Metazoa; phylum Chordata; class Mammalia; order Rodentia; family Muridae; genus Micromys; species Micromys minutus. The sequence continues at coordinate 1,282,750 of NC_137969.1, read as the reverse complement.
CCCTGATGGCTAATGATGTCCACCACTTCCTTAGATGCTTCTCAGCCATTCGATATTCCTCAATTGAGAACTTTTTGTTTAGCTCTGTACCCCATTTTTAATAGGGTTGTTTAATTCCCTGGTATCTAGCTTTTTGAGTTCTTTGTTTACCTTGGATATTAGGCCTCTATCTATTGAGGGGTTGGTAAAAATCTTTCCCCAATCTGTTGGCTGCTGTTTTGTTTTCTTGACAGTGTTCTTAGCCTTAGGAGAATGAGGAACACTTCTCCAGTATTAGTGGGGTTGTAAACTGGTACAACCACTCTGGAAACCACTATGAAAATCCTCAGAAAACTGGACATAGTACTACCTGAAAACCCAGTTATTACACTTCTGGCCATATACCCCAAAGAAGCTCCAACATACAACAAAGACACATGTACAACAATGGTAATAGCAGCCCTATTTATAATAGCCAGAAGCTGGAAAGAACCCAGATGTCCTTCAGTAGATGAATAGATACAAAAATTGTGGTATATTTACACAATGGAGTACTACTCAGCTATCAGAAACAATGACCTTATGAAATATTTAAGAAAATGGATGCATCTAGAGAATATCATACTGAGTGAGATATCCCATTCACAAAAGAACAGAAATAATATGAAGTCACTGATAATTGGATACTATCTCCAGAAAGCTTTGAACATCCCAGAAACAACTGACAGACTATATAAAGTTCAAGGAAAAACAAAGGCCAAAAAGAAAAGAAAAGAAAAGTAAAGAAAAGAAAAGAAAAGAAAAGAAAAGAAAAGAAAAACATTATGCTTAATCTTTACACACCAAAAAAACTTTGACTATTTTCAGGTTACGTCTTGTTTTACATCTACTTTATGCTCATTGTAACTAGTGAGATTTCAATGCATACTATCAAACCTTTAAAAAAATTAAGTACTGACAAAAATATAAAATAAAATGCATATGGCATCCATAGGTTCACAATAAATATAAAAAGAAATTTTAAAAAGAAATAGTTTATGCTATTTCATACCAGTGATGAAAACTGAATTTGGCAAATGAAAGTAACATTTATATCATACCTGTTTCACATGTGAATCTGACATTGCAAGGTAATTTATTTATGTACAAAACTAGTAAAAGTCACTCTTGAACTTGTCTTAATCTTTGTGAATGACTGACTGGTTTTCTTGTTCTTCCACATAATCCCAAGCTCTTAAACTAATAAAGTATATAACATAATAATTTAGTCATCAAATTGCATCTGTCTGTCATTACAGATCAGCACATTGACTGTCACATAACAACTGATATTTTATAAAATTAAAATCTTTGGACTTATTATAATTTTCCATTACTGTAGCTTCTCTTAGTTAGCAAGTCATTTATTGTAATTGAGAATCACCTTCCACTAAAGATGGTGTTGAATATTTTATGTCTTGGTATTTAACCTGGTTTTGGTAGCCCTGGTATTTAACATCTTTCTTTCATAGGCTGAGTGCAGTTTACAAATTACTATTGATTCTTTAAAATGAATAATATCTTGTATTTTAACAGGATTTGATACTAGTTGTTCATTTTGTAAGTTTTTGCCATTTTCTGGCATTTGTACCTGGGAAACACGGAATGCTAGTGAGGGTGGTTCACTTTTCCTCAGGTTCATTAAGTGGTTCAATTGGGCTGTGTCTCTTGACCATCAATTTCATTAGTACTATATGTTAACAATTGAACACTTCCGGTTCTCTTTCTCTATTTTCTTTCCTCTCAAGCTTTTATACTATAATAGCTAATTTTTCTTGGGATTATTATTTCTCAAAGAAGAAATACAATGAAAAATAGTGATTCACTATTATTGTCATTCTAAAATTGAATAATTATTAGAATATAAATTCTGGAAACAAGAAAATGTTTAAGTACCTAATGTTGCTATGACATCACCAAAAAGAAAGCTCATGACAATTTCTCCCGAAGATTTCTTGTAATGATATTGCTAACCAGAATTTCACCGCGTTTGATGTTAATATACTTCAAATTAATTTTAAATCTGTGAAGTTTCTAGTGTCCTTAGGGTCCTGATACCTTCAATATCTCTCTTGAACCTGGCAGCATCAGTTCAAATGAAATTACTTGACATCATTTATGGGAAGCCTTTGAAGTGCAGAATCCTGAACTCACAGTGAATCTACTTTAAGTTGAAAAAAAAATAAAAGGAATAAAAAATTTAATGCCTCTCTTACAGCCATTATTTTCATTTATCATTTTACTTTCTAAAATTTATAGTCAATCTTTGCTAATTTAGTATATCTACTCCTCCCCCTATTCTCACATAAAACTTAATCATTTACCAACCCACATTTGTATTTTCTCTTTCCTTTTCTGTTTCCACCTATCAAGTCTGAGATAGACTGATTTATGTTTTTTGGATATATATATATATATATATATATATATATATATATATATACATATATATATATATATATGCAAAGTTCTTAAACAAAACAAACTTTCTCATTAACAACTATCATCTACCAATAGTGCCTCTGCTCAGATAAAGCTTTATCTCTTTGGTGTGGCTTGAACTTGCCCAGATCTTGTGGGTGTTATCACAATTTCTCTGAGATTGTATGAGTAGCTGACATTTTGTATCTGAAAGTGGTACTATTTACTTCTATTCATCTACCACCTCAGACTGTATAAGTTTATGGCTTTATTTCTACAGAAATCCAATAGTTTTGGAAGAGTTTTTGTGATATCGTGGTTCCATTTATGGCAGATAAGTTCTCATAATTATTCTATGAACCTTGCCCAGTTGTACTTATTTAAGTTATCTACTAGCTACTGAAATTACAAGTATTACTTTTTGGGGATGAGAGGTGTATTCTCTGTAAGTATTAACAGAAGTCATTCGGATTCAATACAGTAGTAATGCAGAATTCAGCTTTAACTATCTGGCATATTCTTTTTTTATTATTGGTTATATTATTTATTTCCTTTAAAATGTTATTCCCATTGCAGTTTCCCCTCCATAAACCCCATATCCTATCCCTCCCTGTTTCTATGAGGGTACTCTCCAGTCCACACACCTACTCTTGCTTCACTGCCCTAGCATTCACCTACACTGGGATATTGAGCCTTCACAAGATCAAGAGACACCCCTCCCATTGATGCCATGTATGGTACAGCCACACTCTGCTACATATGTTTCTGGAACAATGGGTCCCTCCATGTATACTCTTTGGTTAGTGCTTTAGTCTCTGGGTGCTCTAGATTGATATAGGGACCTTTTTGGTTGATATTGTTGTTCTTCCTATGGAGTTGCATGCCCTTTTATCTAAACATCCTCGAGATTCCATGTAATACCAGTCAAAATGGGTAAGATAAAAAACTCAGGTGACAGCACATTCTTCTAGGATGTGAAGAAAGAGGTACAATCCTCCATTGCTGATGGGATTGCAAGCTGGTAACAGATGCTCTGGAAATCAATCTGGTAGTTTCTCAGAACACTTCCCATAGTACTTCTTGAGGATCCAGCTATACAAATCCTGGACATATACCCAAAAGATGCCTGAACATATAACAAGGACATATGTTCCACGATGTTCATAGCAGTCTTGGCATATACTTGAAGGATACCTAACCAGTTTCCACTGTGCCACTATTTACTATAGCCATAAAATTGAAACAGGTTAATATCCATAACAAATGAATTGATATGAAAATATAATATAGTTATTCCATAAACCAGATGGTCCACAACAGAATAATGGATACAAAAAATATAGTTCATTTGCACAATGAAATATTACTCAACTATTAAGAATAAAAACATCATAAATTTTTTCATGCAAATGGCTGGGACAAGAAAATATCATACTGAGTGTGTTAACTCATACACATAAGGACATGCATGCTATGCACTCACTAATAAGTGAATATTAGCCAATAAAGTACAGAATACCAGGATACCATCTACAAAACTCAAGAAGGTTAACAAGCCAAAGGGCCCAAGTGAGGATGCTTCAGTCCTACTTGAGAGAGAGAAGAAAGCAATCACAGAAGTTGAAGGAAAAGATCTGGGTAGAATAGAGGACAGGGGTGGAGAGAACCTGGGAACATGATCTGGTATTGTGTGGAGAAGAATAAGACAGCCCTGAAGACCCAAAGAAAGATTGAAAACAGGCAACTTCAGGAGGTAAGGAATGGGGAGAACCTCTAGAATATACCAGTGATATTGGAAGTGACTAATTCTCAGGACTGAAAGGGAGAGACTTTAGATAAAATGCCTACAGTAGCAATAGGGAACTTGTAGAGCCCACCTCCATTAGAAAGAGGGGATATGAAGTGGAGGGATAAGGTTGCCATAGCACAGTCAAAAACTATGACCCAGAATTTGGCTAAGAATTGCAGGGCCAAAAATTGAGAAGTGCCTTTGGAAAACGAGGTCCAGAAATAGGACCAAAGTGGGAGCCAACTTGGGGGGGGGGGCAAGACCTAATACTACAAATGATACTATGATGTGCTAACAATAGGGGGCCTATCATGACTGCAATACAAAAGGCACAATAAGTAGCTGAAAGAGGCACATGCAAATAATTACACTCAACCAATGGTCTGAAGCTGCTTACCTCTGTTATTATTTCTTTTTAGTTGAACAAGTTTATTTTTAAAAAACGAAGATAAATGTACAGATTTTAAGCATTTTTTGCATAAAAGTATATGAATACATTTTTATCAGTGCTTGTCTTTTTTTTAAAGGTTTGATAGTGTGAATTAAGATCTTACTCATTACAATGAGCATAAAGTACATGTAAACCAGGATGTAACCTGGAATTAGTCAAAATTTTCTTGGTCTGTGAGGATTAAGCATAATGGATTTCTTTTTTCTTTTTTTTCCTTTTATTGAACTTCATATAGTTTGTGAGTTGTTTCTGGGGTGTTCAGAGCTTTCTGGGGTTAGTATCCAATTATCAGTGACTGCACATTATGTCTAATATTTTGTGATTGGGTTATTTCACTCAGGATGATATTCTCAAGATGCATCCATTTTCGTAAGAATTTCATAAAGTCATTGTTTCTGGTAGATGAGTAGTACTCCATTGTGTAAATTTACCGCAAATTTTGTATCCATTCATCTACGGAAGAACATCTGGTTTCTTTCTAGCTTCTGGCTATTATAAATAGAGCTGCTATGAGCATGCATCTTTGTTGTATGTTGGAGCTTCTCTGGGGTATATGCCCAGAAGAGAAATAACTGAGTCTTTACGCAGCATTATGTCCAATTATCTGAGGAATCACCAGACTGATTTTAGGAGAGGTTGTACCAGTTTATAACCAACAGTGAAGAAGTGTTCCTCTTTTTCCACATCCTCATGAGCATCTGCTGTCATCTGAATTTTTGATCTTGGCCAATCTGACTGGTATGAGGTGGAATCTCAGGGTTGTTTTGATTAGCAATTTCCTGATGGCTAATGATCTCTAGCACTTCCTTAGATTTTTCTCAGCCATTTGAAATTCCTCAATTGAGAACTATGTCTGTTCTTTTTTTTTTTTTTTTTTTTGTATGTGTGTGTGTGCTTATATGAGACTGTGTGTCTGCATTACATACACACATTTACAATTTTAACTTTGCATATATACATATATTTTTCTACATGTGAGTATATAGAGACTTTTATGACTAACTGTATGTTTGTGTGTGTGTGTTTGTGTGTGTGTGTGTGTGTGTGTGTGTGTTTGACCATGGGTCTGCATTTTTTTAAACAACTTTATTTTACAAAACAAAGATAAATATACAGATTTTAAACATTTTTTGCTTAAAATTATACATTTTTTTCAGTACTCTTTTTTCAGATTTTAAAATAATTTTTACATAAAACTATATGGATATATTTTTTACTCAGTACTTGATTTTTTTCAAAGGCTTGACAGTATGCATTGAAAACCTAATAGTTACAATGAGCGTAAAGTATATGCAAAACAAAACGCAACATGGAAAAATGTCTGTTTTTTTGTGACTGGGTTATTTCACTCAGGATGATATTCTCTAGATGCAACCATTTTCTTAAGAATTTGATTAAGTCATTGTTTCTGATAGCTGAGTAGTATTCCATTGTGTAAATGTACCACAATTTTTGTATCCATTCATCTTCTGAAGGACATCTGAGTTCTTTCCAACTTCTGGCTATTATAAATAGAGCTGCTATGAACATTGTGGTGCATGTATCTTTGTTGTATATTGGAGTGTCCCTGGGGTATATGCCCAGAAGTAGAATAACTGGATCTTCAGGTAGTACTATGTCCAGTTTTCTGAGGAATTGCCAGACTGATTTCCAGAGTGGTTGTATCAGTTTACAACCCCATCAACAGTAGAGAAGTGTTCCTCTTTCTCAGCAACCTTGCCACCATCTACTGTCATCTGAGGTTTGGATCTTGGCCAATCTTACTGGTGTGAGGTAAAATCTCAGGGTTGTTTTGATTTGCATTTCCCTGATGGCTAAGGATGTCGAGCACTTCCTTAGATGTTTCTCAGCCATGTGATATTCCTCAACTGAGAACGTACTTTTTAGCTCTGTACCCCATTTTTAATAGGGTGTTTGATTCTCTGGTATCTAGCTTTTTGAGTTTTTTGTATACCTTGGATATTAGGCCTCTATCTGATGTGGAGTTGGTAAAGATCTTTTCCCATTCTGTTGGCTGCTGGGCTTATGGAAATTCTTAAGAAAATGGATGCATCTAGAGAATATCATCCTGAATGTGATAAACAGTCACAAAAGAACAGACAAAATATGCAGTCACTGCTAATGGGATACTAACCGCAGAAAGTTCTGAACACCTCAGAAACAACTCACAGACTGTAACTATATTATTGTTACATATATACATATGTGTATGTATATATACCCACAAATACTTAATTACAATCTTAAAAATGTGTTCGAATACTTTTATGCAAAAATGCTTAAGAATTTGTACATTGATCTTCGTTTTTAAAATAAAGTTTTTCAATTAAAAAAAAGGAAAAAAAAAAACAAGCAAAAATGAAGCAGTAAAAAGGAATATCAAACCTGCCCTAAAGGTTTTCTCTCAAATTACAAGAACTGCAATTGAGTAGATCAACTCGTGGAATCCAAGTAAAATTTTAAGAAGAACTATTAATATGTGCAATACACAAATACAGTTTGACCTGTAATGTCATTGACCATCACACACAACAGACATTTGACTTATAAATCCATGTCAGTTTAATGCAGTCGCTCTTATAGCAAAATTTTTTAATGTTCCTTCTTCTGTACAGTAAAACAACATTAAAACTTAGTATTAACATTTTTCTTTTAATTATTATTAGAAAGAAACTGGTTCGTGTAGATAGACTGTGCTTTCACAAACCTACAGCTAGGTATATTAGTGAATGCAAAGCACTGCACCAACGATTACTTATTAGTGTGTCTATGGGACAAACTCTCAATGCATGCTGCATTTCTGTAGAACACAGTAATCATTTAGAGGATAGAATGTGGCAGAAGTTCTAAGATCAACCCCATGACAATGTGATTCATATTTATTGCTTTTGCTGCTCTAACATTAGATACTCCCATTGGACCCTTAATGGGAAAAATAGAAAAGTTACCTTGGACACCCGCCTGGAAAATTTTAGAAGGGTATAAAGACCTCTGTAGTCTATACTGAAGAAAACTATGGAAGCTTCTATTATAGAGACATAAGACAATGAATTATGTGACTAACTAAAATGAAACTGGAAGAAGGTTATGCCTCAGTACATCACAATATGACTCCACAAAATTAAGCAATTTAAATTCAGGATGATCTTAAGACATGACCTGACTTTTTAAACAGAATATCATCAATGCACACTAATTTATTAATCCAGTGATGTTTTAATCATTTTTATAGAACAGTGAAAAACCATTAAAAAATCAATATTCAAGATAATCTAAGCATACATAGTTTCATACATCTCTGAAAAACATTACTATGTAGTTATAAATATCACAAATTATTGTTAAAAAGTCTATAAATAATACAAATATATGGAATATGAATTTGTATTATGTGCCCATATATATCATATTTCCATAGAATATTATATACTCAATGTATTTTTCTTGAAATTGTAAATTGTATAATTTTCATTTTGCGTGCTCAAAAGGGTTCTTTTGGTTTTTATTTAGAAGTATAGATAAAAGTGGAAAGCAGATATTGAATAAAACAAGCCACTGGCCACATTCACATTAAGAAGTATTAAATACTTTTGATGTTCTCAAATCATATAAATATCACATACCTATTGACAAAAAACATTTAGAAACAAAGAGATATTCAGTAAAATTGGCTTAAATTTTTATTTTTCATGGAGTATGGTTGGTAAAGATAATAAAGAGTTTAAGAAAATAAATATATGGTGAGAATTTTAAACAAACTGACAAATGTAAATTTCACATTATACCTAAGAAACTCAAGTTTAAATACAACTTTAAACTGCAGCAAAATATTTCACCGTCTTTAAAGAGGAGGTGAAAATCTCCAACTGAGAGCCTCATGTGAGCCTAACAATGTATCTAACATCTCTGCGCAGGGATGAGCAGAAACACAAGGCCATCTTTCTATTTGACTAACGTTGCAGTTTTGAGTCCTCTTTTGAATCTGACCCTCACCATTTCTTTTTGAATTGTTGTTTCTTATTCTCTCTATGCTGCATGTTCTTTGGCAAAACTCAGATTGTCCTCATATAAAATTTCTCTATTCTTTGCAATTAACATTATCAACATTGTTGATAGATAGAAATCACTTTTCTGAATGGCATGACAAATATATCATTCAACTTTATTGTTCCATTTATGTTTTACATATGATCCATAGTTTCACATATATATATGTATATATATATATATATATATATATGAATTATGTTATATATACAGCTCACACACATACATATACACATATATGTGAAACAAAAATCTCCTGGTTAACCTGTAAAAATGTTAATACACTGATTTAAGTAATGGATGGTATTTACATATACTAAATTTTTACATCATGAACACAAATTTTATAATTCCTGTAGGGGATCTCTGTGAACAGCACAGCCAGCAGAGTAGCAATCCACAGGAGGAAAGAAGTTAGTTCAGTTCACTATGCATCAGTATCTGGTATTGGTTCAATCTTTGAGATTGTGATCTTGACCAATTTATATTAGGCCTATTTTAGAACCACACGATTTGATCAAAAAGTTTTCTGGTGATCATACACTCAGTCTCCTGAGTAAAACAAAGCTTAAGTTATGACTACATAGAAACTCATAGTAAAATACAAATTGCATTTTCTATAAAGATTAATGCTATGCATTACCTGAGAAATCAAGCTCAAGATAAGGGTCTGGGGGGGGAATTCTGTGAGTTTTCATCAATACATACCAAACAGCCAACTGAAGAACCTCAGAACCCTTGTTTCAGCACACAATAAAAATGCAAAGACTTGATTCTAAAATGTTTACAATTCAGATTGTAATCAAGATGTTTGAGGATTTTGCAAGCAAATAGAACCTAGAATGATATTCATCTTTAATTTTATCATTGCTTTTTCAGAACATAAAATGCCTAATTAACATTGAAATTAATTCCTAAATAAAATGTCTTCTGATTAAAAGTCAATAACATTAAGCAATCTGATTGTTTTGTTTTTGGCAGTTCATACACAGAGTTATGATGGAATTGTCATTTTAATAGCAGGCATGATATAAAGTGATATGGAGAACACATATGATAATCTGTGTAACGGACAATTTTGAATCATTTTTGATTTATTTAATTTCCATTTCTAGGATATGGTATGGCTCAAGACAGGAGAGAAGCCTAGAGGGCCAGGAAAATGAATAAAATATTTAGCAGTGCATCTTGGGAAATGAGCGGGGGAAATTTCTAGAAAGTTCCAGATACCAGGGATGTGGGAGGCTACCAATACTTAATGAGGATGACATTAGTTTAAATGTTTAACAGCTGGGAGTTAGCACAAATAAATTGACACAGTATATAGACAAAGCCCCTGGGGGGAGGGATGGGGTTACCTGCCCACCTCAAAATTTCTAAACCAAAATCATTCCTGTCTAACATAAATGAAAGGACAACAAAATCAAGGAAAGACTGAAGGAAAGGGCATCCAGAGATCATCCCACCTTGGGATCCATCCCATGTGAAGTCACCAAACACTATTGATGATACCAAGATGTTCTTACACACAGGAGCCTGGCATGACTGTCCTCTGAGAGGGTCTGCTAAAACCTGGCTAAGACAGAGGCAGATACTCATAAGTAATCATAAGAATGAGACTGGGAACCATGATAAAAGAGTTAGAGAAAGAATTGGAGAAGGTAAGAGGATTGCAAGTAGAGGAATAACAACAGTATAACTAATCATACCACTCATACTCCCAGGGACTAAGCAACCAAAAAACAGTACACAAGGGCTGGTCCATGGCTCCCACTACACATGTAGAATTATGAGGCCTCAGTGAAAAAGAATGTGCGTGTCTATGTGGAGGTTTGATGCCCAGAAAGGGGGATGCTAGAGGAGAGAGATGGAAATGAGTGGGTGGTAAGAGCAACCCTTTAAACACATAGGAAAGGAGGGGTGAGTGAGGGAATTATGAAACAGGAATTTGAAAGAAGATGGCATTTGAAAAATAAATAAATAAAATAATTTTTAAAAATAGAATTGATTGATATATATTTTTCTACAGACTTTTCTGTACTAATCAGCAATATTAAGCACTTTTATAGCAATACAAATATATATATATATATAAATATAATCTAAGGCATTTAAAAGAAAAAATTGATGGGAGAATACAATTAAGGGTTGTTATATAGAACTTTAAACAGATTTCTTATGGCTTATTTTAAATCTTAGAAATGATAATTAACTTATATAAGTAAAATTTCAAAGATTATATTTAATTATTGATTGTGCTAAGACAACTATTACCATTGTATATTAAGCATTAAAAAGAAAATGTCACTTTAGGAAACCCAAATAGTTAATGTTAAAAACAATTATACATCATGTACATTGTTAAATGTATATATAATATTGTATATATTTAGACAAAACCTAAACAATTACAATTGTGGTATAATGAATTAAAATATGGTAGTCTTTTGATACAAACTTGGCAATATAAAAATTGAAGTAACCTAATCAAGAAAGGATGTAACACAGGAAAATGAAAAAAAAATATTGGTTCTGTACTGACAGAATATGACTGACACTTAAACAATACATGGTATGACATATTTGTTACTTTCCTTGATTTTTTTAAAATCATTTTAAAATGTGCTTTTGTAATGATTTTCTAAAAGAGGAATAGTATATCTACTATCACATAATCCCTATAGCTAAGTGCATGGATATAATGATTAGAGACTATATTATATAAAAGCCAATAAATTTTACTATTGATTTTAAAATAAACGTTTGAGAACACTAGTTATTTCACTCCACCCTCCCCCTACATTCCACCACAAACTAATACTTTCTCCTTCAAATGTACCTCCACCTTTTTTTATTATCGTTTTGTTTTTGCACAAATGCACACACTAGTGTGTATGTAAGAATATATAAGAACACGGTCAAAAAAAAAAAAAAAAAAGGCAGTTAACAGATTAGGAAAGATCTTTATCAACCCCACATCTGATAGAAATCTAGTATCCAAGGTATACTATGAACTCAAGAAGTTAGGCTCCAGGGGGCTCAGAACAGGGCTCAGCCCATCAGCCACTTAAACCATCAGTTCCCAAAGGTTTAAAGACTGGTGAAGAGGGGATCTGGGCAGCCAGAGAGCAGAAAGATCTCTGCCGAGTGCATACGGAAAGCACACCCCTGCCCTGCTTGATTCAGGGACCAGGAACACAGCATTGGAACCTCTGTTCCCACCTGGCAGGGTTGGGGCTCAGAACAGGGCTCAGACCATCCGCCTCCTGAAACAGTGGAGATCCAGGGACACAGACCAGATACAACGGAAAGGCAAGAACATATCACTGACAAAAGATGGCAAGAGGAAAGCGAAAGTATATCCCAAGGAAACAAAGACAACCTAGAAACACCATTACCCAGCTCTCTCATAATAGCAAACACTGGAATGCCAAACACTCCAGAAAAAAAGACACAGACCTAAAATTATACCCCAAGATGATGATAGAGATCTTTAAACAAGAATGGGAGGAAAAGCAAAAAGAATCAGAAGCTTTTAAAGAGGAAACAAGAAAAACACTCAAAGAACTCAAAGAAATAGAAAAAAAAAACAGAACAAAAGAGATGAAAAAATGGAAGAAGAAATTTAAAATGGAAATAGACACACACAAAAAAACAAAAAAACACTAAAAGAGATGACCCTAGAGGTAGAACACCTAAAAAAGAAATCATGAGTCACAGAAGCAAGCATTTCAAATAGACTACAAGAGATGGAAGAGAGAATCTCGGGGGCGAAAGACAACATTGTAAACATAGACAAAACAGCCAGAGAAGATGCAAAAAACAAAAAGCTCCTAATCCAAAATGTCCAGGAGATCCAGGACACAATGAGAAGACAAACCTAAGGATAATAGAAATAGAAGAGGGAGAAGAATATCAACTAAGAGGCACAGTAAATATCTTCAATAAAATCATAGAAGAAAACTACCCTACCCTTAAGAATGAGATGACCACGAAAATAAAAGAAGACTTCAGAACTCCTAATAGGTTGGAACAGAAAAAAAATTCCTCCTGACACATAATTGTCAAAACACCAAGTGAGCAAAACAAAGAAAGAATACTAAAAGCAGTAAGGAAAAAAGGTCAGGTAACATATAAAAGCAGACCAATCAGAATCACACCAGATTTCTCAACAGAGACGAGAAAACAGGAAGAGCCTGGACAGACATCATGCAGACCCTAAGAGAGCACAAGTGCCAACCTGAGCTGCTATAACCAGCAAAAGTATCAATCACCATAGATGGAGAGATGGAGATATTTCAAGGCAAATCAAAATTTACACAATATCTGACCACAAACCAAGCACTAAAACGAATTATAGGTGAAAAACCCAATACAATGAGGGGAACTACATCCTAGTAAAAACAAGAAAACTCCTAAGCAAGAAAACCAAAAGAAGAAAAAGACAGAGACACAACTCAACCTACAAAAGCAATAATAGCAGGAAACAGAAACCACTATTTCTAAATATCTATTAACATAAACGGACTCAAATACTCAATAATATGACATAGGCTATCAGACTGGATACATAAACAAAATCCAGCATTTTGCTACATACAGGAAACTCATCTCCAGATACAAAGACAGACACTATCTCAGAGTAAAAGGGTGGGAAAAAAACTTCCAAGAAAACAGCCCCAAGAAGCTAGCTGGAATGGATGTTCTAAAATCGAATAAAGTAAATTACCAACCAAAGTTATCAAAAATAGATAAAGATGGACACTTTTTACTCATTAACAAGGAAATCTGTCAAGAAGAACTCACAATCCTTAACATATATGCTGCAAATAAAAAAGCACCCACATTCATAAAAGAAACCCTACTAAAGCTCAAAAAATACATTTCACCCTACACAATAATAGTGGGAGACTTTAATACCTCACTCTCACCAATTGACAGATCATGGAAACAGAAACTGAATAAGGACACTGCAAAGCTAACAGAGACTTTGAACCAACTAGAATTAATAGATATATACAGACCATATCATCCTAAAGTAAAAGAATACAACCTCTTCTCACAACCCCATGGCACCTTCTCAAAAATTGATCACATAATTGGACACAAAACGAGGCTCAATCAATATAAGAAGATTGAAATACTCCCATGCATCCTCTCCGATCACCATGGTCTATGGTTGGTCTTTAACATCAACAGAGACAACAAAAAGCCCACATGTACATGGAAACTATACAATGATCTGCTAAACGATAGCAGGATCAAAGAACAAATAAAGAAAAAAATTAAGGATTTTCTAGAATTCAATGAAAACGAAAAAAATATACCCAAACCTATGGGATGCAATGAAAGCAGTACTGAGAGGAAAACTCATAGCCAAAAGTGCTTCCAAATAGAAACTGGAGAGAGCTTACATCAGCAACTTGACAGCACAGCTAAAAGCCCTAAAACAAAAGGAAGGAGATATACCCAAGAAGAGTAGAAGGCAAGATATAATCAAAATTAGGGCAGTAATAGACCAAATATAAACAAAAAGAACCATTGAAAAAATCAACAAAACCAAGAGTTGGTTCTTTGAGAAAATCAACAAGATTGATAAATCCCTAGCCAGACTAACTAGAGGGCAAAGAGAGAGTATACAACTTAACAAAAACAGAAAGGAAACTGGAAACATAAAAATTGAAACTGAGGAAATTCAAGAAATCATCAGATCCTACTACAAAAACTTATGCTCCACAAAATTGGAAAATCTGGAGGAAATGAACAAATTCCTAGACAGATATAAGATCCCAAATTTAAACCAGGACCAAGTAAACCATCTAAATAACCCTATAACACCTAAAGAAATAGAAAAAGTCATCAAAAGCCCCCCAAACAAAAAAAAAAGGCCAGGTCCAGACGGGATCAATGCAGAATTTTATCAGACATTTATTCCGGATATAACACTAATACTCTCCAAACTATTCCAAAAGATAGAATCCGATGGAATACTATCCAACTCATTTTTTTTTTTTTTGAGGCTACAATAACCCTCATACCTAAACTACACAAAGACCCTGCAAGAAAAGAGAACTTCAGACCAATCTCACTTAAAAACTTTGACAAAAAAAATTCTCATCAAAATCTTTGAAAACTGTATCCAAGAACACATTAAAGTGATCATTCATCATGACCAAGTAGGCTTCATTCCTGGGATGCAAGGATGGTTTAATATAAGGAAATCCATCAAAGTAATCTACCATATAAACAAACTCAAAGAACAAAATCACATGGTCATTTCACTAGATTCTGAGAAAGCATTTGACAAAATTCATCACCCCTTCATGTTAAAATTCCTGAAAAGAACAGGAATCTAAGGTCGATACTTAAACATAATAAAAGCAATATACAGCAAACCAACAGCCAACATTAAACTGAACGGTGGGAAACTTGAAGCAATCCCACTAAAATCAGGGACTCAACAAAGCTGCCAACTCTCCCCCTACCTATTCAACATAGTTCTGGAAGTCCTGGCTGGAACAATTAGACAGCAAAAGTATATCAAGGGGATACAAATCAGAAAGGAAGAGGTAAAAACATCACTCTTTGCAGATGACATGATAGTGTACTTAAGTGACCCCACAAATACCACCATCGAACTCCTACAGCTGATAAACAAGTTCAGCAAAGTGGCTGGATACAAAATTAACTCAAACAAATCAGTAGTCTTCCTATACTCAAAGGATAAACATGTGGAGAAAGAAATTAGGGAATAGATACCCTTCACAATAGTCACAAAAACTATGAAATTCGTTGGTGTGACTCTAACTAAGCAAGGGAAGGACCTGTATGACAAGAACCTCAAACCCCTAAAGAAGGAAATCTAGGAAGATCTCAGAAAACGGACAGATCTCCCATGCTAATGGATTGGAAGGATCAACCTTTTTAAAATGGCCATCCTACCAAAAGCAATCTACAGATTCAATGCAATCCCCATCAAAATTCCAACCCAGTTCTTCATTGAGTTGGAATGATCAACGTGCAATTTCATATGGAAGAACAAAAGACCTTGAATAGCTAAATCCATCCTCAACAACAAAAAAGCATCTGCTGGAATCACTATCCCTGACCTCAAGCTATATTACATGGCAACTGTGCTTGAAACTCATGGTACTGGTACGAAAATAGGCGTTGGATCAATGGAATAGAATAGAAGATCCAGAAATGAGCCCTCCAGTATATGGTCACCTGATTTTTGACAAAGGAGCCATAAACATTCAATGGAAAAAGAAAAGCCTATTCAACAAATGGTGCTGGTAAACCTGACACTCAGCATGCAGAAGAATGAAAATAGACCCTTTCTTATCTCCTTGTACAAAGCTCAAGTGTAAGTGGATCAAAGATATCCACATTAAACCCGATACACTGAAACTATTAGATGGGAAAGTAGGAAAAATCATAGAACACATAGGCACAGGAGAAAATTTTCTGAACAAAACACCAATGACTAAAGCTCTAAGGTCAAATATTAACAAATGGGACTTAATGAGATTGCAAAGTTTCTGTAAGGCTAAGGACATTGTCAAGAAAACAAAACGGCAGCAAAAAGTATGGGAAAATATATTTACCAACTCCACATCAGATAGAGGCCTAATATCCAAGGTATACAAAGAGTTCAAAAAGCTAGACACCAGAGAATCAAACAACTCTAATAAAAAAAAATGTAGTACAGAGCTAAACACAACGTTCTCAATTGAGGAATATCGAATGGCTGAGAAACATCTAAGGAAGTGCTAGACATCCTTAGCTATCATGGAAATGCAAATCAAAACAACCCTGAGATTCTACCTCACACCAGTCAGATTGGCCGAGATCCAAATCTCAGATGACAGCAGATGCTGGCGAGATTGCAAGAAAGAGAAACACTTCTCCACTGTTGGTGAGGTTGTAAACTGATATAACCACTCTGTAAATCAGTCTGGTGATTCCTCAGAAAATTGGACATAGTACTACCTGAAGACCCACCTATTCCACTTCTGGGCATATACCCTAGAGACACTCCAATATACAACAAAGATACATGCACCACAGTGTTCATAGCAGCTCTATTTATAATAGCCAGATGCTGGAAAGAACCGAGCTATCCTTTAGTAGATGTATGGATACAAAAATTGTGGTACATTTACACAATGGAATACTACTCAGCCACCAGAAACAATGACTTAACCAAATTCTTAAGAAAATGGCTACATCTAGAGAATATCATCCTGAGTGAGATAACCCAGTCACAAAAGAACAAACATAATATGCAGTCACTGATAGTGGGATGCTAACCCTGGAGGCTCTGAATTCCCCATATACAACTCACAGACTGTGTGAAGTTCAAGAAAACAAAACAAAACAAAACAAAACAAAAAACAAAAAAACAAAACAAAAAAAAACAAAAAAAACCAAAAGACAAAAAAAAAAAAAAAATGTCATGCACAATCCTTACACATCAAGAACACGGTGACAAATTCCGGGTTACATCCAGTTTTACATGTACTTTTTGCTCATTGTTAATAGTAAGACATTAATGCCGAGTATCCAACCTTAAAAAAAAAAAAAAAAAAAAAAAGAAAGAAAGAAAGAAAGAAAAAAAAAAAGCCAAGCACTGACACAATTTTTTGTATATATTTATGCAAAAATGTTTAAATTTTTCTTCTTTTATGTTTGTTTCTTAAAATAAAGTTTAAAAAATAAAACAGTTAGACTCCAGAGAATTAAATAATCCTATTTTTAAAATGTGGTTCAGAGCCAAACAAAAAATTCTCAATTGAGAAATATTGAATGGCTGAGAAGCATCTAAGAAAATTCTCTACATCCCTAGTCATCAGGGAAATGCAAATCAAAACAACCCTGAAATTCCACCTCATACCAGTCAGAATTGCTAAGATCAAAAACTCGTATGACAGGAGATGCTGGTCAGGATGTAGAGAAAGAGGAACATTCCTCCATTGTTTTTGGGGTTGTAAACTGGTACAACTCTGGAAATCAGGCTTGCAGATCCTCATAAAATTGGACCTAGTTCTACCTGAAGACCCAGTTATTCCACTTCTAGACATATATTCCAGAGATGCTCTCAACATACAGTAAAGGCACATGCTCCACAATGTTCATAGCAGCCCTATTTATAATAGCCAGAAGATGGAAAGAACCCAAATGTCATTCAGTAAATGAACGGATACAAAAATTGTAGTATATTTACACAATGGAGTACTACTCAGCTATTAGAAACAATGACTTCATTAAATTCCTAAGAAAATGGATGCATCTAGACAATATCATCCTGAGTGAGGTAACCCAGACACAAAAGAACAGACTTAATATGCAGTCACTGATAATTGGATACTAAAACCAGAATGCTCTGAATAACCCTGAAACAACTCACAGGCCATATGAATCTCAAGAAAATAAAGGCCAAAATATGAAATCCTCAGTCTTTCTTGGGAAAAAAATGAATGTATAGCACACTCTCAAGGTGTGGTGCACATGAACCTTAAATCATTAATAATCCAAGATCTAAGAACACGTCCTTGTGGCAATTTTTTGTATTCAAAGATCATTATGCTTAATGTATACTCACCAAGAAAACTGACAGTTTCCATATTATGTTCTGTCTTACATGTACTTCATGCTTATGGTAATTAGTGGGATTTCAATGCCTGCTGTCAAACCTCTAAAAGAATTAAGTACTGACAAAACTATATTCATATAGTGCTATGCCAAAATGCCTTTAAAAGCCAATATATATATCCCTCTTTTAAAAAAAAATAAAGTTGTAAAAGAGAAAAAATAATTTAAAAAAGAATATATATGTATATATTCATAAATACTTGAATAACGCCATCTCAGTTTCTGTCTTATGTATGTGTTTACATGGAAGAATATTTATTAAATAATAAATTGATGTCTTCTTCCCTGAGATAAGTTATTTCTCCCAGGCACTGACGAGAATAGTTACCTATCATTGCAAGGCCTTAGCACCAAGACAAATTGAAGTCTCATCAAAATTACCTAAAGGTGGTTTCAATAAGGATGACACCAGTAAACATTATTTCAAATACTTTCTGTTATGAGGCATTCAGTGGTATATATAAAACCATTCTTATATTAGAAAATGTTCACTTTAATAAATGTCTATCACTGGCTTGCCAATTTTTATCTAAAATAAAATCTGTCACAAGTACTCAGAGAAATTTTGTCAATAATTCTACCTACCATGTACTAGTCATCTTTCATTGACTTAATTTGCTAATCTTTTGTCTGTTGCTATCATTAACTTCCTCTGGCTCATTGTCTCTAATCATAAAAACTGCAGGGTGCAGAGCTAAAGAAAGAATTCTCAACTGTGGAATATCAATGGCTGAGAAGCAAGAAAAGAAACACAGGATATTTATCAACAGATGAATGGATACAGAAAGTGTGGTACATTTACACAATGGAGTACTACTCAGATATTAGAAACAATGACTTTATGAAATTTATAGGCAAATGGATGGAACTAGAGACTATCATCCTGAGTGAGGTAACCCAGTCACAAAAGAACATACATGCTATGCACTCATTGATAAGAAGATACTACCCCCAGAAAGTTCTGAATACCTACCTGATATCCAAAAAACAATTCACAGACATCATGAAGCTCAAAAAGAAAGAAGGCCAAAATGGGGAGGGCTCAGTCCTTAGAAATGAGAACAAAACTCTCATGGGAGGAAATGCAAGGTCAAATAGAGGAATAGGAATTGAAGAAATAATCACTGAGAAGCAGCCTCACCTGGGGATCTACCCCATATGCAGTCACCAAATCAAAGCACCATAGCTGATCCCAAAATGTACTTACTGGCAGGAACCAGACAGAGGTGCCCCCTCAGAGAACATGCTAGATTCATATAGATACAGCTGAGCATGCTTGCAACTAACCATCAGTTTGAACTCAAGGATCCCCAAGAGGTTGCTAAAAAAAAGGTCCTAAGGAGCTGAAAGGGGTTGCAACCTCATGGGAAGATAACAACATTATCAACCAAGGAAACTCTCCAAATCTCCATGGAAAAAAACACCAGCCATTGTGCACACTTTGAGAGACCTATTGAACCAGTTGCATATGTAGCTGAAGATAGCAGTGTCTGGCATCAATGTGAGAAGCGGCTTTTGTTACAGAGAGGACATATCCTAATGATGGGGATGCCAAGGAAATGGTGTAGAAAGGGGGAGATCAGAAGGGAGTGAACCTTTGTTAAGGCAAATGGAGGGAAAGGAGGGATGAGCACAGGGAAGGGTAAAATGAGAACATCTCAAATAAAAATAAAATAGAAAGATAACATGTTTATAGAAAAAAATAAATGGTCAACATCTCTACTCATCAGCAAATCAAAGTAACTTTGAGATTTCACCTCATACCTGTCAGAATGGCTAAGTTCAAAGAGTCAGGTGACAGCAGATGCTGTGGAGGATGTGGTGTAAGATGAACACTCCTCCACTGCTAGTGGGACTGTAAACTGATACAACCACTCTGGAAATCAGTATTGCAGTTCCTCAGAAAATTACACATAGTACTACCTGAGGACCCAGCTATACCATTCTTGGGCATATTCCCAAAAGAAGTTCCAGCATGCACACATTCTAACAAGGACACATGTACAAACAACCATGTTCATACCTGCCTTATTTATAAAACCCAGAAGCTGTAAAGAACCCAGATGTCCTTCAACAGAGGAAAGAATACAGATATGGTGGTACATATACACAATGGAATAGTACTCCGCTATCAAAAACAATGACTTCATAAAATTCCTAGGCAAATGGATGGAACTTGAAGCTAACATCCTGAGTGAAATAACCCAGTCACAAAAGAACATTCATAGTACTTACCCACTTATATGTGGATACTATCCCAAAAATCTCAGAATACCCAAGGAGCCATCCACAGAACTTATGAATCTCAAAATCAAGGAAGGCCAGAAAGTGGATGCCTCAATCTTTCTTTGAAGAAAGAACAAAACCTTCATGGGAGTAAATAAAAGGGCAAATAGAAGAGTAGGGATGGGAGAAAAGATTTTCCAGAGACTTCCTCACCTGGTGATATAGCCCATATACACCCAATAAACCCAAGCCCTATTGCTGATGCCTAGTAGTGCTTCCTGGCAAGAACCTGATATAGATGCCTCCTCAGAGGCTCTGCTAGATTCACACTGATACAGAGGAAGATGCTTGCAGCTAACTGTCAGGATGAACACAAGAACCCCAAAGAAGGAGATAAAGGACTGAAGGAGCTGAAAGGGTCTAAAACTCCATGGGAAGAACAAAATTCACTATTCACTATCAACTATCCAAACTCACCAGAGCTCCCAGAGACTAAAACACCAACCAGTGAGTTGACAGGGAGAGATCCATGGCCCAAGGTATGCATGCAGCACAGGACAGCATTTCTGTCATCAATAGGAGAAGAGGCCTTTGGTCCAGTGAAGTCTTATTTTCCAATTGTAGGGGAACACAAAGGTGCTGAGGTGGGAAAGGGTAGGTGAGAGAAGGAGCGTCTTCATGGAGGCAATTGGAACAGGATGGGGATGGATTATGGGAAAAGGATGACATCTGAAACATAAATGCAAAATGTTTTCAAATAAAAAAAAAGAAAAAAAAGCTGCAGTTTCTTCACAAAGTTTGAAGAATTGATAAAATGAGCTTTTTGTTGTTATTCTTTCTCTTCAATTGGATGTTTTAACAAAATTTCTTAATTAATTAAGGATGGAGTGTAATGTCAATGCATGAGTTAGCTCCGCATTGCTTCAACAAAAGGCACAATGTGTACAGTAAAGATAGATTTGTCTTTTTGTTTTTAAGCTCATATGCAAATATGTGTTGAATACTTGGAAGAACTGGTCCTTAGCTTCATTGCTGCATGACCAATAGCCGATAGGAATGTCAGGAGAACATGTAGAATACAGATGACAATATTACAGTATTCTAGGGAATATAGAAGAATATACAAGTGATCTGATGAACTATCAAAGCCTTTCCACCAAACCTTTAAGAAATTACATTGTGTCTGACTTCAAAGGTTTGCTATTTTGCAGGGCAGTGAACAGGTGAACAAATATACCTGTAGTAGACCTGTGACAAAATGAGTGCCATATTTACATAGTAATCATATATGTGATATTATATATATGTATATATATATATATAATAGATCTATATTTTTTCTTAAACTGGATGCAATATTGTTAAATTACATTTATACATATCCCAAACAAATATTACGCTAAACATACATTCTGAAACATTAAAAACATTATGTCTTCACAACTTTGATAAAAATCTATTTTTCTTTAATATAGTCTTTGTTTAGATTTTTATGAAATTCATTGTAAAAGTAACTTTTATTTGTCAAATATAATTGTCATCTTGGAGGCTTACTGATGAATAAACTCATCTTTTCCAGCTCTATCTAAACTCTCTCAGCCATATTCAACCTAACTTTTAACTAAACTCCTCTCTAACTAGATTAACTTGATCTACTTGCCTTCAAACTAACTTGCAACTGATTCTAATATGGCTACTTCTTATTCTCTGGCTTCAACTGCCTCTGTTGACCTGCACTGCACTGTATGAAATAATCAATGAATACAACTCCACTCCACTTAACTCATTGCCCTGACTCCCAACTGATGCTTTCCTTGTGCCACTCTTAAATATCTTCTCTGTACTGCGCTGTTCACATGATAGTTGGGAGTGTCATATTCCTAACTCATTTTTCAAATCTTTATCTGATTTGTCAATTTGTCTTATGCTTGATTAGATAAAACTTTTAAAAATGGATGCTCACAAGCAGCCATTGGACTGGGCATGGCCAACCAAATGAAGGAGCTAGGAAAAAGACTGAAGTTGCTGAAGGGGTTTGCAAACCCATAGGTAGAACTACAATGTCAATCAAGCATAACCCCCAGAGCTCTCAGTGACCAATCCACCAACCAAAGGGTACACATGAAGCAACTCAGGGCTCCAGCAACACATGTTTTAGAGGATGGCCTTGTAGGACATCAAAGGGAAGAGAGGCCATTGGTCCTGTGAAGACTAGATGCCCCAGTGTAGGGGAATGCCAAGGCAGTGAGGTGGGATTGGGTAGGTGGGTTGGGGAGCACCCTCATAGAAGCAGGGTGTGGGGGTATCTGATAGGTAGGTTTCAGGGAGTATGCAGGGAAAGGGGATATCATTTGAAAAGTAAGTAACTAAAAAATCCATTTTTTAAAAATTGCTGCTTGCTTATACAAACTACTTTCATCTGTCATGATCATAGTGAAGAAAGAAGGGGGTTCTTGATGAGTCATTTCATAATTCCCATATAGTATTTTTAAGTCCATTAATATAAATAGCACCAACTTACCTCTGAATAGTAGTGAGCTTCTCATACAGGTTTAGATGACTTCTTTAGAGTGGTATGCATGTGGTACTATGCAATTTGCTGGTGTTTTGTGGTAAAATTTTAGGATGAATTATAGATTTAAACAGCAAATCATCCTATAATGGGTGAAGCAAGTAATGTAAGAATGAATCCATGGTGACCATTTAAAATAGAATTCAAGAAAACAACATTTTATTTCCTTCATAAAAACCTGTGAGGCATTCCTATTGAATAACGTAAGCAGAATTTAGGCACATAAATCTTCTTAATTTACATCTAGGGTTTCATTATGCATATTTGATAGCACTCTACAGAACTTTAATTTACAGACTTCTGGAACTTTAACAATCCCAAAAGAAGTGCTAAACGTGCATGTTGGAACATTTAACAGAAGCAAATCACAGGAGAGTTCCCTAATGAGTACAGAATTATCAGTTATTTTAATTCCTGGTAGATTTAAGGAACTGGATTCTATTAACACGATAATGCTGATTTATTTTGAATGCAACTACTTATGAACAGGCAGGATTAAAAGCATAAACTTCCTAATGTGTACTAAATTTGGCTTACAATTGTTTGTATCCTCAAAATAAATTATATGAGTGAATGATCATATAATGTCAATAAATAAACAGAAGAAACATTTTAGCAGTTATATTTTAATGTAAATTGATGTTAATAAGTACTAATAATTTGTTGGAATAAACAATAAAACAGTAATATATTTTATACCATTTGTAGAAAATCAAATTAAATACTTTAAACTTCAATGATAAATTATGACCACCTTTGGACATTTTTATGAAGCATACTACTTAAGAAATTTGGCATTAAATACATACATTACTCACATACGTTACATTAATATATCCCACTGCTTTTAATTGAGGCCAAATTAACTTTAATTAATAAATGCAAGAAAACTAAGCTGATTATATAAATTATACCACTGATTTCTGTTGAAAGAAATATTTGTCTGCAATAATCTCATCCCAGACTTTCAACAGCCAAAAAGATTCACATAACCATATAGATCATTGAGTGATAAGTTAAATTTTAGACAGGGTGTAATTGAATAAATAGTACAATACATATAAGTTGAGTAACCCAACATCATAGGGAATATCAATAACTAAATAAAATTCTGAAATTGGAAAGGGTGAGATGCTGCAAAATAAATGCAGAAAGATTTGCAGGTCATAGAAACCCAAGTTAAATTGTCATGAAAATGTAGTTGTTTATTTTATTTTATTTATTTAATGTGTGACAGACTTGTGACTACACTATGTTTGAAGTTAGCAAGCCTCTCTATGAGTATTGCCTCATAATTGGTTGGCCATTTGAGACATTAATTCTGGTTATTGAAAAACATAATCAAAATCTCTGCGTTTTAAGAACAAACCAGTTCAGAACCAGTGAGATATTCATTGGCATATGCCTTAATGGGTAAAACTGATTACTACCAAGACAGAAGACTTAAATTCAATCCTTAGGAACCATGGAAAATATAGAGAGAATTAAATAATGTGTGTTGTCCTGAGACATCCACATAGGTGCTTGGATATTTATTAGCTTGCATCTGTATGTAAACACATAAAAATAACTGTGAAAAAATTATTTAATATACTGAACTATCACTTTTATTCTTATAACATGAAAATATTAAAATAGAATGTGTTTGTAAAGAATTTTGTAAGGGTCTATTGATCCAAGATTTATTGAAACATTTGTTCATTTCAGCAGTGTAGAAATTTTATTTATTAAGTCTATTTCTTTACATTCAAACTCTATAATTACTGAAAAAAAGGTCACAATATAACTTGTACTCCAAATATTAAAGAGCTTGGTATTAACCTCAGTTGTTAAGATGATTTCATACAATAGTAGTATTTTGGAAAAATTACATGCATGGCTGCCAAATTACATAGAAATCTGTGCTTCTTTTTCTATTCTCAGATACAGTGAATGGCTTTCACATATTGGATGCAGAAATGTGTCTATTTCAATAGTATGCAGATATTCTCAAATTAATGATGGTTGGAGGCAATCTTTAAAACAGTATAACTTCCCAGTGACAAAGGTGATTCACATTCAACTGAAGCTGTGGTCTGAAAATTAAATTTATGTATAATCTACTAGTATGTTAACAGTCAATCATGAACGTAGGCACTGCCAGGAAGCCATTGCTCCAAATCATCCCTAGAACCACGTCAGGAAAAATCCAGTACTTAGAGTAGCTATCTCTTAAGCCCTGGTGTTTGGTTGATTAGACACACGTAATTTATTTTCATTTCTGATATTTTCATCTTACTGTGGGTTGTTTCAGAGGTAGTTCCATAGTAGCACCTGTATTTCTCAACAATTTCAGTTTTCTAACATGTTAAAATGTCTAATGGAAGATTATCATAAATATATTAAGTCTATTTGATGTGATAGTGTCCTCAATTTTATTTTATTATTTAAATATTATTAATAACAATATCATTTTTGTTTTTATTGGATATTTCATTTATTTATATTTCAAATGTTATCCCCTTTACTAGTTTTCCCTCTACACAGCTTGTTCCCATCTCCCCTCACCCACCAACCCACTCCTGTCTTCCGACCCTGGCATTTTTATACACTGGGGCATCCACCCTTAACAGGACCACTGGGGCTTTCCTCCCATTGATGCTAGATAAGGCTATCCTCTGCTACATATGCAGCTGGAGCTTTTTGTCTTTCAATGTGTACTTCTAAGTTAGGGATTTATGATCTGGGAGCTCTGGGGGATCTGATTGGTTGCTATTATTGTTCTTTTTATGGAGTTAAACACCCCATCAGCTTCTTCAATCCTTTCCTTAACTACTCCATTGCAGTTCCTGTGCTCACTTCAATGGTTGGCTGTTAGCATCCACTTGGCAGGCTCATGTAGAGCCTTTTATGAGATAGATATATCAGAATCCTGTCACCAAGCCCTTCTTGACATCTGCAATAGAGTCTTGGTTTGTTGTCTGCATGCTGGATGAATCATCAGGTGGGGAAGTCTCTGTTCCACACTTTGTCCCTGTATTTCCTTTAGAGAGTAGCAATTCAGGGTTAAATTTTGGAGATAATTCTTCCTTTTGTGGGATCTACAAACTGCCAAGATCTGCTTATCTAGAAATGAAATCTTAGATGCAATTCTACTGACCACACAGATTTTGACTGACTGGTATCATAGGGGTTTATGCAGCTGCTCTAACTTTATAAGTACAAAGATGAAGAAATGTCCATATGACAGCATTTCACACACTTTCTCCCCATGTTCTAGGTTTTACATTATTTTTATTAGATTTTATTATTTATAAAATTTATATTACATATTCATGTCGTATTTCTTAATACTCATTACAAATTTTACTCATAAATTGGACCAACTTGAGGATAATTGTTATATTAAATATATTTGTCTTAGTGAGGTTTAATATATCATTGGCATTTTCACATATCGAAGGCTCTTGTAGGAATACATTGGACAATTTATTGATCACCCCCATGGTAATGATCCTCACATGATTTTAATGTAGAATATTACACTTTTAATTTCATTGTTTAACAAATGGTATACTGTTTTTCTACAGATATAAATTAATGCATTACAATCCCTTTAATATACCTTGTTAATAAAATACTGATTGAATTTCAATCATGCTATACCTCTTATAAATACTTGCTTTTTAGAAATTGAGAGTAAACTATAATTTTCTTCATTGTTGTAATTTGTATAACAGATAATAACAAGGCTCTTATTCAGCATTTTTACGGAATTGTTATTATTTGTATGACATGATGTCAATTCTTGTATTCTATTACATTTACTTGTTTCTACTATAAATAATATCCTTGGTCACTGTTTACATAGATAATAGATTTGAAATTCTTTTTGTTTACTGCCACTGAACTTCTTCCTGCTTCTTGAAATTTATCCTTAATTCTTGGCACAATTTTTCCACTTGCATGTGAGTCATGATTATATTTTCTTCAGTTGCAAATTTGAGTAAATGGTTCAGGATTTGTCATCGATTCTACTGTTGTCTTCCCAAGACACATTTCTGATCATTACACTTTAAGTCCTCATATTTTACAGTCACTGAGTATTGCTTATGGAATGAATTCCAAACTCTGCAATAAGACATCCTAGGTAATCCACAATCTGTTTCTAATCTCACTCTTCAGCCTCATTTCACATTATGTCCTTCAAAATCACTCCAATTTAATTATAGTCTTCTGCTCATTCCCAAATGTGTCAACTAAGTTTTCAGCTGGGAATTGTCACCATATTGCTGTTAAGAGTCTGAGTACCATAGTCAAACTAACTAGGTTCTGTTTCTAATTTAATCACTTATAAATTGGTAAGATTTGATAAACCATCTAATGGCCTAACATTCATGCTAGCTGCACATTAATGTAATTAAAATTAAGTCAAGCTTCAGAGAATTTACCAGTATAAAACACATATGGAATTTTTTGTGATTGGTAAAATGTAACTATTGATAAATTGTTTCATTCTGCTCAGCTCTACATTGAAACCTCTCAACTCTAGCTAGAAGCCTGGATATGGAATTAGATTTCAACCCATCTGCTCTAGACCCAAGCATGTTTGCTTTTGTTTTCTCCTAAGTGGCTGTTCTGGGACAGGCTGGCTCCCTGACTCCATGACATGAAAAACACCAGAAAACCCAGGAAAAGACACTGTGTGCTTATGTAAAACTAAGATGTAACTTTCATAGAGGTTGCAAATTGGAACTAGCTTATATGCCCTCCTCCATTATTTTTTCAGGTTTTTTTTATCTTCATAGCTTTTGGTGAAACCTTAACTTTCTATATTTTAGGATTTGGAAGTTCACTGTGTGTGATTTTAAAAGGATCTATAGATGCTCTAAATTTGTAATAATATAGCATTGATGTAATTTAGATTCAAATCTTGTTTACAAAAAGAGGATATTTCTGATGGGGTCTCTTTGGAGAACAAAGTGGCTTGCTGTATCTTAAGTGATGATCAACACTCACTTTGAAGTCAATAACAACAATGCAGCTTCTACCATTTTAGTAGCTATAAAAATAAGACACCATCATTACTAAGGTTTAAAAAAGGGCATGGCTTGTGACTTTATCACCTTCTTGGTTGAGTTGGACACAGTATAAGTCAATGTAAACAGCACCACAATAAATAGAACTAACTAAATGAGTTCTTTACTTACTATTTATTACATCCCTCTTTTAAGACAAAGGAGATAGCCCCAGGCTTTCAAAGTTGGTGATTTTAAAAGTGACTATATGGTTTAATACTTGTGTTAAAGATCAAGTGACCATAGTTGGGTGTGTTCATTCTAGGTCTTCAAATCTATTCTGTTGATCTACCTGCCTGTGTCTGTACCAATACCATGCAGTTTTTATCACAATGAATTTATAATACAGCTTGAGGTAAAGGATGAAGATTCCTGTAGAAATTTGCATTGTCTAGAAAGGTTTTGACTAACTTGGGTTTTTTGTTATTCCAAATGAATTTGAAAAGTGCTCTTATGAAGAAGTGAGTTGGAATTTTGATGAAGATTTCATTGAATCTATAGATTGTTTTTGGCAAGATGACTATTCTAAATTCTGCTAATCCATGCAAATGGGTAATTTTTCATATTCTGAAATCTTCCCAGATTTCTTCTTTGCCCCCAGAGGCTTAAAGTTCTTGTCTTTCACTTGTTTGGATTAAGGCATATCATGTTATTTTATATTACTTGTGACTATTATAAAAGCTGTTGTTCATAAACCCATACACCTATGGTTTTTGATCTCTGACAAAGGAGCTAAAACAACCCAGTAGGAAAAAGACAGCATTTTCAATAAATGGTGCTGTTTCAACAAGTAGAAGAATGCAAATTGAACCATTCTTATCTTGTACAAAGCTCAAATGCAGATGAATCAAGGACTTCCACATAAAACTAAATATATTTAGAGAAACTGAATCTAATAGAAAAGAAAATGGAAAAGAGCCTTGAACACATAGGCACAGGAGAAATGTTCCTGAACAGAACACCTTTGACTTATGCTCTAAGATTCACAGTTGACAAATGAGACATCATATAATTAATAATAATAATAATAATAAAAAAAATTTCTGTAAGGCAAAGGACACTGTCAATATGACAAAATGGCAACCAACAAATTGGAAAAAGATTTTTACCAATCCTACATCTGATACAGAGTTAATATCAAATATATAAAAAAAAACTCCAGAAGTTAGACTCCAGAGAACCAAATAACCTTATTAAAAATGTAGTAAATGTAAATACACAGAATATCCAATAAAATTTTAAAAATGTAATACGGAGCTAAACCAGGAATTTTCAACTATGGAATATTGAATGGCCAAGAAACACCTAAAGAAATATTCAACATTTGTACTCATGAGAAAAATGCAAATCAAAAGGATCCTGAGCTTCTAACTCACACTAGTCAGAATGGTTAAGATTAAATCTCAGGTGACAGAAGATGCTCATAGAGCCTTATTTATAATAGCCAGAAGTTGAAAAGAACCCAGATGTTCTCCCATGGAGGAATGGATAAAGAAAATGCCATACATGTACAATAGAGAACTAGTCAGCTATTAAAAACAACAACTTCATAGAATTCACAGGCAAATGAATGGGGCTAGTAAAAAATCATCCTGAGTGAAAAAATCCAGTCATAAAAGAACACACAAGATATGTAATCAGTGATAAGTGGATATTAAGCTAGAAGCTTGGAGTACTCATGACACAACAAACAGACCATATGAAGCTCAAGAAAAAAAGAAAAGTGTGGATGCTTCCTTCCTTTGTAGTGGGGGGACAAAAAATACTCACAGGATGTAGAGGATGGAGGGACTTTGGAAGAATTGAGGAGGGGGATACGAAAGGGGAGCAGTATCAGGTGTAGGAGGAGAACAGGATGATACACACACACACATGCACACACACACACACACACACACACACATATATATATCCACATATAGGCACAGAAAATTGAACAGAGGTGTATAGCAATGGAATATGGGATACTGGGAGTAGCCACTAGAAAGTCCCAGATGCCAGTTAAGCAAGAGGATTACAGGACCCAATGGGGATGAGAAAATCTGAAATGCCACAAAATGTGTATTTACATTTCAAATGCTATCCCATTATCCCCTTTCCCATTTCCCCACTCTCATCCTCCCTCCCATTACTTCTATAAGTATGCTCTCCTTCCTACACACATTCTCTTAGCTCAACACCATGCCATTCTCCTACAATGAGAAAAGGAGCCTTCACAGGACCAAGGGCTTCTCCTCTTATTGATGTCAAACAATGTCATCCCCAGCTACATATGAAACTAGAGTCCTGGGTCTCTCCATTGTATTCTTTGTTTAGTTGTTTAGTCTCTGGGAGTTCTCAGGTTTTGGTTCATTGACAGTGTTGCTCGGTATGATAGTTAGGTGCAAGAATCTTAATCTGTATCAATAAGGTTCCGGCAGAACCTCTCAGGAGACATTCATATTAGGCTATTGTCAGCAAGCACTTCTTGGCATCAGTCATAATGACTGGGTTGGATAGCTGCATATAAGATGGATCACCAGGTGGGGCAGTCTCTGGGTGTCCTTTCCTTCAGTCTCTACTCCACTCTTTATCCTTGTATTTCTTTCCATAAGCATTTTGTTACCTCTTCTTTTTTTTTAATTGAACTACTTTATTTTAAAAAAAACAAAGATAAATGTACAGATTTTAAGCATTTTTGCATAAAAGTATACTAATACATTTTTTCATTACTTGATTTTTTTAAAGGTTTGATAGTGTGCATTAAGATCTTACTAGTTACAATGAGCATAAAGTAAATATAAAGTAAAATGTAATCTGGAATTAGTCAATGTTTTCTTGCGTGTATAAAGATTAAGCATAATGGTTTTTCATTTTCTTTTTTTTTTTATTTCTTGAACTGAAGCGTTCACATTTTAGTCTTTCTTCTTCTTGAGTTTCATATGGTCTGTGAATTGTATTTTGGGTATTCTGAGCTTTTTGGCTACTATCTGTTTATCAGTGAGTGCATACCATATGTGTTCTTTTGTGATTGGGTTGCCTCACTCAGGATGATATATTCTAGATCCATCCATTTGCCTAAAAATTTTATAAACTCATTGCTTTTAAAAGTTGAGTAGTACTCTACTGCATAAATGTTCCATATTTTTCTGTATCCATTTCTCTGTTGAAGGATATCTTGGTTCTTTCCAGCTTCTGGCTATTATACCATTCTAAGTACATGCAAAATATAGGGCCAATTCTAGGTCAAGGGACAAAAAAGTTATAAAAAAAAATGTCCCATGATCATTGCATCCAGAGACTTATCAAGATGATCAAGATAAAAGGAACACATTCTTCAACTGTATTTATCCTGAACATACTTTCTTTGTGAGACCAATGTCAAATATTTTTGGTGATATCCTTGAAGAGGCACCAAGAGCTCTCCACAACAAATATCCATTATTTTTACCTCAGTGTCTCCTAAACTCACATAAGGTTGCTGCTGTGAACAGATCATACCATAATTCTTGTACATAAGCCTACTACAGGACAGGAAAAGACCTGCATGATAATTCAACTGGTTTCTGCATTTACTCTGATATTAAATTATTACTATTAGCAAAAGTTATTTTCAGAGTCTATATCCTTATCACACAAGTGATATTGAAGCAGTGTCTCTGATAAATAGTATTGCATCTGCACAATCAACACATGGTTTTATTAAATAATGTGTTATTTATTAAATACAAAGCCCTTATATTCTCCAGAGGGAGATGAATTAGGTTGAGGAGGTTTTCTCTAACTTGGGCTCACCTGTGGTGCTTGGAAAACATAATCTTGTCTGTGTCCAGTTAAGGACCTCAAGGACCAGTGACTGTGCTCTTACATAAATGCCTTCAAGGAGTGTACCCAACTTAGTAGTGATAATTGTACTTTTTTTTTCTAAGAAAATTTCAAAACAAGTGTTTTATAAAACTTATTTAATTTGGTTATCTTGCTTCATAGTTCTTGCCAATGTCTTGGAAATTTGAATGACTTTTAGAAGCATGCATAGTGCTGTCAGTATGTGGTAATCAAATATTTTCCATCGAAAATGAGTATAAGAGTTGTTAATTCAGTACATATTACATGTAAATTATTTGTTGCAGCTCTAACATGACTGACTGCTTTTGTCTTTCATTTGTTGGTTGAGTGTATAGAATAAAAATGTAGTGATTGTTTAAAGAGTTCTGGTAATAGTGTTAATTTTAGAATTTTTTAAAAATAGATCATTTACTCTTGACAAGGCAAACAATGTCTCTGTGAGTATAGCTTTAAAGTTGAAATTAGAGTTCCTAATTTTTGGAGGAATAGAACTTGATTTAAATTCTCTCTTTATTTAGTCTGGCAATATAAAACATATTTACTTTAAAATTTTTGAATACAGGTCTAATAATTTGATATTAACCAAAATCTGCATGGTTATGTTTGTTTACAAATCCTATATATAGTCATTTTTTCTTTTTTTATTGGATATTCTCTGTATTCACAATTTACCTCTCAGATCAGCATAACATTCTTCAGGACCAACTCAGCTCCTTGGCTGTTATAGTTCCCCCAAATTAGAAAAAACTAGAACTATCTTATCCTGTGGGTGGGATGCGTACCCTCTTTGGACAGTATTGTTTACATTTCAATGAATCTTAACTGGTTTTAAATTGGCCTTAATGTTGGGGTCAAAAATTCCTTCTGATTATTTCTCACCATTTCTCCTAATGTTGATAACTTTTCTTTTTTAATAGCCTCATGCTTAAGTTTTATTTTATTTTCAATGTTTTACTGATTCAACTTCACTCTATATCTAAAAAAAGTGTTTGATTTAATTTATCCCAAGGGTTTCCACCTTACAATAGTTCCTTGTTATATTTATTCCTGATATATCTAAAGAAATAATTTTTGGATGGAGAACCTTAGAGAAAAGAGACCTTTGATATTTTCCTTTCAAGCTAAATAAAGTTTATTACATTAGCCTTCTATGTTTTTTTTTCATTGCCCTCTTTGTTTCATGTTCTGAAGCTCCCTGCTAATTCTTATGGCTCTTTTTGGTTCTAGTCTCTGGCAATGCGACTAGCCCCTGTCATGCTGAAAAACTCTACACCTAGTTTCTCTCACCAGTCCACTCCCACCTCAGTTCATATCTAATCTTAAACCTTAATTAGTAGCTCTATGACTTCAACATTCTCGAAAAATCTTTCAGTTCTATGTTGCAACCACATCATCTGCTTAGACAGTTCTAAAAATTATTTTCTAAGTCTCCAGAAATGCAGAATAAAAATACCTGACTTTTCTCAGAAGATCTACCTAAGTCTCTCTCCTTACTATATAACCAGAGGACCCCATCTTCAGTGTAAATAGAACATTCATACACACAAGTAACACAATGCTCTCTCACTATAAATAAATATAGTTTTGCCTAACGTCAAGCCAATTCTCTCTCTCTCTCTCTCTCTCTCTCTATCTATCTATCTATCTATCTATCTCTCTCTCTCGTCTGTCTTCAATATTTAACTGTCTAGAGTTGCCTCTATAATAATATAACAAAGTTCTCAGTTTAGAACTTAAACTTTATACTTACGTTACTAACCATTTAGAAGTCAGAACTTTTTATTTACTTTGTATTATAATTTATGACAAATCTATTACCAGAGGTCTTAATCATATAGTCATGCAGTAGATTTTCTTTACACAGTTTACTTCAAATGTTATGATTGATAAACCTAAGTATATTTTAGACTCAGAGCAAGTACATAGAAAACAAGAAACCTTAATATCCCAAACATAAAACATTTTTTTATATCTGGTTCAATCTACAGTCATTTCTATATCATTAGAAACTCCATGACTGTAGAAATTCTTTCTTCTAAGACACGGTCTCTTTTTTTTAACATCTTTATTTTAAAAAAGAAAGATAAATGTACAGATTTCACGCATTTTTTGTGTAAAATTATACAATACATTTTTGTCAGTAATTTTTTTTAAGATTTTAAAATAAGTTTTACATACATCTATATGAATAGTCAGTACTTGATCTTTTTAAAGGTTTGACAGTATGCATCAAAAACCCAATAGTTACAATAAGCACAAAGTACATGCAAAGCAAAATGTAACATGAAAATAGTCAAAGTTTTCTTGTTCTGTAAAGATTTTTTTGTTTTGTTTTGTTTTCTTTATTTCTTGGACTTCCTACAGTCTGTGAGTTGTTTCTGGGGCAGTTCGAGCCTCTGGGGGTTAGCATCTCACTATCAGTGACTGCATATTATGTTTGTTCTTTTGTGACTGAGTTATCTCACTCAGAATGATATTCTCTAGATGCAGCCATTTTCTTAAGAATTTGGTCAAGTCATTGTTTCTGGTGGGTGAGTAGTACTCCATTGTGTAAATGTACCACAATTTTTGTATCCATTCATCTTCTGAAGGGCATCTGGGTTCTTTCCAGCTTCTGGTTATTATAAATAGAGCTGCTATGAACATTGTGGTGCATATATCTTTGTTGTGTACTAAGGTGTCTTTGGGGTATATGCCCAGAAGTGGAAGAGCTGGATCTTCAGGTAGTATTATGTCCAATTTTCTGAGGTATCACCAGAGTGATTTCCAGAGTGGTTGTATTAGTTTGCAACACCACCAACAGTGGAGAAGTGTTCCTCTTTCTCCGCAACCTTGCCAGCATCTGCTGTCATCTGAGTTTTGGATCTTGGCCAATCTGACTGATGTGAGGTGGAATCTCAGGGATGTTTTGGTTTGCATTTCCCTGATGCCTAAATAGGTCTAGCACTTCCTCAGATATTTTTCAGCCATTCGATATTCCTCAACTGAGAACGTTTTGTTTAGTTCTGTACCCCATTTTTTAATAGGGTATTTGATTCTCTGGTGTCTAGCTTTTTGAGTTCTTTGTATACCTTAGATATTAGGCCTCTATCTGATGTGGAAGTGGGAAATATCTTTTCCCATTATGTTAGCTGCCATTTTGTTTTCTTGAAAATGTCCTTCACTTTACAGAAACTTTGCAATCTCATTAAGTCCCATTTGTTAATCTTTGACCTTAGAGCTTGAGCCATTGGTGTTTTGATCAGAAAATTTTCTCCTGTGCCTATATGTTCTAAAGTTTTCCCTAATTTCTCATCTAATAGTTTTAGTGTATCTGGTTTAATGTGGAGATCTTTGATCCACTTAAACTTGAGTTTTGTACAAGGAGATGATAAAGGGTCTATTTTAATTCTTTTGCATGCTGAGTGCCAGTTGGACCAGCACCATTTGTTGAATAGGCTGTCCTTTTTCCATTGAATGTTTACTGCTCCTTTGTAAAAAATCAGGTGACCATATACATAAGGGCTCATTTCTAGATCTTCTATTCTATTCCATTGATCCACATGCCTATTTCTGTACCAGTACCATGCAGTTTTCAGCACAATTGCCTTGTAATATAGCTTGAGGTCAGGGATAGTGATTCCCGCAGATGTTTTCTTCTTGTTGAGGATGGATTTCGTTATTCTGGGTCTTTTGTTGTTCCATATGAAATTGCACATTGATCTTTCTAATTCCACGAAGAACTGTGATGGAATATTGATGGGGATTGTGTTGAATCTGTAGATTGCTTTTGGTAGGATGGCCATTTTTAAAATCTTGATCTTTCCAATCCATGAGCAAGAGAGATATTTCCATTTTCTGAGATTTTCCTCAATTTCCTTCTTTAGAGGTTTGAAGTTCTTGTCGTACAGGTCCTTCACTTGCTTAGTTAGAGTCACACCAAGGTATTTCATAGTTTTTGTGACAATTGTGAAGGGTACCTTTTCCCTAATTTCTTTCTCCACATTTTTGTCCTTTGAGTATAGGAAGGCTACTGATTTGTTTGAGTTAATTTTGTATTCAGCCAATTTGCTGAACTTGTTTATCAGCTGTAGGAGTTTTCTGGTTGAATTTTTGGGCGGCGACTTCAAGGCACAGAACAGGGCGCAGCCCATCAGCCACACGAATCAGAAGCGCCTAAAGCTTTAAAAGCTATGACTGATCCAGGGACCAGGAACAGATCTTTGGAACTTCTGTTTCCACCCGGCTGTGACTTCAGTGCGCATAACAGGGCACAGCCCGTCTGCCACAAGTTAGAGCAGTGCCTAAAGCTTTAAAGACTGGTGAGTAGGAGACCTGGGCAGCCAGGGAGCAGAGAGATCTCTGCGGTGTGCGCAATGTAAACGCACCCCCAGCCCTGCCTGATCCAGGGACCAGGAACAGAACTTGGGAATTTCTGTATCCACCTGGCGACTCTGAGGCATAGAAAAGGGCTAGGCCCATCTGCCACCTAGACCAGTGAAGAACCAGGGACACAGAACAGATACAAGGAAAAGGCAAGAACATATCACTGACAACAAAATGGCAGGTGGAAGGCAAAAGAAACCAAGACAACCTGGCAACTCCAGAACCCAGCTCTCCCACAACAGCAAACACAGGAATGCCAAACTCTCCAGAAAAAGAAGATGCAGACCTGAAATCATACATCAAGATGCTGATAGAGATACTTAAACAAGAACGGGAGGAAAAGCAAAAGGAATCAGAAGCTTTTAAAGAGGAAGCAAGAAAAACTCTCAAAGAACTCAAAGAACTAGTGGAAAACACAACCAAAGAGATGAAGGAATGGAAGAGGGAATTTAAAACAGAAAATGACACAATAAAGAAATCACTAAAAGAGATAACCCTAGAGATAGAACACCTAAAAAAGAAATCAGGAGTCACAGAAGCAAGCATTTCCAATAGATTACAAGAGATGGAAGAGAGAATCTCGGGGGCAGAAGACAACATTGTAAACATAGACAAAACAACCAGAGAAGATGCAAAAAACAAAAAGCTCCTAACCCAAAATGTCCAGGAAATCCAGGACACAATGAGAAGACTGAAACTAAGGATAATAGGAATAGAAGAGTGAGAAGAATATCAACTAAGAGGCCCAGTAAATATCTTCAACAAAATAGAAGAAGAAAATTTCCCTACCCTCAAGAATGAGATGACCATGAGCATAAAAGAATCCTTCAGAACTCCAAATAGATTGGACCGGAAAAGAAATACCTCCCAATACATAATAGTGAAAACACCAAGTGCCCAAAGCAAAGAAAGAATACTAAAAGCAGTAAGGAAAAAAGGTCATGTAACATATAAAGGCAGGCCAATCAGAATCACGCCCGATTTCTCAACAGAGACTATGAAAGCTAGAAGAGCCTGGACAGACATCCTGCAGACCCAAAGAGAGCACAAGTGCCAGCCCAAGCTTCTATACCCAGCAAAACTATCAATCACCATAGATGGAGAGATGAAGATATTTCAAGTCAAATCAAAATTTACACAATATCTGACCACAAACCCAGCACTACAATGAATTATAGGTGGAAAACCCAATACAATGAGGGGAAATACTGCCAGTAAAAACAAGAAATCTCCTAAACAAGAAAACTAAAATAAGAAAAAGACAGAGACACAACTCAACCCACAAAAGCAATAATCGCAGGAAAGAAAAACAATTATTCTTTGATATCTATTGACATAAGTGGACTCAACTCCCTAATAAAGA
Source organism: Micromys minutus (assembly GCF_963924665.1). Classification (NCBI taxonomy): domain Eukaryota; kingdom Metazoa; phylum Chordata; class Mammalia; order Rodentia; family Muridae; genus Micromys; species Micromys minutus. The sequence goes on along the minus strand of NC_137969.1, from coordinate 1,244,962 downwards.
GACATAGGCTATCAGACTCGATACATAAACAAAATCCAGCCTTTTGCTGCATAGAAGAAACTCATCTCAGAGACAAAGACAGACACTATCTCAGAGTAAAAGAGTGGGAATAAAACTTCCAAGCAAACAGTCCCAAGAAGCAAGCTGGAGTGGCTATTCTAATGTCGAATAAAGTAAATTTCCAACCAAAAGTCATCAAAAAATATAAGGAAGGAAACTTTTTACTCATTACAGGGGAAATCTGTCTGGAGGAACTCTCAATTTTTAACATATATGCTCCAAATAAAAATGCACCCACATTCATAAAAGAAACCCTACTAAAGCTCAAAAAATGCATTTCACCTGACCCAATAATAGTGAGAGACTTTAATATCCCACTCTCACCATTGGACAGATCATGGAAACAGAAACTGAACAAGGACACTGCAAAGCTAGCAGAGTCTTTGAACCAACTAGAATTAATATATATATAGAGAGAGAACATATCATCCTGAAGTAAAAGAATACACCTTCTTCTCAGCACCCCACAGCACCTTCTTGAAAATTGACCACATAATTGGACACAGAACGAGCCTCAATCAATATAAGAAGATTGAAATACTCCTATGCATCCTCTCAGATCACCATGGTCTACGGCTGGTCTTTAACAACAACAAAGACAAAAATAAGCCCACATACACATGGAAACTTAGCAACGCTCTGATAAAAGATAGCGGGGTCAAAAAAGAAATAATGAAAGAAATTAAGGATTTTTTAGAATTCAACGAAAACGAAAACACAACATACCCAAACCTATGAGATGCAATGAAAGCAGTACTGAGAGGAAAATTCATAGCCCTAAGTGCTTCCAAAAGGAAACTGGAGAGAACTTACATCAGCAAACTGACAGCACAGCTAAAAGCACTAGAACAAAAGGAAGCAGATATACCCAAGAAGAGTAGATGGCAAGAAATAATCAAAATTGGGGCAGAAATAGACCAAATAGAAACAAAAAGCACCATTGAAAAAATCAACAAAACCAAGAGTTGGTTCTTTGAGAAAATCAACAAGATTGATAAACCCCTAGCCATACTAACTGGAGGCCAAAGAGAGAGTATACAAATTAACAAAATCAGAAAGGAAAGTGGAAACATAACAACTGAAACTGAGGAAATTCAAGAAATCATCAGATCCTACTACAAAAACTTATACTCCACAAAATTGGAAAATCTGGAGGAAATGGACGAATTCCTAGACAGATACAAGATCCCAAAGTTAAACCAGGAGCATGTAAACCATCTAAATAACCCTATAACTCCTAAACAAATAAAAGAATTCATCAAAAGCCTCCCAACCAAAATAAAGCCCAGGTCCAGACGGGTTCAGTGCAGAATTTTATCAGATATTTATTATGGACATAACACCAATACTCTCCAAACTATTCCAGAAGATAGAATCAGATGGAATACTACCTAACTCATTTTTGAGGCTACAATAACCCTAGTACCTAAACCACACAAAGACCCTACAAGGAAAGAGAACTTCAGGCCAATCTCACTTATGAACATTGATGCAAAAATACTCAACAAAATACTTGCAAATCGAATCCAAGAATACATCAAAACGATCATTCATCATGAGCAAGTAGGCTTCATCCCGGGGATGCAGGTATGGTTTAATATAAGGAAATCCATCACTGTATCCCACCATATAAAACAAACTCAAAGAACAAAACCACATGGTCATCTCACTAGATGCTGAGAAATCATTTGGCAAAATTCAACACCCCTTCATGTTAATAGTCCTTTAAAGTACAGGAATCCAAGGTCCATACTTAAACATAATAAAAGCAATATACAGCAAACCAACAGCCAACATCAAACTTAATGTTGGGAAACTTGAAGCAATCCCACTAAAATCAGGGACTTGACAAGGCTGCCCATTCTCCCCCTACTATTCAACATAGTACTGGAAATCCTGGCTGGAGCAATTAGACAGCAAAAGGAGATCAAGGGGATACAAATCAGAAAGGAAGAGATAAAAACATCACTCTTTGCTGATGACATGATAGTGTACTTAAGATACAGTCTCTTAAACTGTTCTGTGCTGATAATAAACTCAGATGTTTTAATTGCTTAAATGAGGAGTACGTACAATGACTCACAGTTCAATGATTTTTTTACAATGAATAAATATGTTTATGCACAATTATTGCTATATCTGTATGCAAAATCAGATTTGAAATGCAAAAATATGAAGGACAAAACAGATTTTCATATTGAGAATACCACAGAAAATGGAATTCAACTTATGTCTCTGTCACTGCAATTTTTGAAGTAATTTGGAAGTACCCTTTGAGATTACACAATCTCTGTAATACATGAGATTACAAGATCTGTCAAGATGCAATACCAAGGCCAACAATATTATATCAGAATACTGGAAATAATTGGTAATTATTGTTTAAACTTGTCCCCTGTAATCTTTTGGAATCTAGAAAGAATTATTTTTACCTCTAATAAAATAGCATGACTCATATTTCACTATCTAAATAAGATGGTGTGTCTTTGTCTTTGCTACCTTGGCTAATTTCTTGTGGTTTTCATCACTGTTAAGTGATACTCAGCTTTAGAATATGAGCCAAACACTTTATGCTTTGAATGTACTATGTAATAGCTTCTTTAGGTAATGAACTCTTGAGTCAGAATTAAAATAAAGACCGTCAAGTACTCATTGTGTCATTTCATTTTATTTATATTATTTATTTTATTGAGATTTTAATATACTTACATAATTCCTTCCTTCATTTTTCACCTCCTGAGACCTTTTTACATAAGCCTTTTAATATAGCCATTATTTTTGTTAAAATTTAATGGAAACTTTTTTCATACATACATTAAACCAGGTACACTGATAATATTAGAAGAGAAAGTGGGGAAGAGTTTAGAACACATAGGCACAGAGGAATGTTTCCTGAACAGAATACCAATGGCTTGTGCTCTAAGATCAAGAATCAGCATGTGGGACCTCATGAAATTGCAAAACATCTGTAAATCTAAGGATACTGTTAAGAAGATAAAATGGCAGCCAACAAATTGGGAACAGATCTTTACCAATTTTTCATCTGATAGAGGGCTAGTATCTAATATATATGTATATATATGTATATATGTGTATATATATGTATATATATATATATATATTCAGAAAACTGCACTATAGAGAATTAAATAATCCTATTAAAAATAGGGTACAGAGATAAACAAAGAATGCTCAACTGAGGAATATCAAATAGCAGAGAAGCACTTAAAGAACTGCTCAACATTCCTATTTATCAGGGAAATGCAAATCAAAACAACCCTGAGTGTCCACACAGTTAGAATGGCTAAGATCAAAAACTCAGGTGGCAGCAGATGCTGGAGAGGATGTGGAGAAAGAGGAACACTCCTCCACTCTTGGTGGGGTCATAAGCTGTTACAGCCACTCTGGAAATCAAACTGGTGATTCCTCAGAAAATTGAACATAGTACTACCTGAGGAGCCAGCTATACCATTCCTGGGCATATACCCCAAAGATGCTCCAACATATAACCAGCCTTATTTATAAAAACCAGAAGCTGTAAAGAACCCAGATGTCCATCAACAGATGAATGAATGCAGAAAATGTGGTACAATTACACAGTGGAGTACTACTTGGCTATTAGAAACAACAACTTCATAAATTGGTAGTCAAATGGATGGAATGAGAGATTATCATCCTGAGTGAGGTAACCCAGTCACAAAATAACGCATACAGTATGCACTCACAGATAAGTGGATACTAGCCCCAGATATCTTAGAATACCCAATACCCGAGAAACAATTTTCAGACAAAATGAAGCTCAAAAAGAAGGAAGTCCATAATGGGGATGCTTCAGTCCTTAGAAAAGAGAACAAAACTCTCATGGGAGGAAATGCAAGTCAAATAGAGGAACAGGAATTGAAGAAAGATCACTCAGAAGCAAGCACCCACACCTGGGGATCCACCATAAGTGCAGTCACCAATTCCAAGCAATATAGCGGGTCCCAAAAAGTATTTATTGGCAGGAACAAGACAGAGATGACCCCTCAGTGACTATGCTAGAGTCATATAGAAAGAGCTGAACATGTTAGCAGCTAACCATTGGTCTGAACTTGGGGAATCTAATGAGGTTGCTAAAGAAAGGACCTAAGGAGCTGAAAGGGGTTGCAAAGTCATGGGAAAATAGCAATATTATCAACCAAACCAACCTCCAAAACTCCCATGAGGTAAAACACCAACCTTGGTGCTCACTTTGAGAGACCTATTGATCCAATTGAGTATGTATCTGAAGATAGCAGTGTCTGGCATCAATGTGATATGAGACTTCTGTTCCATAGAGGACAGATTGTCCCAATGCAGGAGAATGACAAGGCAATGGGGTGAAGAGAGGGATCAGAAGAGTTTGCACCTTTGTGAAGGCAACTGGAAGGGGAGGAGGAAGGGAGCATGGCAGTGTAAATGTATAACATCTCAAATGTAAATACAGAATATCTAATAAAAAACAAAATAAATACTAACTGTTATGACCCCATAATGCCAACTGCAGTTTTTTTTTTTTTTTTTCAGTGCTAATCATTTGGTATTGAGCTACCAATGGTTTTTCTCCTTTTAGAAGAAGACATTTGTATTGTTGCCAGTTTCCTTAGTTTCCTATCGTTCACTGGGCAGTCTTTAACCCTGATAGGCTTCTCCACCTCCCAGAAATTTTCCTTTTCTTCATCCATATTTGTTGCTTTGTTCAGCGCATGCTTAGAGAGTCTGTTGATTACACTGTATGTATAGCTTCTGGCATTTCAAAGAGACACCATCTCATAAAACTCTCTGATTTCTTCTGCCATTTTTTGTGATGTAATACAACTGGCCCAAAAGCCCAACATTCTCTCTCTTTACAAAGTCGTCTTCATATATATTAGAGAGAAACATTACTACTTAACATTTAAAATTGGTTTTTGTTATTCCTTATCCATGAAGTAATGATTCATAGCAGTTAATAGAATCCCATGGCCTGCTCAATAAAAGATAGAGTTCTCATTACATCACCTGCATACCAGTATGCCTGATATACCAACATTTCTGAGTGAGAATCTAGGGGATCTAAATTTTATTAAGTGATCTATTTAGTCTCTATGTTTATTGACAATGAATGTGATTGATATTGCTTGGAAAACAGTTGTTTCTCAGTTTCAAGGGTTTGTTTAAATGACAATAGATATATTGAGAAAGTTATTTTCACTATTGTTTGCTATAGCCATTTCAATTCAACAGATTATAGTACTATGCTGTTTCAAGGCCAGTTGAGTTAATCAGTTTCAAGCTATTTTATTACATAATGTCTTGTTCAGCTTTATTGTGGATTTGCTATGCTGCTTCAGCATTTTGAAATACCCTACAAAGCAATTACAGATTTTGTTTCTTTGCAGAGTCCTTTGAAAGCTAAAGAATTTCAGTGTAATCAGAGGTTTCCATTACAAGTGCCTGTGTAAAATGTACTCAATTTCCTTTGAGTTTGACCTTTATCTGATGTTGTCACTATGTATAAGAGGTAATATATTTTACTCATCATTAACCATAAAAATAGGTATCTCATTAATGTACCGTTGTTTTGCTTTCTTTTTCTATTTTCGTTAAATGACTAAAATAACAGTTTTAAACTTTCAATTAATTTTTCATTGTGTTATATTTACCAACTACATAATTCAAAAATAAATTTCTTCTTTGACAATTATACACATATATTTATATTTTTTCATTCAGTACACAATAAATAATATGTATTGTGTTTGAATAAACATCCAAGAATGTAATATTTTGATTTCTACTTACTTAATTCTAGATGTGGAAGGAAGAATAGTGTTTGAAACATTTTTTAATGAAGTATGAAAATAAATGAGTACACCCAATGCATAACCATTCCTTACTGTCTTAAATATATTGTACCTTCAGAACACATAAAATACTAGAAATGTGGAATACTATAGAAGCATCTATAGAATACATTAGGTGTAGGTATATTTAGTTAAAAATGATGTCTACTGAGTTAAATGTAATCATTGAGCTTGTAACTTTTGTAAAGAACATGCCAGGTTAGGAAGAAGAGAGTATGGAGGACTTTTATTTTGTTGATGATTTTTTATGCCTTTTGGCATAAAATAATAATGAGAAAATATTTTGCATATGTATCTCAAAGCCCTGCATTACTTCTTTGTAACATGTAAGATTTTATTTAAAAAATTTGTGTAATAGTAAAAGTTTATAGTCATGCCTTAGGATTTCAGGTTTTTCATGTTGTTGCCAGCATTTGTTATATTTCATTTTATTTCTTCTATAGTTACTTTTATATTTATTATTCAATTCAAGTGATTGTATAAAGGCAATTCATTGTGAATTTGATTAGCATCTTTTTCAATATTGGAAACAAGTACTTATAAACTGACCAATTATGAATTTTCTGCATCTAGTAATCTATTCAGATCCTTTGCATACAATTTATATTGCTTAGTTTTTAAAGCTTACAGTTGATTACCACTCATCCAGTAGTTTTCCCTCGCATAACTTCAAAGGATCCTTTGCCAGACACCCCACTTATCTTTACAGATGGTTCCAAGACAGGACAAGGAGCATATGTGGTGGCATGTTCCTCTCCATTTACTGTGCAATTTCCCCCTGTATCACCCCAAGTTATTGAATTACAAATTGTGATTAAGGTATTTGAGTTGTTTTCAAGTCCTTTTAATTTGATTTCTGATAGCCAGTATGTTGTTAACATGTTGCTCTGCTTAGAAGTAGTTTGTAAAATCAATTCAAAATCTACTATTGGACATCTCATTGTCACCTTGCATGACTTGATTTTGAAAAGAATGTCACCTTTTTTTGTACAGCATATCCATGCCCATACTAACTTATCTGGTCCCCTAGCAGAGGGAAATGATATTGCAGATAAAGCTAGTAGGGCTTGCTTGATTTTTTTCGATACATCACCTATTTCATTGGCTCAAGAATTTCATTCACAGTTCCATGTTAATTCCAAGACCCTGTCCTCATGCTTTAAGATCACACACAATGAGGCACAGGATATTGTAAAAGGGTGTCAGAAGTGTGCCCCTATTCTATCCCAGATTAACTCACGTGGGTTGCACCCTCTACACCTCTGGTAAATGGATATCACTCATTTCCTAGAAGTTGGAAAATTAAAGTATCTCCATGTTTCTATTGATAGAGCCTCTGGAATCATTTTTGCATTTCTACATACAGGGGAAAAGGTATGTCATGTAATTGCACATTGCTTTGAAGCATGGAGCATCTGGGTGTAGCCCAAAGAATAAACAAAAAAAAAAAAAAAAAAATGGGCCTGCCTATACTTCTGCTTCTTTTGTGTCTTTCTGCAAAATTATGGGAGTTCAAGTAACTCATGGATTGCCCTATAATCCTCAAGGACAAGGAATCATTGAGTGTGCTCACTTCACCCTCAAAGAGTGTCTAGTTAAACAGAAGGGGAAAATTGCCTCCGCAAGTTCTTTGCCTAGGGAGAGACTGGCTATTGCTCTTTTTACCTTAATTTTTTTTTTTTTTTTTTTAATGAAGACAAGCATGGGCAGGTCGCTGCTGAGCGTCAAGCCAATCCTGATGTTTTTCCCAAAGGCCTGGTTATATGGAAAGATGTCCTGACTGGCAAATGGCAGGGTACCAATCCGGTGTTGGTTTGGGCATGAGGGTCTGTTTGTGTGTTTTCTCAGGAACATCGACAACCACTGGGGATCCCAGAGAGGTTGACTAGAGTGGTCCAGGATGAGCAGAGCAACAACCCTGTGGATGAGCCTGATGCTGCTGATGCTCCTAGTGGTGAAGACTGAAGATCTACCATCAGTGTTCCCTAAACCTTTACCTCTCACACACTCAGCACACGTTTCCCCTTGATTCTTTGGATCTAATACCTCCTTGCAATTGCCTTTCTTACCCTGGGATGAGGATATTGCACCCCTGAGAATAGGATTCTGAATTGTAGTAATGATAATTGTTTTTATAGCATGTGTTGGAATGCATCCACGCATCATTTGTCTGTGGAGACTAGAATGTCTCGCTTTGTTCCCTGACCTGTACAGGCTCCCTCAGCTATGGCCTTATTCAGGCCTAAAAAAGATTTTGGCTCACTACCACAACCTTAAGGCTGAAAGAGTGGGCTGGACTAACTAGATTAGCCCTTTGCTTGGTCCTGATAAGCATATGCCATATACAATTTCAAGCCTTAATGATACAGGCAGCAGTGGAGACTGTTCAGTCTCCTCAAGTGTGGCTTGGCATGCTAGAGAAGTAGTCAGTGACAGGTAAGATTCCCTGAGCATGTCACCAACCTCAGACAGGGATAGAACCAATGCAGTTTGTCTTCCAACGATGTGTAAGGGGCACTGCCACAGGGGGGCAACCTAAGGCAGACATTCTCCCAGCCAAAATTATAAAGAACGGGGAGATATGGAGAGTGGATGTGGCGAGTCCGGCCTAGTCTTGTGACTAGCACCTGACTTCCTCCTGCCCCCGAGATTAGTCACTCCCACTGTGTGAGCTGCACAGGTGCATCCATGATGCGAGATCAGGATAATAGGACTGCTCTTGGTGGCGGGGAGAAAGAGAAAGAGAAATGGAAAGGGAAAGAGAAAGAGATAATAAAAGAGAGACAGAAAGAAAGACAGGAAAGGGACAGAAAGATTTTCACTGGCACGCTGTAAGTTTCCTGAATAAATCTCTTTGAGAAGAACACTGTGTAGTCACTCCTTTTCTGCTGGTCGGAGATGGCAGCGACAATAAGAGCAAACTGATGAGGTAAATATTAAAAGTGGTAGGTTTTTATATGGCACTAGTTCTGGCTCCCACGGGGCCATCTGGTACTGTGGGAATCTCTAATTTAGCGGCTTTATGCTGCCTCTACAAACTCAGGCTTTGTTTATTCCAACCCCCTGCCCCTGTTGCTGCTGTTCCAGGTGGAAATGACTGCCTCAACTTGTTGGGATTTTTTGGTTTTTTTATCACTTTCCTCCATAGCCCAGTAGAAACATGACTCTACAATAATTAACTTACCAAAAGGGCTTATATGTTAAATTCTCAATCTACAAACCCTCTACACAATATCCTTACAATTAGAAAGCAAAGATACAAACTGCCCATCTAGAAAAGATAAATTAGACCCACATAAACACATAGAAATAATTATAACAACCTCATAAAGCTAGAGATGCACAGAGAGAAACATACATGTAGGCTTCCATCTTGCCTCTGGAATCTCCTTCTCTCCTTTCTCTCTAATGCTCATCCCACCTCTTTCCCTGCCTACCACTTCACTGTCCAATCATGTATTGCCTTAACATAAACCTACAATCAGTAATAACACTACAGAATTTATATGTGACTGTTTTGAGACTTCCTTTGTCAAAACAAAAAAAAAAATCTAAATGTCTTCACTTTAGCCTCACACAGACTCCTTGAAAAATAGCTAAAAGCAGGCATGCTCTTCAACAAAATATCACAAAATAGTCCCTAGGCCACATATTAAAATTTGTCTCTAATGAAACATCTTAGGCCAGGTCTGCAAAGTTCAGATCCACCCACCTCCAACACCAATGTTTTTCAAATTCCTTCAAGGGTGATACATGAAACCTCACTTAAATCATCCCATTTATTTTTAAATTCAAAATTCCAAAGTCCACATTATTCCCAACAAAAGCAATGTCATGCCTATCATAGCAACACTTTAGTCCCTATTATCAATTTCTCTCATAGTTAGGGTTTTACTGCTGTGAGCACAGAAAATGAACAAGGCAAAACTTATAAAGACATTTAATTGTGGCTGGTTTTATGTGTTTGGAGATTATGTTTGAGGCTAAATTTTAAGTTCATCTATGAATGAATGTTATGAATGAAATTTCATAGCAGTGCTGCTGTCAGCCTCTGGCACGAGTATTTTTGAATGCTATTATCCAAATTTATAATGAGAACTGGAAAGAAATGATACAGGGAAGATTCTAAAGACAGCAATTTCGTCAGAAAAATGAAACTGTTTCATATTTTAGGTAAGAGGGTATGTTTGATAAGGTTGATAAAACAAAATAGACTCCATTAAAAAGCAAGCAAGTTTTATTAGGACACTGGAAAATATAGCTGGAAAACATTTCCAGATTTGACAAACCATCAATCATATCTTAACAGGGTAAAATGTATAAACTATTTAAAAAGACTAAAAATACACTGTGAGAAGAAAGGCACAAAGCATATTGTTCCTAATAGACCCTCTAAAGAACTTTTGATGTGTACATTCATGCAGCTATGTCCAGGCTACTACAAGCATTTTCTACTCTATATGTTCCACTGTAGCTTCTTTTAGCATTAGGCTGCATTTTCAAGTAACAATAGTGCAAAGGTTATATTATCAACCACACTTCAATTCAAAGATCCAGGAAAGTCCTGGGATGCTCTACAATGCATGAAAGAGCCACAGTTTCCATGGCCAGACCCTAACCAAAGGTAATGGATGTAGGATGTGAGTGAAGCAAAAACTGCAGACTGGACCCCAGGAAGTTAGAGGGATTAAAATTCCTGAAATATGAAACATTTGTGTATCTATGAAATAAAAATGTATAGAGCCTTCCCAGGGGAATATTCACATGGTTATAGCAGAGGATGTCATAGAATGATGCTGCCTAAGTCATTTGGAGCTCACATCATGCCATTCTTTAGTTAGTTCAAGGTTTACGCTGGCCATTAGGGTACTCTCTTTCATCCCAAGAGAAAGCAGGAAGTTTCCTTAATGTCTTGAACCTTATCATGAAAAGCTGTCTTTTCAGCATATGCCTTGAGGAGTATGAAAACATGGTGAATATTAGAGTTCTTCTCCTCTAGTTGCATGTGTTAGAATTCTTTCTTCTCTGCATGTTCTTTATTATTGCAGATCTGCACAAAAGTAATCAATCATAAATATGAAACATATTTATTGTTACGATGTATTAAAATCAACTCTTCCAAATAACTTAGCCCATTATTTTGTAACTTAACTTATACCAAGTACTAAAGACACTGGAATAATACAATAACATAATATATATGTATATATAATGTAATATAATAATATACATATATACATATATACATATATACATATACATAGTTTAAAAGTCACACCAGTGAATGTCTTGTCAATGGAGTCTTCTGCTCTGAAATTTTCATAAGCCAGACCTACACTGGCCATATTATTCTCAGCACTCTTTTCTTCTAGTAGTCCACTAAAACTTTCTGGTAAGTTCAATTTAATGCTTCAATTTCTTTTTTTATTCTATGGTACCACACTCATCCAAAATAAAAAAATATAATCAGCTTTTAATATATCTGCATTATCAACTTACATTTTAGTGTCTTAATTTTCTTTTGCTATTTTAAAATATCAGGACCAAAATTAGCAGACATTGTGTCTCTATTGGCTTATAGCTTGAGATGATTAGAGTTCATAATTTGAGAAAAATCCATGGCATAATGTAAGAAATTAATGGTCACATTTTCACACTCACACAGAAAAGAGATAAGAGGAGATGAAGAAAGACTATAAATCCTAAAATGAGCTACCAATCCTGTACTTCTTCCATCAAGAGCATGCCTATTGATGGTTTCATAGCATCCCTTAAAGGTTCTACTAAGTGGTAATAAACTGACCAAATACAGAATTTCCTATGGAATATTTCTCAAACAAACAATAACAAACATTTATTTATTCGATTAATATTATAATAGTGTACACTTTTTAAACCTCCTGGCACTCAATGCCCTCCTCAAAGGTGTGTAGAGAGTAAAGGAGATTATGATGTATGATCAAAGGCCATTATGTTTGATATGTCAAAAAAGCATTAATTTTGCAATGTGTTTACATTAATACATTGCCCTCCTATGTTATAGATTATTCGTTATGTTACTAACATTGTGGATTTATGAGTGTGGATACAGTAATTAATATACAGTATATTAATATATTATGTCATATATGTATTGAAAAGCCATGATTAATGAGCAATAAATATTTTTATATGTTCTGACTATTATGCCCGGTATTCTATAATATTGTCAAGCTGTGCTCTAAATGACAAAAAAAAAAAAAATGGTGACAAACAAAATGATGGGAGGACTGTCTAAATTCCATTACTCAAGAAGATTTGGCAATGGGATTATATCATGTCTGAGCCAAGAGACAGTTCCATCATCAGCTGTGTGCCTGTATGGAGTACTACCCGAGAGTGTCTCATAAGCAAGCAAACAGACAAGTAAATATAAAGAAAATTAGTAGTATAAAACCAATATCACACACTTCGTTAGGATCAGAAATATCCATGAATGGATCTATAATTACAAATCTCAGAAATGTAAAACAGCAGGTAATAGTCTAGTAGCAACTTGTACAGGCAAAATGTTAAATAGAAGAATTTTATTCATTATCTAAGACTTTCAATGAGAATATTGTTTATTTGTCTCCATTCATTGAGCATCTCATTGCATTAATACTCAGTGTGTGCTATATCATAATATATCAATCACAGTACTCTGCAATAGATTGCTAACTAATGAAAATCAGAAAATCTAATACATTCTAAGTTAAAATTCTAAACACATATTCATATTCTAATTTTCCCATAGAAATTGAGAATAATATAAGAATAGCAAATTGTTCCTTAATAGTCTCATGTAAAATTCTCTGAATCTTCTGTTTCTAAATATATAAAGGCTAAAAACCGAGTGGAAAACTATCTTTCCCTTAGCCATGCGTACACCATTTCTTAATATGTACCACCAACTATTAGGGTTAGTCACAATTAGAAGACAAACTAAAACAGCATAATTATTTTTGGAAAAGGAAAAAAAAAAGACTTCCTAGGCAGTGGCAGTTCATTTGAATTTCATGCTCATAGGCCCCTACATTTAATCTATTTAATCTTTGCAATGGCATATTAAGTCAATGGCCTTTTGACCACAGTGTGAATTTTGTGAACTTTCAAGGTCTTGCCTATCTCAGTTAGCCTGTAGTGCTTTCTCAGGAGATAAATGGTTTTTCTTCTACATCTGCAGTGATTAACTTTTTCTATGAAGCATGAAATATAATTACAGTAAGATTAGAAAGCATTACTTGGATGTTTTGTAATTGTCTATAAAATTAGCAATATTCTTCTAAAAAATATCTATTATCTATTTTTGACAGATGAAAGGCACAAAATTAAAGTTTTTCTTATGCATGAAATAATATAAAAATGTAAAATATAACTTAATTGCTCAATAATTTTTGTTTTCACCAAAGTGAATTAACTCTTAAATGTAGTACTTATTTCTCTCTCTATTAATTAAACTCTACCATTAAAATCCCTAGCTGAAACGCCACTAAAATGTCACCTAGCCTAATGAATATGTATAAAATATACAGAATAAATTTAAGAGATTCTTAAAAACAAATGAACATTTTAAAAACTAAATACTCTTTTATATTTCCCTACATCTGAAAGATACAATGTTCATAAGGCCAAATTTCGTACTTGATATCTAAGTTCAGAGTTGAGTATTTTCTATATTATATTTACATGAGAGAAAATTTAAGGTTTTTAATTTTTGTTCATATTTTTAGGCTATTTCCAGATGAACATCTCCTGTTAGTTTGTAACTTCAATACTAATATACCTTTTTTGTGCATGATTCTTGTTCCTCAAGCACATGGAAGCACACTGGAAGAAAATATTCCTATTGTTATCACCCCCTTTCACAGTTGAAGGAATGTACTGTTTGTAACTGGTTCACAGTCCTCACGCATTCAACAGTGTCTTCCTGCAAGTTGTCTCTATCATTTGTTTAAGTCTCCCCAGTAGAGGAGATAATACTTTAGGCAGATGATGTTAAAGACTGCATTATATAAAATTAAATGTAATATTATAAAGTACTTTGACAAGTAGAAATTAACAACCTTCTGAGAGAGTTTTAATAAACTTCTCTTATGTTAAAGTAGTGCTAGAAAAGGCTACTGTGTCTCTAGTTAATTTGCACTAGTTTTAGTGAAGACCTCTCCTCCCCAGCACCAGTTCTACATACTTGGATCTTCCTCTGTAGACAGAGTTGAGGTTTTGTGTTGACACAGAGCCGTTTGCCTTCTTTCATCTCCTGCTGAATAAAGTTCCGGTAGTGCTCAGGATCATTTTCTGCCAAATCATCGAGCATACTCCAGAACTGGGAAATGTGGGTGAGAAGATCCTTTCATTAAAGGAGTAAAAATGAGAATTTGTACTTGATACTTTGGAAATCTCCAAATCTGAGTTTATTGCCCTGATAGGTGGAAAAATAGTGCTATAATGAGTTATTTTAGAAAATATGTATTACATTTTATATGGGGATGGGGGAGAGGGACTGTTCAAGAGAGAGCATAGGCAAGGAAAGAGAATGACTCTGGGGAGCCACCTCTCTCCTTTTATGAGATGAGGAGAGAATTCAGATCTTTATCTTGGAGCCCAGTATTCTTCTCTACTGAGCCATCAAACTGGCCCGGATACAATCTTCTTATGTAAACATAGGCTGTCCAATGTTATGTAGACCTGAATGGCCTTGAACTCTTGAGATCCTCCTGCCTCTGCATACTGAGTGCTTGTATTAAAGGCTTCCTGGTTATGATTTAATAAGACTTGAGAGCTGAGGGCTTTTCCACTAAGGAACTTACTGTTAGTGGAATAATGAAGCAGTGACATGAGGTCCAAAACACATGAAGCAGCTGTTCACTTCAGCCCCTCTTCCTGATCAGCTCCTCTGGGAGAGAACAGCATTTGGATTTAGGATGAAGAGACAGAAGCTTTGGAGAAATCAAGTAACATGAAAATTTTCTATCAGTGTGAGGCTCTTAAGCTGGATATGATTCCTGGCTTTGCAAAATGAGTATGTGAATGAATGAATGAACAAATGAACCAAAGCACATAAAGAACTTCACATAATTTGCTTTGGATGTCAAGCACAGTTTTGTTATAATAACTGAGTGAGTTTCAAGATATTGTCATCAAATCCCATTTGGCAATATCAAAATTATTCACTTTCCAGAAACCAAAAGAAAAAGGTACTTTTTATCAGCCTATGTCCATGGGAAAGGATCCCCATACCACACTCAGTCACTCCTCTATCTATATGTGTTGGCAGACCAGAAGATTTCAATGAGGCATCAGGTATAAAGAATTAAAGAAAGAAAAAAAAAAAAGAAAAAGAAATTGAGATTCTACCATAAGTAAGTGAAATGGAAGCATAATATCAGGATTAACAAGAAATCATATGTATAAGATTCAAAGAACTGCAGTGACAAAAATGCAAAAAAGCCTGAGCAAAGAGAGGTCCAGCAACAGGACCAAAGAAGGATCCAGCTAAAGGGAAGGTTCAAACGTCTGACACTACTACTGACATTTTGGCGTGCTCACAAAAAGGGGCCTGTAGGTTGATGTCTATATGCAGTTGAGGGCTGGCACTAATTAGGTCAAAGCGATACATGATTGGATGGTAGAGAGTGGGTTGAGGACACAGTTTTGATAAGGTGGAAGAGAATGAGATGCAGAATATTTAAGATGGAATCAGCAGAGTAGGATGGTTGAAGGTGAGCTAGATTGATTTCTTCATGTCTAGGTGGGTAGTTTATATAGTTATTAATTGACAGTGATTTTATTGTTTGAATGCATTTTAGATTGAAATTTTAACATAAAAATCTGTCTGATAAGTTACTGACTGTTGAGTCATTTTTTTTTTTCTGGTCTGTAGAGGACAGTGTGAGAAAGCAGTGGCTGAGAGGCACCTGGATCCCATGCAGGGCCATTGGAATGAGGTGTGTGTGTGTGTGTGTGTGTGTGTGTGTGTGTGTGTGTGTGTGTGTGTGTGTGTGCAAGACTTAGTAACTAATTGATTATGGAACTGTGTGGTGGTGAAATAGATCAGGTGCAACTTTCCACACTGGAGAGGCTCCATTGAGACCCCAAAGGACCTATAGCCATGAAACCCATATTAATTTATACCACAACAGGGGACTATCACGACTGCCCTCCAAAGGACCCAACAGGCAGCTGAAAGAGTCAGATGCAAATATTTACACCCAATCAATGACCAGAAGCTGCCAACGCCTGTGGTTAAATTAGAAAAAGCTGGAGGAAAATAAGGAGGATGAAACTGTAGGAGTACCAGCAGTCTCAATTAACCTTGACCCCCAAGATCTCTCATATACTGGATCACCAAACAGGTAGCATATATCAGCTGATATGAGGCCCACAACTTGTATACAGTATTGTTGAGTCTGGGTTCAGTCAGAAAAGGCAAATTTAACTCTCAGGAGTCTGGAGGCCCTGGGGAGTGGGGGATATCCTCGTAAAAGGGTGGAAAGGAAGTATGGGATGTGGAACAGTAAGAGAGTAGACTGGGAGGGCAATGAAATCTGGAGTGTAAAAATTATTAAATAAAAATAGGAGATTCAAAGAAATGAGAGGGAATCTTCTTTCATAAATAGAAGAGATTCAAAGAAATGACAGGGAATCTACTTTCATAATATTTAACAGGTGCTTAAACAAGATCTGTACAATTACTATAGCAGTAGACATGCTAAGTGGAAAGGAGGAAATCTTATGAGGTCCCATCCCCAGATAAAGTATGCCATTATGTAGACAAATTACTGGGATTGGGAAAATAAGTGTTTCCCAGGAATTGATTATCAAATATAAGCCTTCCATTATTAAATATGAAATGGTAAGATCTGAAATTATATTCATACAAGCAACCTCAAGACAACACAGCAGTGTGTATTTGTATAATTATTATGTATCACTATGGATATATATATGTATGCATGTATATTTTATAATAATTAGAGAAAATCAAGCACACTATTCAGAGGGAGTAATGGGTCATGGGAGTAGAAGTTGGAAGGATAAAAGAGAATGGGGAAAGTCACTACTTCATAAGTTAACTAAAAATTTAAAATGGCAAAGTGGCAGAAACTGTGAGAATGACAAAATTAAATGTGAATATGTGTTTACATTTGTAGAATCAACTATGCTGGTTTTAGTTAAGCCAGAGCATGTATATTTTGGAAAACTGAATTTAAGTTATACATTCAGGCTTGGCTTAATCAGGAGCATTTTATTTGTTGCATGTAGATTTATGTTGAAAACTAGTTTTATAGCCTACCCAAGATAATTAACTTTGAAAAAAACATAGTAATGTAGAATATTTTCAATAGTGATAGTTATATACAGCTTATATTTAAAGGTAGAGTCATTTTATTAAGTAAAGAAAAAAGGTGATGTCTATATTTGTTAAGGAGATACATGATTGGACAAAAGAGATATAAGTGGCAAAAGGCTGAGGAGCCTAAGGGGAGTAAGGAGTCCAGGAGGAGAGTCAAAATCAAGATGGAGCTGGAGAAAGATGACCTAGATCCAGATTGTCTTAATTGGCTAAAGGTAGATATGAATATTTTAAAGGATTCTATAGGTCTTTTATCTCATATGGAAAAGCAGTTTGTATCTTTGTCTATTGGATATAATCGTATTGTGTAGAGGATTTGTCGATTGAGATTTTAATATATAAACCTGTTTGAAAAGCTTTCAAGCTTTGGAGTTATGTTTATGCTGGGTGGTGGAGGAAGGAAACACCAGTTATATCTTCCCAGGACAAAAGCAACAGGGTGCGTAGAGTAAACTGCCTGGGAAGGAAAAGGCCTGGAGAATGCATCTTGAGAACCAAGTGATGGAGACTGTGTGCTCTACACTGGGCTGGTGTCTATGAAGTGATACCATAGGGGGCTGATAAAAGGTTAAGCCTTCCATTTAATATTTGCTACAATTGTTGCCAACAACCATAACTTGCCCTTCATGTGTGTTCTGAACAACTGGAGCTGGAGCTATCTCAAAAGCTGTTGTCTGTCCATGATATATTCTCTTCTATATGGGCTGCCTTGTCTAGCCTCAGTAGAAGAGTAAGGACCTAGACTCACAAACAATTGAAGTGCCACACATCTTGCCTCATAAGGTTTGAAGTGCAGGGTACAAGGGGGGATACCCAGGAGGGCTCCTACTCCCTCAGAAGAGAATGGGAGGGGTGAGTGGTAGAAGGATTGTGGAATTGGGTGGCTTAGTGACAGTCAGTGAGAGGGATATAAACTAAGTAAAAAATAAAATAAATAAATAAAATTTAAATAGATACATCATATCCAGAAGACTGTGTTAAATGACAATTCCACATTCCCTGATTCCTATAGCATTTCTACTTTTTATTATATATTTTTCACTATATTAGATATAATGGTACAGATATTTTACTTAGAGAGGTTTGATCAATAGTCTCATATATTTCCAGTTTTTTGATCAGTTTTGAGTCTCTAAATTAACCATTGTCTCAAAAGCTTCTTTAATTTGTGGATATTATTATAAACATTTTTAAATGGCTTTGAACATATCTCACTTATGAAAACATCCCACTAGATTTTATTACTTTTTCAGTTATATGTTTTTGACTAGGTTTATAAAAGTAATGTTTCTCTTCACATTGAAAGAAACTCATTTCTAATCACAAAGATTTTGGCTATTGCTAAATTAGTCATACCACGATTATGGCAGTTGGTCTTTCTATACTAGCAGATGATTTTGTAGCACATCACAGCCATAATTGGGTAAGAGCATCATTGGCCTTTCGCTCTCAAATGCATAACAGCTTCCAGATTTTAGCTCACTGTGTAACTATGTATGTTCTTTGCAAAGTGTGGTTTCTCAAATAATTAGTTATTTCTATGCAGTTCCAATAGCTCCAAAGAAAACAGACATTCAAATACATTTACAATATATGTATATTCACTACTAAATAAAAATGTAATTGTAGAATCTATATGAAGATTATAAATAATATTATTGGAAAACATAAATAATGTAGTAATTGAAGTAACAGAAAAATAAATGTCATATGTTCCTTTTCAATGAGATCATAACCATTGATTTTTATGCTTCTATGTTTGAATAGGAGTGAGAGTCTGGAGAAAGTAGATAGGATTCAAAGGAAAAACCTGCTACTGTGACTTTAAGGAAATACAGTTATAACATACATTATATGAAAGTGACACATTGCCTAAGAGACAATTGGCAAGGTGGCCAGTAACAAGTATAAATTACCCTTAGGTTAATATAATTGAATAGAGAAATGGATATATATATACAGCTGTTTCTTATTTATTCCTTTCCCAAAGTATAAAGAGAATTATTTTTCTGCTGAATCTATTTGACAAACTCAGATGGTCAGGAAGGAGGTTAAATAATTGGGAGTATGCACTTTGAACAAGTACATCTGTTAAAAAAAATAAACTAGGTGGTGAGAAGAAACTTTCAAGGTTGAGGACATCTGCCAATATATAAATAAAATACTATCAAAATGGAAGCCAGCAAAGAGTACGAACGTTTGTATAAATTAACATGAAAAAAAGTTCACTTTACTAGATGAAAAATCACTTGACTAGAGATGGTATACTCAACCATTATTTGCCTGTACTTTATGTACTAAGAATTTCCCCCAAGTAAATATTATTGATTTTTACTGACTATTTTATTTTTCATGAGTGTTTTGTTTCATTGAGTTCTTTCAGAATTTTCCTATTTCTGGAATTGCCACAGGAAATATAAAGTCAACTTCTACCTTATTGAGAACTGGAAACATGGCTCTTCAAGGCCTATTGTCTTGAATGAAGGTATGATCTCTATGTAGTGTCAGTTACTCCTATCATTCAGGAGATCTTATTACTCCTGTAAATATAGTCTCTTATTTTCCCCATTGTAACAGGGAATAACAAAGTATAACCTGTAACAAAATATAACCTGCAGATCAGAAGCATGTAACATTAGATTATTTAAATACACATTGATCTAGCAGAGTTATTTTCAATTAACTATTTTCTGCCTTTAATTGTGTTAGTTGTTTAGATTTGTCATACACACAACTATAATAAATCTGTGTCTAGTAACACCACAATTAGCTCACAAAATACATTGCTGTGAATAATTTTTGTAGAAATTGGCTTTTAATTAAACACCTCATTACCTCATTTACTCTGGGAATGAAAATTACCACATGACACAAAGTATTAAAGAGACTACATATTGTGGTCTCATGCTGTTCAATGTAACATGTAAAGACACAGTGATAACTATGAGCCAGAAGAATAAATGGAAAGAAAGAGATGGATAAGCAATGCTCATTATCTAAGCTGATAGACCTCAAGCATATTCAGGCATCAAACCATTGGTGTCTGGGAACTGGTTGCCTCTAGTGACCTTCCAGTCTAATGAGTAAACAGAAATACGAGTAGGATCTAAATTTTCATGAATAACATAATCTTGACCATTTTCTAGACAGTTAATGAAATATTAAACAAATTAAAATAAAATTACATTAAAGCTCACATATGATATGAATGCCAACCACAATTAAGCCCAAACCTAAACATAATAAAAGCAATATACAGCAAACCAACAGCCAACATCAAAATTAATGGTGGGAAACTTAAAGCAATCCCAATAAAATCAGGGACTGGACAAGGCTGCCCACTCTCCCCCTACCTATTCAACATAGTACTGGAAGTCCTTGCTGGACTAGACAGCAAAAGGAAATCAAAGGGATACAAATTGGAAAGGAAGAAGTAAAAACATCACTATTTGCAGATGACATGATAGTGTAATTAAGCAACCCCACAATTTCCACCAGAGAACTCCTACACCTGATAAACAAGTTTGACAAAATGGCTGGATATAAAATTAACTCAAACAAATCAGTAGCCTTCCCATATTCTAAGGACAAACATGTGAAGAAAGAAATTATGGAAAAAATACCCTTCACAATAGTCACAAAAACTATGAAATACCTTGGTGTGATTCTAACTAAGCAAGTGAAGGAACTGCATGATAAGAACTTCAAACCTCTAAAAAAAAAATGAAACTGAGGAAGATCTCAGAAAACGGAAAGATCACCCATGCTCTTGGATTGAAAGGATCAACATTTTAAAAAATGGCCACCATACCAAAAGCAATCTACAGATTCAATGGAATCCCCATCAAAATTCCAACCCAGTTCTTAATTGTGTTGGAAAGAGCAATGTGCAATTTCATCTGAAATAACAAAAGACCTAGAATAGCAAAATCTATCCTCAACAACAAGAAAACATGTGCAGGAATCACTTTTTGACCTCAAGGTATATTACAAGCCAATTATGCTGAAAACTGCATGGTACTGGTACAGAAATAGGCACGTGGATCAACGGAATAGAATAGAAGATCCAGAAATGAGCCCTCACATATATGGTCACCTGATTTTTGATAAAGCAGCTGTAAACATTCAAAAGAAAAAGGACAGCCTATTCAACAAATGGTGTTGGTTCAACTGGCACTCAGCATGAAAAAGAATGAAGTTAGACCCTTTCTTATCTCCTTGTACAAAGCTCAAGTATAAGTGGATCAAAGATCTCCACATTAAACCAGGTACACTGAAACTATTAGATGAGAAAGTAGGAAAAACCTTAGAACTCATACATACAGGAGAAAATTACTTGAATAGAACACCAATGGCTCGAGATCTAAGTTCAAAGATTGACAAATGGGACTTAATGAGATTGCAAAATTTTTGTAAGGATAAAGACACTGTCAAGAAAACAAAAAGGCAGCCAACAGAGTGGGAAAAGATCTTTACCAACCCCACATCAGATAGAGGACTAATATCGAAGGTATACAAAAATTCAAAAAGCTAGACACCAGAGAATTAAACAACCCTATTAAAAAATGGGGTACAGACTTAAACAAAAATTCTCAATGTAGGAATATCCAATGGCTGAGAAACATCTAAGGAAGTGCTCAAAATCCTTAGTCATCAGGGAAATGCAAATCAAAACAACCCTGAGATTCTATCTCACAGCAGTAAGATTGGCCAAGATCCAAAACTCAGATGACAACAAATGCTGGCGAGGATGTGAGGAAAGAGGAACACTTCTCCACTGCTGGTGGTGTTTTAAACTGATACAACCACTCTGGAAATCAGTCTGGCAGTTCCTCAAATAAATGGACATAGTACTACCTGAAGACCCAGTTATTCCTCTTCTCGGCATTTACCCCAGAGATGCTCCAACATACTAGAAAGACACATGCACCACAATGTTTATTGCAGCACTATTTTTAATATCCAGAAGCTGGAAAGAACCCAGATGTCCTTCAGTAGATGAATGGATACAAAAATTTTGGTACATTTACACAATGGAGTACTACTCAGCTATCAGAAACCATAACTCATCGAAATTCTTAAGAAAATGGATGTGGGCTTGTACAGGCTGAGCAACTGGTGAGTGGGAGACCTAGGCTGCGGGGGAGCACAGGGATCTCTGTGGAGTGCACACAGAAAGGGCACCCCCTGCCCTGACCCGCCCTGTCCTCCCCGATCCAGTGACTGGGAACAGATCTTAGGAACTTCTGTTCCCACCCGGAGAGGACTTCAGGACGCAGAGCAGAGCCTGGCCCAACCACCAGCCGGAAAGGCGGCTCGTACAGGCTGAGCTACTGTGACCTGGAACAGATCTTAGGAGCTTCTGTTCCCACCCAGAGAGGACTTCAGGACGCAGAGCAGAGCCTGGCCCAACCACCAGCCGGAAAGACGGCTTGTACAGGCTGAGCAACTGGTGAGTGGGAGACCTAGGCTGCGGGGGAGCAAAGGGATCTCTGCGGAGTGCACACAGAAAGGGCACCCCCTGCCCTGGCCTGCCTTGTCCTCCCCGATACAGTGACCGGGAACAGATCTTAGGAACTTCTGTTTTCACCCGGAGACGACTTCAGGACGCAGAGCAGAGCCTGGCCCAACCACCAGCCGGAAAGGCGGCTCATACAGGCTGAGCTACTGTGACCAGGAACAGATCTTAGGAACGTCTGTTCCCATCCGGGGGCGACTTCAGGACGCAGAGCAGAGCCTGTCCCAGGTGCCACCCGGAACCTGGGCTGCTGGGGAGTAGAGAGATCTCTGAGGAGTGCACACAGAAAGTGTACCAGGGACACAGACCAGATACAAGGGAAAGGCAAGAACATATCACTGACAACAAAATGGCAAGAGGAAAGAGAAAGAGTATATCCCAAGGAAACCAAGACAATCTAGCAACACCAGAACCCAGCTCTCCGATAGTAGCAAACATAGGAATTCCAAACACTCCAGAGAAAGAAGACACAGACCTGAAAACATGCCTCAAGACGCTGATAGAGTTACTTAAACAAGAAAGAAAGGAAAAGCAAAAAGATTCAGAAGCTTTTAAAGAAGAAACAAGAAAAACACTCAAAGAACTCAAAGAACGAGACGAAAACAGAACCAAAGAAATAAAGGAATGGAAGAAGGAAATTAAAACAGAAATTGACACAATAAAGAAAGCGCTAAAAGAGATAACCCTAGAGTCAGAAGACCAAAAAAAGAAATCAGGAGTCACAGAAGCAAGCATTTCCAACAGATTACAAGAGATCGAGGAGAGAATCTCGGGGGCAGAAGACAACATTGCAAACATAGACAAAACAGCCAGAGAAGATGCAAAAAACAAAAAGCTCCTAACCCAAAATGTCCAGGAAATACAAGACACAATGAGAAGACCGAACCTAAGGATAATAGGAATAGAAGAGGGAGAAGAGTATCAACTAAGAGGCACAGTAAATATCTTCAACAAAATCATAGAAGAAAACTTCCCTACCCTCAAGAATGAGATGACCAAGAGCATAAAAGAAGCCTTCAGAACTCCAAATAGGTTGAACCAGAAAAGAAATACCTCCCGACACATAATAGTAAAAACATCAAGTGCCCAAAGTAAAGAAAGAATACTAAAAGCAGTAAGGGAAAAAGGTCAGGTAACATATAAAGGCAGACCAATCAGACTCACACCCGATTTCTCAACAGAGACTATGAAAGCTAGAAGAGCCTGGACAGACATCATGCACTCCTTAAGAGAGCACAAGTGCCAGCCCAAGCTGCTATACCCAGCAAAACTATCAATCACCATCGATGGAGAGACAAAATATTTCAAGACAAATCAAAATTCACACAATATCTGACCACAAACCCAGCACTACAACGAATTATAGGTGGAAAACCCAATACAAGGAGGGAAAATACAGCCTAGTAAAAACAAGAAAACTCCTAAACAAAAAAACTAAAGAAAAAAACACAGACACAACTCAACCCAAAAAAGCAAAAATGGCAGGAAACAGAAACAATTATTCCTTGATATCTATTAACATAAATGGTCTCAACTCCCCAATAAAGAGACATAGACTATCAGACTGGATACATAAACAAAATCCAGCATTTTGCTGCATACAGGAAACTCATCTCAGAGACAGAGACAGACACTATCTCAGAGTAAAAGGGTGGGAAAAAAACTTCCAAGCAAACAGCTCCAAGAAGCAAGCTGGAGTGGCTATTCTAATATCGAATAAAGTAAATTTCCAACCAAAAGTTATCAAAAAAGATAAAGAAGGACACTTTTTACTCATTACCGGGGAAATCTGTCAGGAGGAACTCTCAATCCTTAACATATATGCTCCAAATAAAAAATCACCCACATTCATAAAAGAAACTCTACTAAAGCTCAAAAAATACATTTCACCTCTCATGGGAGACTTTAACACCCCACTCTCACCAATGGACTGATCAGGGAAACAGAACCTGAACAAGGACACAGCAAGACTAGCAGAGACTTTGAACCAACTAGAATTAATAGATATATACAGAACATACTATCCTAAAGTAAAAGAATACACCTTCTTCTCACCACCCCATGGCACCTTCTCGAAAATTGACCACATAATTGGACACAGAATGAGCCTTCATCGATATAAGAAGATTGAAATACTCCCATGCATCCTCTCAGATCACCATGGTCTACGGCTGGTCTTTAACAACAACAAAGACAACAATGCCCACATACACATGGAAACTAAACAACACTCTGTTAAAGGATAGCAGGGTCAAAGAAGAAATAAAGAAAGAAATTAAGGACTTTCTAGAATTCAACGAAAATTATAACACAAAATACCCAAACATATGGGATGCAATGAAAGCAGTATTGAGAGGAAAACTCATTGCCCTAAGTGCTTCCAAGAAGAAACTGGAGAGAGCTCACATCAGCAACCTGACAGCACAGCTAAAAGCACTAGAACAAAAGGAAGCAGATATACCCAAAAAGAGTAGACGGCAAGAAATAATCAAAATTAGGGCAGAAATAGACAAAATAGAAACAAAAAAAACCATTGAAAAAATCAACAAAACAAAGAGTTGGTTCTTTGAGAAAATCAACAAGATTGATAAACACCTAGCCAGACTAACTAAAGGGCAAAGAGAGAGTATCCAAATTAACAAAATCAGAAAGGAAAGTGGTGACATAACAACTGAAACTAAGGAAATTCAAGAAATCATCAGATCCTACTACAAAAACTTATACTCAACAAAATTGGAAAATCTGGAGGAAATGGACGAATTCCTAGACAGATACAAGGTCCCAAAGTTGAACCAGGACCAAGTAAACCATCTAAATAACCCTATAACACCTAAAGAAATAGAAGAAGTCATCAAAAGCCTCCCAACCAAAAAAAGCCCAGGTCCAGACGGGTTCAGTGCAGAATTTTATCAGACATTTATTGGGGATATAACACCAATATTCACCAAGCTATTCCAAAAGATAGAATCAGATGGAATATTACCCAACTCATTTTTTGAGGCTACAATAACCCTCATACCTAAGCCACACAAAGACCCTACAAGGAAAGAGAACTTCAGACCAATCTCACTTATGAACATTGATGCAAAAATACTCAACAAAATCCTTGCAAACCGAATTCAAGAACATATCAAAACCATCATTCATCATGACCAAGTAGGCTTCATCCCTGAGATGCAGGGATGGTTTAACATAAGGAAATCCATCAATGTAATCCACCATATAAACAAACTTAAAGACCAAAATCACATGGTCATCTCACTAGATGCTGAGAAAGCATTCAACAAAATCCAACACCCCTTCATGTTAAAAGTCCTGGAAAGAACAGGAATCCAAGGCCCATATTTAAACATAATAAAAGCAATATACAGCAAACCAACAGCCAACATCAAACTTAATGACGAGAAACTTGAAGCAATCCCACTAAAATCAGGGACTCGACAAGGCTGCCCACTCTCTCCCTACCTATTCAACATAGTACTGGAAGTCCTGGCTGGAGCAATTAGACAGCAAAAGGAGATCAAGGGGATACAAATCGGAGAGGAAGAGATAAAAACATCACTCTTTGCCGATGACATGATAGTGTACTTGAGTGACCCCAAAAATTCCACCAGAGAACTCCTACAGCTGATAAACAAGTTCAGCAAAGTGGCCGGATACAAAATTAACTCAAACAAATCAGTAGCCTTCCTATACTCAAAGGACAAACATGTGGAGAAAGAAATTAGGGAAAAGGTACCCTTCACAATAGTTACAAAAACTATGAAATACCTTGGTGTGACTCTAACTAAGGAAGTAAAGGACCTGTATGACAAGAACTTCAAACCTCTAAAGAAAGAAACTTAGGAGGATCTCAGAAAATGGAAATATCTCCCATGCTCATGGATTGGAAAGATCAACATCTTAAAAATGGCCATCCTACCAAAAGCAATCTACAGATTCAATGCAATCCCCATCAAAATTCCAACCCAGTTCTTCATGGAATTGGAAAGATCAATGTGCAATCTCATATGGAATAACAAAAGACCTAGAATAGCGAAATCCATCCTCAACAACAAAAAAACATCTGCGGGAATCACTATCCCTGACCTCAAGCTATATTACAAGGCAATTGTGCTGAAAACTGCATGGTACTGGTACAGAAATAGGCATGTGGATCAATGGAATAGAATAGAAGATCCAGAAATGAGCCGTTATGTATATGGTCACCTGATTTTTTACAAAGGAGCAGTAAACATTCAATGGAAAAAGGACAGCCTATTCAACAAATGGTGCTGGTCCAACTGGCACTCAACATGCAAAAGAATGAAAATAGACCCGTTCTTATCTCCTTGTACAAATCTCAAGTGTAAGTGGATTAAAGATCTCCACATTAAACCAGATACACTGGAACTATTAGATGAGAAAGTAGGGAAAACATTAGAACACATAGGCACAGGAGAAAATTTTCTGAACAAAACACCAATGGCTCAAGCGCTAAGGTCAAAGATTAACAAATGGGACTTAATGAGATTGCAAAGTTTCTGTAAGGCTAAGGACATCATCAAGAAAACAAAACGGCAACCAACAGAATGGGAAAAGATCTTTACCAACACCACATCAGATAGAGGCCTAATATCCAAGGTGTACAAGGAACTCAAAAAGCTAGACACCAGAGAATCAAATAACCCTATTAAAAAATGGGGTACAGAGCTAAACAAATCATTTTCAGTTGAGGAACACCGAATGGCCAAAAAACATCTGAGGAAGTGCTCGACATCCTTAGCCATCAGGGAAATGCAAATCAAAACAACCCTAAGATTCCACCTCACAGCAGTCAGATTGGCCAAGATCCAAAACTCAGATGACAGCAGATGCTGGCGAGGCTGCGGAGAAATAGGAACACTTCTCCACTGTTGGTGGGGTTGCAAGCTAATACAACCACTCTGGAAATCTGTCTGGCGATACCTCAGAAAATTGGATATAGTACTACCTGAAGACCCAGCTATTCCACTTCTGGGCATATACCCCAAAGACACTTTAATACACAACATAGATATATGCACCACAATGTTCATAGCGGCTCTATTTATAATAGCCAGAAGCTGGAAGGAACCCAGATGTCCTTCAGAAGACGAATGG
Source organism: Micromys minutus (assembly GCF_963924665.1). Classification (NCBI taxonomy): domain Eukaryota; kingdom Metazoa; phylum Chordata; class Mammalia; order Rodentia; family Muridae; genus Micromys; species Micromys minutus. The sequence continues at coordinate 1,217,025 of NC_137969.1, read as the reverse complement.
ATACAAAAATTGTGGTACATATACACAATGGAATACTACTCAGCCACCAGAAGCAATGACTTAACCAAATTCTTAAGAAAATGGCTGCATCTAGAGAAGATCATCCTGAGTGAGATAACCCAGTCACAAAAGAACAGACATAATATGCAGTCACTGATAGTGGGATGCTAACCCCAGAGGCTTGCACTCCCCCAGAAACAACTCACAGACTGTATGAAGTCCAAGAAATAAAGAAAACAAAAAAATATACATTTATTCACAAAACAAGAAGACTTTGACTATTTCCATGTTGCGTTTTGTTTTGCATGTACTTTACGTTTATTGCAACTAGTACGTTTTCAATGCATACTGTCAAGCCCTTGAAAAAAATCAAGTACTGACTAAAAAACATATTCACATGGTTTTATGTAAAATTTATTTTAATGTCTGAAAAAACAGTACTGACAAAAATGTATAATTTTAAGCAAAAAATGTTTAAAATCTTTACATGTATCTTTGTTTTGCAAAATAAAGTCATTAAAAAAAAAGTCTTGTTTGCATTACACTTTTCTTGTCTACACTGTTTCCTTTCATTTTTCCCCTATAATACTTCTCCAAAGCTCTGATTGCTATTTAATGATCTTGAGTTAAAGAGTTTCAAACTTTCTTGAGTTGGACTCACACTGAGTAAACAGGATAGCTGCTAATTATTTGTCAGAAATTAGTACTTAGAATGTCTCTCTTCTTATCTCAGTATACATGTTTTGATACTTTTTTCCAAGTGACTGTCTCTTTTCCTCTTAGGTGCTCAATGAAAAGAATTTTATAAAGAGTGAACATTTTCTTGTAATTATACCAGTTCTTTACATGTATTTCAATTTTTCTCACAGGTAGAATGCAATCACCCAGCTAACCTGAAATGTTAATGTAATATTAAAGTAATTATAACAGGAAGTCAAGTCACATATAGTGAATAAGGTGTCAGATTTACTATAGGGCAACACATATTCCATTTTCTAACTAAAAGGTCAGTGGCAATTTCATTAACAATTTCATTGTATCTCAGAAATATGCTCTGTGAACTCTTATTTTAATTTAGAAGAAACTCCCTATGGCAGTTTTATTTTGTCACGTATACAAGTAGCCTTATATATAAGATACACATATAATGTCCAACTATATATTTAGTATCAAAATGTATATTGTCATGTGTCTGGATTTTAACTATTATATTTTAACATAATAATTAGTAATTCTCAGTAAATAATATAATTTATTTGTTTTTACTTTTTAGTACTTCAATAACCATGAAGGCATTGTCATTTTCATTATAAAGTTGCAAACAAATTCCTAAGATACTATATGCTGCTGCATGAATTTAAACATAGACTAAAACACAAGATTCTGTGCTAATGTGAACTATTTGAGTCACTTTTTATCAGTGATTTCTATCACTGGGCATACTGTTCTACTGTCTATGTGGAATATGTAGCAGGAATGTTTTATGAAGATAATATATTGTTAAACAGCCTAGATAGCTTATGAAAGATGTTGTAAAATAAGGAGAAAATTGTAAGTCACTAGGATGACTCAAAGTCTCTTGATGACAGTAATATTATTTAAAAGGCTGGAAGCAAGAAGTACCTTATTCATTCCTACAAATAGGAGTATACGTGTCATATATCCCTACCTTATATACACATTTGAGTAGTCCATTACTTTCATTAGCATCAGTTTATTATAGAATCATGAGGCATCCACATTCTGGCCTTCCTTCTTGGACATTTTCTTGAGTATTCCAAGCTTTTAGGGCTAGTATTCACTTATAAGTGAGTACATACCATGAGTCCTCTTTTGTAACTGACTCAGTATGATAGCTTCAAGTTCTGTCCATTTGCCTAAGAATTTCATGAACTTGTTGTTTTTAGGAGCTGAATAGTACTTCATTGTGTATATGTATTGAAATTTCTCTATTCATTCCTCTGTTGTAGGACATCTGGGTTCTTTTCATCTTCTGGCTATTATAAATAAGGCTGCTATGAACGTGGCTGAGCATGCATCCCTGTATGATATAGGAGCTACTGTTGGGTATATGCCCATTTAATATACTGGATATTACCCTTCTATTATTTAGGGTTAATAGAAATCTTTTTCCAATCTTTAATTTGCCATTTTGTCCTGATGTCTGTGTGCTTTGCCTCATAGAAGCTTTTCAATTTTTTTTGTGATTCCATTTTCCTATAGTTGATCTTAGAACATGGACCATTGATGTTCAGGAATGTTTTCCTTGTTTTGATATGTTCAAGGTTCCTTTTCACTTTCTCTTTTACTCTATTCAGTGTACATGGTTTAATATGGACTTGATCCATTTGGACTTGAGCTTTCTACAAGAAAAGAAGACTGAGCAAGTAAAGCAAAATGAAGGAGTAAGACAAAAGGACTGAAGGAGCTGAAAGGGTTTGTATCCCTATAAGAAGAGAAAAAAGATCAACTAACCTGAACCCCCATCATCCCAGTACCTCAAGGAACAAAACCACCAACCAAAGAGTACATAGGGAGGGACTCATGGCTCCAGCCACATATATAGCAGAGATGGTATTGTCTGGCATCAATAGGAGGAGAAGAGCTTAGTCATGTGAAGTCATGATTTACCAGTGTAGGGGAGTTCCAGCATAGTGACTTAAGCATGAATGGGTGGAATGGGGAACATCCTTGTAGAAGTTTGGAGAGCTGAGTTCTACAGGGTAAACTATAAAATTGGATAACATTTGAAATGTAAATACATAGAGTATCCAATAAAAAAAAGAGTGGAGCAATTTTCACTCTTCTACATACTGATCACCACTTCGTGCAACAGCATTTGTTGAATATGCTGTCTTTTTCCCACAGAGTGGTTTTGGCTTCTTTGTCAAAGATCAGGTGACCATCGGTGTATGGATTCATTTCTGTAATCAATTTTATTCCATTGATGTACCTGCCTGTCTTCATACCAATACCATGAATTTTGTTTTGTTTCTATTTTGTTTGTTTTTGTTTGTTTGTTTTGTTTTGCTTTATTTTTTATCACTATTGCCCTACAGTTGAGGTAGAGGTCAGAGATGATGATGATTCCCCCAGAAATTCTATTATTGCTGAGAATAGTTTTTACTATCCTGTTTTTTGTTGTTGTTGTTGTTGTTGTTGTTGTTCTTGTTTTTGCTCCAAATGAATTTAAGAGCTGTTGTTTCTATCCCTGTGAAAAATTGTGTTGGGATTGTGATGGAGATTGCACTGAATCTATATATTGCTTTTGGTAAGATAGCCATTTTTACTACAGATCCATAAGCATGGAAGATCTTTCCATCATTTGAGGTCATCTTCAATTTCTTTCTTCTGAGACACAATATTTCAGGTTCTAATCCATGTCTAGGAGCTCACCCTGTGGCACACATTAATGTGGCCTGGAATGACCTTTTCCCCAAGGAGTATTGACACACCTAAGCTCACAAGTTAGACCATCACTACTGCCCCATTGCCTGGCCCAATTGTGACCCACCCAGCATTCAGTGGAACCTACAGATGTGAGCTAAGTCCTTCTACATTTACGTTACTGCTGTGTGCCTTGGTGTTTATAGAGGAATTCCCAGTAAAATGTGTTAGGGTGTCTTTCACTCTTTGGCTTATACTTAGGATTCTTTTCTTACTACTGGGTTGCCAAGTCCAGGTGAAATATGAGATGTATACCTAGTCTAATCATATCTTATTAGATCATGGTCACTGTGTATTCCTGAGAGTTCTGATCTTTATTGAAGGGAAATAGAGGAGGAGTTTATTTGGGAAGGGAGAAGGTTGGAGGAGGGACTTTAAGAAGTGGAGGGAAGGGAGACTACAGTCAGAATAAAATGTGAGAGAAAATGTATTTCTCAGATACTTAGTACTAAAAGTAATACTTGGCTCATTAAGACACCTGTACAAATTCTGGTTTCCACCTTGTCTGGGAGTAGAACCTCTGTTCTGGATCCCAACCCCATCAGCCCATATCCCAGTTGCAGCTTTACATGCCAGGTACTTTAATATTTCCAGTATCACATATGAGACCCCAAACCTCATCAAAATACCTGGTGGAACAAGAACTATTTGACCCCTGGATACAGATAACCCACCAAGCCAGAGACTTGCTTTCCTTCCAGTTTGCCTCTGTACCTGGAACAGAGCCTCTGCTCTGGATCTCAACCCATTCTATGTACTAGCCACTTGAAGCTCAACTCTGCAGGTATTCTGACACATCCAGGATCACACAATCACAGGATCATAGGATCATGGGCTTACAGGAGGTACAGTGTTCCCTTAGAGGCAGCAAGACCAGTCAACACCAGAGATAACCAGATGGCAAGAGGCAAGCATAAGAACCTAAGTAACAGAAACCAATACTGTTTGGAAATATCACAACCCAGTTCTCTCACCACAGAAAGTCCTGGATTCCATAACACACCAAAAAAGCAAGATTCAGATCTAAATTTTTTCTCATAAAGATGATAGAGAACTTTAAAAGGGACATAAATAACTCTGTTAAAGAAGTATTGATGAACACAGATAAATCCATGGAGGCTTTAAAGAGGAAACACAAAGAATTACAGGAAATCATAATCCTACATGTAAAGGAATTGAAGAAAAATGGAAATTGAAACATTAAAGAAATCACAAAAGGAGACAACCCTGAAGACGGAATAACCTAGGAAAGAGAGCAGGAGTCACAGATGCAAGTATCACCAACAGAATACAAGAGAAAGGAGAAAGAGTCTCAGGTGTAAAAGATATCATAGAAGACATTGACACAAAGTGAAAGATACAAAAAGTGAAAATTTCCTAACTCAAAACATTCAAGAAATCCAAGACAAAAGAACAGACATAATATGCAGTCACTGATAGTGGGATGCTAACCCCATATGCTAGGACTGCCCCAGAAACAACTCACAGACTGTGTGAAGATCAAGAAATAAATTAAACAAAACAAAACTAACAAAAAAATAACATTATGCTCAATCTTTACACACCAAGAAAACGTTGACTAATTCCAGGTTACATCCTGTTTTACATGTACTTTTTGCTCATTGTAACTAGTAGGACCTTAATGCAGAGTATCAAACCTTAAAAAAAAAAAAGAAAAAAAAGGCAAGCACTGACAAAAATGTATTTGTATACATTTATGCAAAAATGTTTATTTTTTCATTTTTAATCTATGTTTTTTTAAAATAAAGTTTAAAAAAGAGAATAGTGCAATAAAACCTGTACACATTCAAAAAAAAAAAAAAGACTGAAGCTGAGAATTTCTCAAATTTATTTGGAATAACAAAACCTAGAATAGTGAAAACTATTTTCAACAATAAAAGAAGTTCTGGGGGAAACACCATCCCTGACTTCAAGCTGTATGATAGAGGAATAATGATAAAAACTACATGGTATTGGTGCAGACACGGGAATGTAGATCAATGGAATAGAATTGAAGACTTAGAAATGAACCTACACATCTATGTTTCCTTGATTTTTGGCAAAGGAGCTAAAACCATCCAGTAGCAAAAAACCAAGCTTTTTTTTTCATCCTTCCTTGGGAAACAGCTTTATTTACAAAACAAGTCTAAAATAAGAACAGGAAGTGACAAGCCTAGGGAGTACAGAACTAGCTTTAGGGACCCACATAGAAAGCCCAGACATACAAACCAAGCATTTTTTTAACAAATGGTGCTCTTTCAAGTGTCAGTCAACATGTAGAAGATTGCAAATTTATTCATTCTTAACCTCCTTGTATAAAGCTCAAGTTCAAGTGTGAAAAGAACCTCCACATAAAACCAAATATGCTCAAACTTTTTATTTATTTATATTGGTTATTTTATTTATTTGTATTACAAATGATATATATTTCCTGGTTTTCTTTTCATAATCCCCCCATCACATCTACCTTCCCCCTGCTTGTATGAGAGTGAGTGTGTTCTGCTACCTGCTTACTCATTCCCACTCAAATCCTCTGACATTCCCCTACATCGAATCAAGTCTTTTCAGGACCAAGGGTCTCTGCTTACATTGATGACAGATAAAGCCATACTCTGCTACATGTGCACCTGAAGCCATGGGTCCTTTTATGTGTATGCCTTGGTTCATTGTTTAGTCCCTAGGAACTTTGTGGTGTCTTGTTGGTGATATTTGTTTGTTTGTTTGTTTATTATCTCTAATCTATTTTTTACAATCTAGTAGTTATCATTCTCCTGGTCTGCCTTCATACTGTTCCTTGTCCCATTCTTCCTGCCTACACCTCATTGTCATTGAATCAACATCCTGAGTGCCTCCTGTTAGAAGATGATCTATTTCTTTATTTCTAGTTTCTGAACAAAAAAGTACTTCCATTAATGCTCAACTGTTCACCTGCTTCAACTCACAAGTTAACTTACTTAACATTGTAGCTCAATTTATACATATCACATTATAAGTTGTTGTATGCCTTTGAAGTCCAAGAAAATATAACATTAGTCCAAGAGATTTGTCACAGTCTTATTTAACAGTGATTATTTATTATCTTTAACCACTTGAAGTGCATAATTATACACATCCTCATTGTGAAATACAAAGATGTAATCTCATTGAAAACAAGATTTGCATCCAAAAATAATGAATGTGGAAATTACAGGTTTCCCTACAAAAGGGGCCTCTGTCACTTCCCCAATGTAGTTTATTGTGTTCCCAATATAGGTCATAAATTTAAATAAAGTATAATACATAATATCTTTAGACCAATAACAAAATTTCTCAAGTAATTTAAAGAATGTCTCATGCGTAATAGGTAGGTATAGTAACAATAATAATGAATGACTAATCCCTCAATGCAGAATATATTAAATAGTAAGAAAGTTGTCTGATTAAATTGATGTTTTAGAATGTAGGTATCATTCTAATTTATATAAAACCAGTTCATAATTCAAATTAATGATATTCATATGTATTATCAGTGTGACTGATTCACAGTGAAAAGTTCCAAATGCTCACATTAAACTTGTTTATTTTTCAATAACAGTATAAAAACTGTATAGCTCATTTATATTTTCTTTGGTAAAGGCAAAAAAACCTGCTATTAATTCAATACTGCGTTGTAAAACAAAAAAGGAGCCTACTTTCCTTATTTGAGATATGGGAATGGAACTGCATAATTTTCTAGTATTATTCACTTTTCTTTTTTTAAAAACTGTTTTTATTCAATTTTATCTGTTGCAAAAATAGAATTGTTTTACATAGCACAAGTTACAGTCAAAAACAAAATTGTGGTGGAGTTTTTTGTTTTTTTAACTCTCTTTGACAATATTCATGTTGCTATCTTTTAATAGGAAATAATTCAGTTAAATTATTTTCAGTGCAAGCTGCTGATTATATTCTAAAAAGAAAATAGGAAAGATAGGGAAATGCAAGAATTCATTTTTGTTATTATTTTCTCTACCATTTCAATTTCTAAATTCAATTATTAAGGTAATGAATCCATACAAGTTTATACAACAAAGGTTCCTTTATTTTTTTTCCTCCCTCTCTCCTTCTCTTCCATCTCTGTCCTTTTCTCTCCCCTCTCTAACTTTCAGCTCTACCTTCCCTTCCATTGCCCAGTCACAGGCTCTAGCCATTTCTACCTGATTACAATTTCGCCTGAGTTCAGGCACAAGGTACAGGGCAGGAAAATGACAGCAATCCTGAGCAATACATGAAGATTTCTACATAGATTTTAAGTCTTATTTTCAAAGGTTCCTTTCAAGACCACATTAACTTTCTATAATCTTTTTATTTAGATAGAGGAATTTAGATAATCTATGTATCTGTTATATTATTAATATAAACTGAATATTGTTTTAAATAAAACTCAGAGATGTCCTTCAGAAGACGAATGGATACAAAAATTGTGGTACATATACACAATGGAATACTACTCAGCCACCAGAAACAATGACTTCACCAAATTCTTAAGAAAATGGCTGCATCTAGAGAGGATCATCCTGAGTGAGATAACCCAGTCACAAAAGAACAGACATAATATGCAGTCACTGATAGTGGGATGCTAACCCCAGAGGCTTGCACTCCCCCAAAAACAACTCACAGACTGTATGAAGTCCAAGAAATAAAGAAAACAAAAAATATACATATATTCACAAAACAAGAAGTCTTTGACTATTTCCATGTTGCGTTTTGTTTTGCATGTACTTTACGCTTATTGCAACTAGTACGTTTTCAATGCATACTGTCAAGCCCTTGAAAAAAATCAAGTACTGACTAAAAAACATATTCACATGGTTTTATGTAAAATTTATTTTAACGTCTGAAAAAACAGTACTGACAAAAATGTATAATTTTAAGCAAAAAATGTTTAAAATCTTTACATTTATCTTTGTTTTGCAAAATAAAGTTGTTTAAAAAAACAAAACTCAGAGATGTCACTCAATGCTTGGAATGATACAGTTGCTCTGGACTAGGATGGATGGAACCTCTAGAAAATACAGGAGACCTGAGATTGAGGAGGATCCCAGGATTCAGTGTGGGTAACCTTACCCGAAATGTCCCAACAGTAGAAATATGGAACTTGAAGAGAAAATCTCCAGTGGTAATATAGTTCCCTGATATTGGGATGCAGACAAAAATGCACCCTCAAAAATTTTCATCCAATATTGTTATAGCCTAAAAGAAATTCAGGGACAAATCAGAGCAGAGACTCAAAGAATGGGTGACAAGTGACCAGCCCAACTTGGGATCCACTGCATGGATGCACATCAAAGCATGATTTGTAACTGATGTTACAGTCCTAGATTAATGGTCTTTTGTTTTTCTCTAATACCACCAACATCAGGTCTTGTCCTATTACTATCGTTCTGGTCCTGTTTTACTATACCTCCTTTAAATTTTTTTGTTGTTGTTGAGATTATACTATAAATATAAATATAAGCAAATGTGTCTGTATAAGGTTACTCATATGTTTTTGGGGTTGATCATTAATCAATTTGATTCTTTTTCTTGTGGAATACTTGTCTTCCCACCTTCGGCATTCCTTAATTGGCTGTAGTCCTATTTTAATTTAAGGGCTTATGGTTTTCCCCTGTCTACTTTTGCATGTGTATTGTTTATCTTGTTTAGCTCATACTTGCTGTCTTGTTGGTGGAGTACTAAGTGTGCCCATCCTGACAGTGCTATGAGGTAAAACCACACAATAAGTTTCTCATTCTTCTAGCACTTACAGTATTTTAAAACCCTCTTGTGCAAGATCCACTTAAATGTTGAACCTCTTCTGCCATTTCTGTTAGGACTGGGCTTCACAACTTAACATTTTAACTGGTTGTAGTTTTCTGTTTGGTCTCTTTTGTATAAACACTTTTTCGTGATGATGGCTAAGTACTATTTTAAACTGTGGGTTTAGGAACATATATGTAGAGTGTAGTTAGTATTTTTTCTGGCTTAATCAATTGGTGATCATTGGTTCTTTTCTATGATTCAGGATGTCACTAGCACAGGTAGTTAGCCAGGGTTCCAGTATCAGGCATAATATTATAATCCTGATGAATGGGTCTTACATTCAAATATACAGCAATTTGTTACCAATGAGATATGCATGCAAATACTGTTGAGATACGTATACAAGATATGTCCAAACTGTAGTTTGCCATTTTGTCTCATTAATGGTATTCTAGCCAAACATAAGTTTAACTGTTTCATTATGTCCCATTTACTTACTGTTGATGCTAGAGCTTGAGTGATTGATATTCTATTCAGGAAATTATCTCCTAACAGGTTTGTTTTACACCATTTTCCCCATCATTCTTCTTCTTCTTCTTCTTCTTTTTCTTCTTCTTCTTCTTCTTCTTCTTCTTCTTCTTCTTCTTCTTCTTTTTTTTAAACGATTTTATTTTTCAAAACAAAGATAGATGTAAAGATTTTAAACATTTTTTGCTTAAAATTATACATTTTTGTCAGTACTGTTTTTTCAGACATTAAAATAAGTTTTACATAAAACCATGTGAATATGTTTTTTAGTCAGTACTTGATTTTTTTCAAGGGCTTGACAGTATGCATTGAAAACGTACTAGTTGCAATAAGCGTAAAGTACATGCAAAACAAAACGCAACATGGAAATAGTCAAAGTCTTCTTGTTTTGTGAATATATGTATAGTTTTTGTTTTCTTTATTTCTTGGACTTCATACAGTCTGTGAGTTGTTTCTGGGGGAGTGCAAGCCTCTGGGGTTAGCATCCCACTATCAGTGACTGCATATTATGTCTGTTCTTTTGTGACTGGGTTATCTCACTCAGGATGATCTTCTATAGATGCAGCCATTTTCTTAAGAATTTGGTTAAGTCATTGTTTCTGGTGGCCGAGTAGTATTCCATTGTGTATATGTACCACAATTTTTGTATCCATTCGTCTTCTGAAGGACATCTGGGTTCCTTCCAGCTTCTGGCTATTATAAATAGAGCCGCTATGAACATTGTGGTGCATATATCTTTGTTGTGTATTAAAGTGTCTCTGGGGTATATGCCCAAAAGTGGAATAGCTGGGTCTTCAGGTAGTACTATATCCAATTTTCTGAGGTATCGCCAGACAGATTTCCAGAGTGGTTGTATTAGCTTGCAACCCCACCAACAGTGGAGAAGTGTTCCTATTTCTCCGCAGCCTCGCCAGCATCTGCTGTCATCTGAGTTTTGGATCTTGGCCAATCTGACTAGAGTGAGGTGGAATCTTAGGGTTGTTTTGATTTGCATTTCCCTGATGGCTAAGGATCTCGAGCACTTCCTCAGATGTTTTTCGGCCATTCGGAGTTCCTCAACTGAAAAAGATTTGTTTAGCTCTGTACCCCATTTTTTAATAGGGTTATTTGATTCTCTAGTGTCGAGCTTTTTGAGTTCCTTGTACACCTTAGATATTAGGCCTCTATCTGATGTGGTGTTGGTAAAGATCTTTTCCCATTCTGTTGGTTGCCGTTTTGTTTTCTTGACGATGTCCTTAGCCTTACAGAAACTTTGCAATCTCATTAAGTCCCATTTGTTAATCTTTGACCTTAGAGCTTGAGCCATTGGTGTTTTGTTTAGGAAATTTTCTCCTGTGCCTATGTGTTCTAAGGTTTTCCCTACTTTCTCATCTAATAATTCCAGTGTATCAGGTTTAATGTGGAGATCTTTAATCCACTTACACTTGAGCTTTGTACAAGGAGATAAGAACGGGTCTATTTTCATTCTTTTGCATGTTGAGTGCCAGTTGGACCAGCACCATTTGTTGAATAGGCTGTCCTTTTTCCATTGAATGTTACTGCTCCTTTGTCAAAAATCAGGTGACCATATACATGAGGGCTCATTTCTGAATCTTCTATTCTATTCCATTGATCCACTTGCCTATTTCTGTACCAGTACCATGCAGTTTTCAGCACAATTGCCTTGTAATATAGCTTAAGGTCAGGGATAGTGATTCCCGCTGATGTATTTTTGTTGTTGAGGATGGTTTTTGCTATTCTAGGTCTTTTGTTATTCCAGATGAAATTGCACATTGATCTTTCCAATTCCATGAAGAACTGGGTTGGAATTTTGATGGGGATTGCATTGAATCTGTAGATTGCTTTTGGTAGGATGGCCATTTTTAAGATGTTGTTCTTTCCAATCCATGAGCATGGGAGATCTTTCCATTTTCTGAGATCCTCTTCAATTTCTTTCTTCAGAGGTTTGAAGTTCTTGTCATACAGGTCCTTCACTTCCTTAGTTAGAGTCACACCAAGGTATTTCATAGCTTTTGTAACTATTGTGAAGGGTACCTTTTCCCCAATTTCTTTCGCCACATGTTTGTTTTTTGAGTATAGGAATGCTACTGATTTGTTTGAGTTAATTTTGTATCCGGCCACTTTGCTGAACTTGTTTATCAGCTGTAGGAGTTCTCTTGTGGAATTTTTGGGGTCACTCAAGTACACTATCATGTCATCGGCAAAGAGTGATGTTTTTATCTCTTCCTTTCCGATTTGTATCCCCTTGATCTCCTTTTGCTGTCTAATTGCTCCAGCCAGGACTTCCAGTACTATGTTGAATAGGTAGGGAGAGAGTGGGCAGCCTTGTCGAGTCCCTGATTTTAGTGGCATTGCTTCAAGTTTCTCGCCATTAAGTTTGATGTTGGCTGTTGGTTTGCTGTATATTGCTTTTATTATGTTTAAATATGGGCCTTGGATTCCTGTTCTTTCCAGGACTTTTAACATGAAGGGGTGTTGGATTTTGTCGAATGCTTTCTCAGCGTCTAGTGAAATGACCATGTGATTTTGGTCTTTAAGTTTGTTTATATGGTGGATTACATTGATGGATTTCTTTATGTTAAACCATCCCTGCATCCCAGGGATGAAGCCTACTTGGTCATGATGAATGATGGTTTTGATGTGTTCTTGTATTCGGTTTGCAAGGATTTTGTTGAGTATTTTTGCATCAATGTTCATAAGTGAGATTGGTCTGAAGTTCTCTTTCCTTGTAGGGTCTTTGTGTGGCTTAGGTACGAGGGTTATTGTAGCCTCAAAAAATGAGTTGGGTAATATTCCATCTGATTCTATCTTTTGGAATAGCTTGGTGAATATTGGTATTATATCCCCAATAAATGTCTGATAAAATTCTGCACTGAACCCGTCTGGACCTGGGCTTTTTTTGGTTGGGAGGCTTTTGATGACTTCTTCTATTTCTTTAGGTGTTATAGAGTTATTTAGATGGTTTACTTGGTCCTGGTTCAACTTTGGTACCTTGTATCTGTCTAGGAATTCGTCCATTTCCTCCAGATTTTCCAATTTTGTGGAGTATAAGTTTTTGTAGTAGGATCTGATGATTTCTTGAATTTCCTTAGTTTCAGTTGTTATGTCACCACTTTCCTTTCTGATTTTGTTAATTTGGATACTCTCTCTTTGCCCTTTAGTTAGTCTGGCTAGGGGATTATCAATCTTGTTGATTTTCTCAAAGAACCAACTCTTTGTTTTGTTGATTTTTTCAATGGTTTTTTTTTTTTGTTTCTATTTGGTCTATTTCTGCCCTAATTTTGATTATTTCTTGCCGTCTACTCTTTTTGGGTAAATCTGCTTCCTTTTGTTCTAGGGCTTTTAGCTGTGCTGTCAGGTTGCTGATGTGAGCCCTCTCCAGTTTCTTCTTGGAAGCACTTAGAGCAATGAGTTTTCCTCTCAATACTGCTTTCATTGCATCCCATAGGTTTGGGTATGTTGTGTTTTCGTTTTCATTGAATTCTAGAAAATCCTTAATTTCTTTCTTTATTTCTTCTTTGACCCTGCTATCCTTTAGCAGAGTGTTGTTTAGTTTCCATGTGTATGTGGGCATTTTGTTGTCTTTGTTGTTGTTAAAGACCAGCCGTAGACCATGGTGATCTGAGAGGATGCATGGGAGTATTTCAATCTTCTTATATCGATGAAGGCTCGTTCTGTGTCCAATTATGTGGTCAATTTTCGAGAAGGTGCCATGGGGTGGTGAGAAGAAGGTGTATTCTTTTACTTTAGGATAGTATGTTCTGTATATATCTATTAATTCTAGTTGGCTCAAAGTCTCTCCTAGTTTTGCAGTGTCCTTGTTCAGTTTTTGTTTCCCTGATCTGTCCATTGGTGAGAGTGGGTTGTTAAAGTCTCCCACTATTATTGTGTGGGGTGAAATGTATTTTTTGAGCTTTAGTAGAGTTTCTTTTATTAATGTGGGTGATTTTTTATTTGGAGCATATATGTTAAGGATTGAGAGTTCCTCCTGACAGATTTCCCCGGTAATGAGTAAAAAGTGTCCTTCTTTATCTTTTTTGATAACTTTTGGTTGGAAATTTACTTTATTCGATATTAGAATAGCCACTCCAGCTTTTTTCTTGGAGCTGTTTGCTTGGAAGTTTTTTTCCCACCCTTTTACTGTGAGATTGTGTCTGTCTCTGTCTCTGAGATGAGTTTCCTGGATGCAGCAAAAGGCTGGATTTTGTTTATGTATCCAGTCTGATAGTCTGTGTCTCTTTATTGGGGAGTTGAGCCCATTTATGTTAATAGATATCAAGAAATAATTGTTTCTGTATCCTGCCATTTTTGCTTTTTTGGGTTGAGTTGTGTCCGTGTTTTTTTTTCTTTTTTTAGTTTTCTTGTTTAGGAGTTTTCTTGTTTTTACTAGGCTGTATTTTCCCTCCTTGTATTGGGTTTTCCACCTGTAATTCGTTGTAGTGCTGGGTTTGTGGTCATATATTGTGTGAATTTTGATTTGTCTTGAAATATCTTTGTCTCTCCATCGATGGTGATTGATAGTTTTGCTGGGTATAGCAGCTTGGGCTGGCACTTGTGCTCTCTTAAGGAGTGCATGATGTCTGTCCAGGCTCTTCTAGCTTTCATAGTCTCTGCTGAGAAATCGGGTGTGAGTCTGATTGGTCTGCCTTTATAAGTTACCTGACCTTTTTCCCTTACTGCTTTTAGTATTCTTTCTTTACTTTGGGCACTTGATGTTTTTACTATTATGTGTCGGGAGGTATTTCTTTTCTGGTCCAACCTATTTGGAGTTCTGAAGGCTTCTTTTATGCTCGTGGTCATCTCATTCTTGAGGGTAGGGAAGTTTTCTTCTATGATTTTGTTGAAGATATTTACTGTGCCTCTTAGTTGATACCCTTCTCCCTCTTCTATTCCTATTATCCTTAGGTTCGGTCTTCTCATTGTGTCTTGTATTTCCTGGACATTTTGGGTTAGGAGCTTTTTGTTTTTTGCATCTTCTCTGGCTCCTAACGCAACATGGAAATAGTCAAAGTCTTCTTGTTTTGTGAATATATGTGTATTTTTTTGTTTTCTTTATTTCTTGGACATCATACAGTCTGTGAGTTGTTTCTGGGGGAGTGCAAGCCTCTGGGGTTAGCATCCCACTATCAGTGACTGCATATTATGTCTGTTCTTTTGTGACTGGGTTATGTCACTCAGGATGATATTCTCTAGATGCAGCCATTTTTTTAAGAATTTGGTTAAGTCATTGTTTCTGGTGGCTGAGTAGTATTCCATTGTGTATATGTACCACAATTTTTGTATCCATTCATCTTCTGAAGGACATCTGGGTTCCTCCCATTTTTTTAAATAGTTTCAGTATACCTGGTCTTATGTGGAAGTCCTTAATCCACTTGGATTGAACTTTGAACAAGGAGTTAGGAATGTATGGATTTGCATTCTCATGCATGCTGACTAATAGTTGAGCTAATACCATATGTTGAAACATTTGTTCTTTTTCCATTGAATATTTTACCTACTTTTTCAAGGATCAAGTGAACATAGGGGAGTGGGTTCATGTCTCAGTCTTTGATTCGGTTCCATTGAGCTACCTTTCTTTATTTGGACATATACTATGCATATGTATCACAATTTCTTTGTAATATAGCTTGAGATCAGGGATGGTAATTCATCTAGAACTTCTTTTGTTATTGAAAATAGAATTTACTACCTTAGGGTTTTTGTTATTCTAGATGAAGTTGAAAATTTCTCTTTCAGGAACACTTCTCCACTGTTGGTGGGGTTGTAAACTCATACAACCGCTCTAAAATCAGTCTGGCAATTCCTCAGAAAATTGGACATAGTATACTACCTGAAGATCCAATTATTCCACTTCTGGGCATATACCCTAGAGAATCTTTAACATACAACAAAGACACCTTCACCACAATGTTCATTGCAGCTCTATTTATAATAGCTAGAAGCTGGAAAGAACCCAGATGTCCTTCAGTAAATGAATGGATACAAAAATTGTGGTATATTTATACAATGGAGTACTACTCAGCTATCAGAAACAATGACTTTATGAAATTCTTAAGAAACTGGATGCATCTGAAGAATATCATACTGAGTGAGATAACCGAGTCACAAAAGAGCAGACATAATATGCAGTCACTGATAATTGGATAATAACCCCAGAAAGCTCAGAACACACCAGAAACAACTCACAGACTATATGAATTTCTAGATAAAACAAAGGCCAAAGAAAAAAGAAAAAAATGAAATACCATTATGCTTAATCTTACACACCAAGAAAACTGTATAATTCCAGGTTACATCTTGTTTTACATGTACTTTATGCTTATTGTAACTAGTAAGATTTTAATACACACTATCAAACCTTTAAAAATCAATTACTGACAAAAATGTATTCATATACTTTCATGCATGAGTGCTTAAAATCTGTACATTTATCTCTGTTTTTTAAAATAAAGTTGTTCAATTAAAAAAAAGAAAATTGCTCTTTCTACCTCTAGGAAGAATTGAGTTGAAATTTTATTGATCTGTAGATTATTTTAGTCAAATGGCCACTTTTATAATGTTGGTCCTTCAAATTTATGAGCATGGGAGATCTTTCCATGTTCTGAGATCTTCTTCAATTTCCTTATTTAGTGAGTTGAATTTCTTATCATACAGATCTTTCTTGCTTAGTTAGGGTCACATTAAGGTATTTCATATTTTTTGTGACTATTTTGAAGGTTGTCTTTTTCCTAATTTCTTTCTCAACATGTTGATCCTTTGGGTAGTATATGGATACTGATTTGTTTGAGTTAATTTTATAACCAGCCACTTTGATGAAGTTGCTTATCAGCTGTAGTAGTTCTCTGGTGAAATTTTTGAGGTCACTTAAGTATACTATCATATCATCACCAAATAGTGATATTTTGACTTCTACCTTTCTGACTTGTTTCCTTTTGACTTCCTTTTTTGTCTAATTGCTCTGGCCAGGATTCAAGTACTATAGTGAATAGGGAGGGAGAGTGGGAAGCCTTGTCTAGTAACTGAATTTAGTGGGGTTTCATGAATTTTTTATTTACTTTGATGCTGGCTAACACTTTGCTATATATTGCTTTTAATATATTTACATATAGGGCTTAAATTCATGATCTTTCTAAGACTTTTAACATGAAGAACTTTGTTGAAGTCTTTTATCAACTACAAGAATTTTAGGGATTACTTTTTCATATTTATCATATTGTCTGCAAACTTGACATATTCCTTTCTAAATCATATTTCCTTGATCTCATTTAATTGTCTTATTTCTCTAGCTATGATTCAAATACTATATTGAATAAATAGGTAAGACGTAGACAGCCTTGTCTTGCCTCTGATTTTAGTGGAATTGCTTTAAGTTTTTCTTTATTTAATTTGATGCTGGCTATTGGCTTACTTTTTATTGCATTTATTATGTTTAGGAAGTTCTTTTTATCTCTGATCTTTCTAAGACTTTTAACTTAAATGGGTGTGGGATTTGGTCAAGAGCTTTTACAGTATTTAATTAGATGATCATTTTTTTTCAGTTTCTTTACATAGTGTATTATAATGATATATTTTCACATAGTGTATCATCCCAGTATCCCTAGAATGATGCTTACTTGATCATGGCAAATAATGTTTTTGATGTATTCCTGTTTTCTTGTTTTGCTTGTTTGTATTAAAAGTTTGCATCGATGTTCATAAAGGCAATTGGTCTGCAATTTCCTTTGTTGATTCTTTATGTAGTTCAAGTATCAGAGTGATTGCTGCCTTATAGAATAAATAAGGGCAGTGTTCCTTCCATTTATACTTAGTGGAATAGTTTTGGAATTTTGGAACTGCCCTTTGTTCGAAGTCTGATAGATTTCTGAGCCAAAACCATGTGGCCCTGGGCATTTATTAATTATTTTTTATTTATATTTTGGTATCTTCATTCTATGTAAATTAAATTTTTCTGGATATAGTACTGCAGGCTGGCATCTTTTGGTTTCTTAGTTTCTAAAAGTCACCTGTCCAGGATATTCTAACTTGTAGAATCTCAGTGGAGAAGTTAGAAGTAATTCTGATAGGTCTACCTTTATATGTTACTTGGCCTTTTTCCTGTACCACTTTTGTTTTATTTTATATTTACCTGGGTGTCCAGGAGAAAACAGGCTTCCAAGGAAGTAGACAGAGCTGTGGGGTAGAGAGTGGGGTGTTGGTAGAAGGTTGCAGGTAAAGGTCTGGATGGAAAGGAAGATGGAACTCTTTTTTTTTGACAAGTGATAGATAAATTTATATATACATGCATACATACATATATTCATACATATATATATATGTATAAATATATATATATATATATATATATATATATATATATATATATATATATATATATACATATCTTTTTTTATAGACCATCTTTTATTGGTAAAAGAGCACATAAAAACAATAAAAACCACAATGGAGTTTCCTAGAAAAAACAATAGTACACAAAACATCTAAAGGAGAAGCACAGTGTTTCTAATACACAGAATTTAACCAAACTCGTCCCACATGGTAAATAAGGCAGTGAAAAATTTGCAGGCATAGTCCCCTGCTTGTACAAGACTTTAGAAAAACATTTTAGAGAGTTTAACATAAAGAAAAGAATGTTATACAAAATATCAATCAATATAATTTTTTTTTACAGTGAGCAAAAAATATATGTAATACAGGGTGTAACCCGGAATTTGTCAATGTGTTCTTGGTGTGTAAGGATTGAGCATGACTTTTTTTTTCTTAGATTTCACGCTGTCTGTGAGTTGTTTCTGGGGTAGTGCAAGCCTCTGCGGTTAGGATCCTACTATCAGTGACTGCATATTATGTTTGATCTTTTGTGACTGGATTATCTCACTCAGGATGATATTCTCTAGATACAGCCATTTTCTTAAGAATTTGGCTAAGTCATTGTTTCTGGTGGCTGAGTAGTACTCCATTGTGTAAATGTACCACAATTTTTGTGTCCATTCATCTACTGAAGGGCATCTGGGTTCTTTCCAGCTTCTGGCTATTATAAATAGAGCTGCAATGAACATTATGGTGCATGTATCTTTGTTGTATATTAAAGTGTCTCTGGCGTATATGCCCAGAAGTGGAATAGCTTGGTCTTCAGGTAGTAATATGTCGAATTTTCTGAGGTATCGCCAGACAGATTTCCAGAGTGGTTGTATCAGTTTACAACCCCACCAACCGTGGAGAAGTGTTCCTCTTTTTCTGCAACCTTGCCAGCATCTGCTGTCATCTGAGTTTGGGTCTTGGCCACTCTGACTGGTATGAGGTGGAATCAAAGGGTTGTTACCGGGAAAATCTCTCAGGAGGAACTCTCAATCCTTAACATATATGCTCCAAATAACAAAGCACACACATCCATAAAAGATACCCTACTAAAGCTCAAAAAATACATTTCACCCCACACAATAATAGTGGGAGATTTTAATAACCTACTCTCTCCAATGGACAGATCATGAAAAAAGAAACTGAACAAGGACACTGCAAAACTAGCAGAGACTTTGAACCAACTAGAATCAATAGATATCTACAGAATATATCATCGTAAAGTAAAAGAATACACCTTCTTCTCACCACCCCATGGCACCTTCTGGAAAATTGAACACATATTTGGACACAGAACGAGCCTCAATTGATATAAGAAGATTGAAATACTCCCATGCACCCTCTCAGATCACCATGGTCTAATGCTGGTCTTTAACAACAACAAAGAAAACAAAAAGCCTACATACACATGGAAACTAAACAACGCTCTGTTAAATAATAACAGGGTCAAATATGAAATAAAGAAAGAAATTAAGGATTTTCTAGAATTCAACGAAAACGAAAACACAACATACCCAAACCTATGGGATGCAATTAAAGCAGTACTGTGAGGAGAACTCATAGCCCTAAGTGCTTCCAGAAAGAAACTGGAGAGAGCATACATCAGCAACTTAACAGAACATCTAAAAGCCCTAGAACAAAAGAAACCAGATATACCCAAGAAGAGTAGACGACAACAAATAATCAAAATTAGGGCAGAAATAGACCAAAGAGAAACAGAAAGAACCATTGAAAAAAGTCAAAAAACCAAAAGCTGGTTTTTGAGAAAATCAAAAAGATTGATAAACCCCTAGCCAGACTAACTAGAGGGCAAAGAGAGAGTATACAAATTAACAAAATCAGAAAGGAAAAAAGAGACATACCAACTGAAACTGGGGAAATTCAAGACATCATCTGATCCTACTACAAAAACCTATACTCCACAAAGTTGGAAAATCTGGAGGAAATGGATGAATTCCTAGACAGATACAAGATCCTAAACTTAAACCAGGACCAAGTAAACCATATAAATAATCCTGTAACATCTAAAGAAATAGAAGAAATCATCAAAAGCCTCCCAATCAAAAAAAAAAGCCCAGGTCCAGATGGATTCAGTGCAGAATATTTTCAGACATTTATTGGGGACATAACACCAATGCTCTCCAAACTATTCCACAAAATAGAATCAGATGAAATACTACCTAATGCATTTTTGAGACTAAAATAACCCTCTTTCCTAAACCACACAAAGACCCTACAAGGAAAGAGAACTTCAGAACAATCTCACTTATAAACATTGATGCAAAAACACTCAACTAAATTTTTGCAAACCAAATCCAAGAACACATCAAAACGATCATTCACCATGACCAAGTAGGCTTCATCCTAGGATGCAGGGAAGGTTTAATATAAGGAAATCCATCAATGTAATCCACCATATAAACAAACTCAAAGAACAAAATTACGTGGTCATCTCACTAGATGCTGAGAAAGCATTTGACAATATTAAACACCAATTCATGTTAAAAGCCCTAGAAATAACAGAAATTCAAGGTCCATACCTAAACATAATAAAAGCAATATACAGCAAACAAACAGCTAATATCAAACTTAACGCTGGGAAACTTGAAGCAATCCCACTAAATTCAGGCTGCCCACACTCCCCCTACATATTCAACATAGTCGTGAATGTCCTGGCTGGAGCAATTAGACAGCAAAAGGAGATCAAGGGAATACGAATCGGATAGGAAGAGGTAAAAACATCACTCTTTACAGATGACATGATAGTGTATTTACGTGACCGCTAAAATTCCACCAGAGAATTCCTACAGCTGATAAATAATTCAGCAAAATGTCTGGATACAAAATTAACTCAAACAAATCAGTAGCCTTCCTATACTCAAAGGACAAACATGTGGAGAAAGAAATTAGGGAAAATATACACTTCACAATAGTCACAAAATCTATGAAATACCTTGGTGTGACTCTAACTAAGCAAGTGAAGGACCTGTATGACAAGAACATCAAACCTCTAAAGAAGAAAATCTTGAAGATCTCACCAAATGGAAATATCTCCCATGCTCATGGACTGGAAGGATCAACATTTTAAAAATGGCCATCCTAACAAAAGTAATCTAAAGATTCAATGAAATCCTCATCAAATTTCCAACCCAGTTCTCCATTGAGTTGGAAAGATCAATGTGCAATTTTATATGGAACAACAAAAGACCTAGAATAGCAAAATCCATCCTCAACAAGAAAATATCTGCGGGAATCACTATCTCTGACCTCAAGCTATATTACAAGGCAATTGTGCTGAAAACTGCTTGGTACTGGTACAGAAATTGGCATGTGGATCAATGGAATAGAATAGAAGATCCAAAAATGAGCCCTCAGATATATGGTTACCTAATTTTTGACAAAGGAGCTGTAAACATTCAATGGAAAAAGGACAGCCTATTCAAAAAATGGTGCTGGTCCAACTGGCACTCAGCATGCAAAAGAATGAAAATAGACCCTATCTTATCTTCTTGTATAAAGCTCAAGTGTAAGTGGATCAAAGATCTCCACATTAAACCAGATACACTGAAACTATTAGATGAGAAAGTAGGGAAAACCTTAGTACACATATGTACAGGAGAAAATTTTCTGAACAAAACGGCATCCAAGAGAATGGGAAAAGATCTTTACCAACTCCCCATCAAATAGAGGCCTAATATTCAAGGTGTACAAAAAACTCAAAAAGCTAGAAACCACAGAGTCAAACAACCCCATTAAAAATTGGGTACAGAGCAAAAGAAAACCTTCTCAATTGAGGAACATATAATGTCTGAGAAACATCTGAGGAAGTGCTCAACATTCTTAGCCATCAGGGAAATGCAAATCAAAACAACCCTGTGATTCCATCTCACACCAGTTTGATTGCCCGAGATACTAAACACAGATGACAACAGATGCTGGTGAGGGTTTGGAGATAGAGGAACACTTCTCCACTGTTGGTGGGGTTGTAAACTGATACAACCACTCTGGACATCAGTCTGGCAATACCTCAGAAAATTGATATAGTACTACCTGATGACCCAGCTATTCCACTTCTGGGTATATTCCCCAGAGACACTTTAATACACAATAAAGATACATGCACCACAATGCACCTCTTTTTATAATTGCCACTAGCTGGAAAGAACCCAGATGTCCTTCAGAAGATGAATGGATACAAAAATTGTGGTACATTTAAAGAATGGAATACTACTCAGCCACCAGAAACAATGACTTAACCAAATTCTTAAGAAAATGTCTGCATCTAGAGAATATCATCCTGAGTGAGATAACCCAGTCACAAAAGAACAAACATAATATGCAGTCACTGATAGTGGGATGCTAACACCAGAGGCTCGCACTGCCCCAGAAACAACTCACAAACTGTTGGAAGTCCAAGAAAAAAAACCAAACAAACAAACAAAAAAAGTCATGCTCAATTCTTACCCTCCAAGAACACATTGACAAATTCCGGGTTATACCCTGTATTACATGTATGTTTGCTCATTGTAAAAAAAAAAAAAAAAATCTTTACACACCAAGAAATCTTTGTCTATTTCCAGGTTACATCTTGTTTTACATGTACTTTATGCTCATTGTAACTTAAGATAGTAATCACACTATCAAACCTTTAAAAAAAATACTAGTACTGAAAAAAATGTATTGTATGCTTTTATTCAAAAAATGCTTAAAATCTGTACATTTATCTTTGTTTTTTAAAATAAAGTTGTAAAAAAAAAAAAGAAAGCAATTACCTGTAAATCAGCTGATCACAGGGCAGAGTGAGCAGGTGGTAAATGAAGAGTTAGAGAGAAGTGGAAAATATTTCTTCAAATATTATGGGTAATTGTTTTTAAAGTTTGAAAAAAACATAATTTTTTTTTGTAATTTTAACTATTTTTTATTTTTGAAATTTATATACATAAATACTATATTTACATAATTTTTACCATACTCCTCCATATTCTGTATCCCCAACACCTTCTCAAATTTAACCTTTTATTAGTATTATTATAATGTTATATATTCATACATGAATAAATGTACTCAATTATTATATATATTACATAGAAAGTTATAAATATTTGTACTGAAGAGAACTCTAATTTTGAACTAATATGTTCTGGGAGTTAAGATGGTAACTATCTTGACTAGGGCAGAGAAGAAATAGAAACATTTACTTCCAGCATAAAATCTACATCATTCATTATTGTTAATGAATCTGATAACATCCACCAAAACTCTAAATTATATTTATGTTCAGCCTGAAATTCACATAGTGATTATTGTTAAGCATTTATACTAATAACATCCACCAAAACACTAAAGTAAAAACAGAACATATATGTTAAAGAAAATCAGGTATACTTGGACCAAAGATGAATAATGAATATAGATTTCTAAAAAAACCTTGTATCATTATAGAATTAGTAAGCTATATAAACAGTAGAGCCCAATTTTCATTTCTTTATATTTTAAGGATATTATTTGGCCTTTCTACAAAATCTAAAAGATCTGCCTAATACACAATCATATGAAAACTGTTACAGTCATTTAGATCAATCCATCAGGAAATAAAACTTGATTTTCTGCAAATATAAAATGTGATGAAGCGGGAACTTTGCACTTCTCTTACATTTTAGCAAAACCTTGGATGCCCCAGTTCTCCATCTCTACCACCTACAGCAAATATGACCTGTGTACTGGGAAAACTCCCTCCATCTTTTCAGGGTTTTTTTTTTTTTTTTTTTTTTGTATAAATGTTCTTACCTCTCCAACATCCAGAAAACAACTTAAGATGCAGGACTTCAAGATTAAAAATAACCTCTGAAGGGCTCCTTTAGAGAAGCCAACCATGATACCAATTGCTTGGGCCAGTGATCTTCTATTTTGCAGCAATATGTTTGTAATGGGAGAAATTAATTCCTAAGCTGAACTCAGTCTTATGAATTTCAACATCAAACTTGTTTTTATAACCCTAGTATATCAGTATTTCATGTTTCAAAACATGTAAAAATCTATTCTGTAAACCAAAACACCCGAGGAAAAATGTTAATTGCAATAGGTTCTATTTTTAAAAATAGTATAGAATATTTTTGCTTAGATTTTCTAGCCTTGCTAATTTGCAAGCATCATAGAAGTAACAACCTCATTTTACTGAGGAAAAAAAAAACACAAGATGCATAATTTTAAACTTTCTGGTAAGCATAAATATAGTAAACAGAGTGCCATATGGCCTGTCATTATAAAAGTTAGTATTTCCCCTTGCTTTGTAAATCTCTTCAATTTTATGGAGCATAGAAAGAAAACTAATTGCTAGCTGAGGTCACAGCATTCTTCTAAGAAGCATTCAGAATTCAGAAGCTTAGTATAATTGTTTTTCTAAAGATAAATAAAGTCTATTTGTAAAAGGGAGACCATTATAATATAATTACTAGTTTTTTCTTACTTATTACTAAACAGTTATCAAACAAGTTTTATTGTTGTTCTTTTTAGGCAAATAAGGTGAATTTATCCAAAACAGCAGCAAGAATTTTATTTTAGTCATCCATTTTAAACTAGCTTCCATAAAAATGGAGACCTTCACATGACCACAGCTTATCTTCATAGGTGTTATATTCAGTAATTTTGTTATGCAAGTATTAAATTTTGTTTTCAATTTTCATTAAATTGACCACAAACTTTATAGTTCTAAAAACAGAAAAAAATAAATGTATTTCAAATGCATGGTGAAGAAGAAATAAAGGGATCTATTAACCACATATTGTCTAACTGGGATACTTACATGAAGTTTAGGTTAGAGGATGAGAGATATGCAGAATAATATGGTCCTGTCAAAATATGTTCTAGTCAAGCCATGACACTTTATACAATCAACCCTGGAATGCATTGCAGGATGGGTACTATATGTCAGAATGTTAAGAAATTTCTTGGCAGACAATTTTTTTCCTCTGCCCAGCATTAGGCTTCATTCTTTTCCTTTTCTTCTAAGCATGAGTGCCTTGGAAAATTCTAGTTCCTCGGAGGCTTTCAGTAGTAGTGAGTAGTATAAGTGTCTTCCTTTGGAATTCTCTACTGCCAAGTCAATTACTAGTACCTCTTTTGAGCATTGTTTCACAAATTAAATGTCATCTGTGTGATGGAAGACCTAAGATCCACATGGGCAAGAGCATCACAGAAACAACCCCTTTCACCAAAGCAATTATCAGATTCTTTTCTTTATTGATCTTACAAAATACCAGAAAAAAAGCAGCTTAAGAAAAAAACATTTTGCTCATTCACAGTACAGAGCAGAGTCTATCATACTCTTGAAGGAGTATGGGTGAGAATATCTAAAGCTGTGTTTGTAAAAGTAAAAGACAATTTGACACATTGTGTTTGATTCAGAGAGAAATGAGCTAAGGTTTTTTCCATATTTACTAAGTCCATTACCATATCCATGGAATGGTGCCAACATTCAGAATGGGTCCTCTCACTCCAGGGGTTCTTCATCAAGTAATTTCCATAGATATAGTAAGATGTTTGTCTTTTAAATGAGTAGGAAATACATTAGTAGACAAGCCATATTTCCATAAGACTTCAATTTTTCATTTGTCACTCATGAACAAAGTGAAAAATAGACATTTTATTATTTTGGCCACAAATGTTTGAAGGAGAATAAAATGGTGAAAATTAATAATAAATAATGCATGATAAATTGATTGATAATTTTCATACTTTGCATCCCTAATTTGACCTTTCTTCTCTTTGAGCTTCATAATGTCCATGAATTATTTCTTGGGTATTCAGAGCTTTCTGGAGCTAGTATCTACTTATAAGTGAGTACATACCATGTGTGTTTTTTCTGACAGGGTTACCTCACTCAGGATGATATTCTCTAGTTCCATCCATTTGCCTAAAAATTTCATGAAGTTATTCTTTCTAATAGCTCAGTAGTACTTCATTCTGTAAGTGTACCACACTTTCTGTATTCATTCCTCTGCTTAAGGACATCTGGGTTCTTTCCAGCATTTGTCTATTATAAATGAGACTGCTATAAACATGGTGGAGCATGTATCATTATTCTATTTTGGAACATCTTTGGGGTATATGCTTTGTTTTGGAATGGAATGGAATAGCTTTGTTTTCAGGTACTACTATGTCCAATTTTCTTAGGAAACACCAGAATAATTTCCAGAGTGGTTGTACCACCTTACAACCCCATCAACATTGGAGGAGTATTTCTCTTCCTCCACATCTTCTCCAGCATCCATTGTCAAGTAATTTTTTGATCTTAGCCATTCTACTGGTGTGAGGTGGAATCTCAGGGTTCGTTTGGATTTGCATTTCCCTGATGACTAGGGATGTTGAACATTTTTCAGGTGCTTCTAAGCCATTAAGTATTCCTCAGCTGAGAATTCGTCATTTAGCTCTAAAACACTGTTTGTAATAGGATTATTTGATTCTCTAGTGTCAAATTTCCTGAGTTCTTTGTATGTATTGGATACTAGCCCTCTATCAGATGTGGGATTAATAAAGATCCTTTCAAAATCTGTAGGCTGAAGTTTTGTCTTAGTAACAGTGTCTTTAGCCTTACAGAATTTTTGCAAATTTATGAAGTCCCATTTTTTGATCCTTGATCCTAGAACATAAATCATTCATGTTCTGTTAAGGAAATTTACCCCTGTGTCTATGCGTTCTAAGTTCTTGCACACTTTCTCTTCTAATCATTTCTGCCTGTTTTTTGTGGAGGTCTTTGATCCACTTGAACTTGAGCTTTGTACAAGGATATAGGAAAAGATCAATTTTCATTCTTCTGCATGCAGATTGCCAGTTGAACCAACACCATTTGTTGAAGAGGCTGTCCTTTTTACACTGAATGTTTTTAGCTCCTTTGTCAAAGATCAAGTGACCATAGGTTTGTGGGTCCATTTGTGAGTCTTAAATTCTTTTCCATTGATCTACCTGCTTATCTCTGTACCAGTACCATGCAGGTTTTATTACATTTGCCTTGTAATATAGCTTGAAATCAGGGTTGGTGATTCCCCCAGAAGTATTTTATTCTTGAAAAAGGATTTTGGTATTCTAGGTTTTTTGTTATTCCAGAAAAACAATTGCAAATTGTTCTTTTCAACTCTCTTAAGAATTGAGTTGAAATTTTGATGAGGATTATATTGAATCTGTAGATTGCTATTGGCAAGATGACCATTTTTACAATGTTGATCCCTCTAATTTAAGAGCACGGGAGATCTTTCCATTCTCTGAGATCTTCTTCAACTTCCTTCTTCAGTGTCTTAAAGTTCTTGATATACAGGTCCTTCTTTTGCTTGATTAGGATAATCCCAAGATATTTTATAGATTTTGTGACTATTGTCAATGCTGTCCGTTCTGTTTTTTTTTTTTTTTTTTTTTTTTTTTTTTCTCAGCCTGTTTAACTTTTGGGTAGAGAAAGGTGGATGATTTGTCTGAGTTAGTTTTACATCCAGCCACTTTGCTGAAGCTGTTTATTAGCAGTAAATTTCTCTGGTGTAATTTTTTGAGTCACTTTAGGATAGTATCCTAGCATCTGCAAATAATATATTTTGAGTTCTTTCTTTCCAGTGTGAACCTCTTTGACTTCTTTTTGTTGTCTAATTGCTCTGGCCAGGAATTCTAGTTCTATATTGAATAGGTAGGGGGAGAGTGGGCAGCATTGTCTAGTGCCTAATTTTAATGGGATTGCTTCAAAGTTTTCTACATTTAGTTTGATTTTAGCTGTCAGTATGCTGTATATTGCTTTTACTATGTTAAGGTGTGGGCCTTGGATTCCTGATATTTCCAAGACTTTTATCATGAAGGAGTGTTGAATTTTGTCAAATGCTTTCTCAGCATATAGTGAAAGTATCATGTGGCTTTCACCTTTGAGTTAGCCCATATGGTGGAATACATTGATGGATTTCCTTATATTGAGGCATACCTGCATCTCTGGGATAAAGCCTACTTGGTCATTTTTGATGATTTTTTTCATGTGTTCTTGGATTCAGTTTGCAACATCGATGTTCATGAGAAAAATTGGTCTGAAGTTCTCTTTCTTTGCATTATCTTTGTGTGGCTTATGTATGAGTGTAATTATGGCTTTGAAGAAAGAGTTGGGTAGTGTTCCTTCTGTTTCTATTCTGTGGAATAGTTTTGAGAGAATAGGTATTAGTTTTTCTATAAAATTCTAATAGAATTCAGTACTAAACTCATCTGGACCTGGGTGGGTTTTTTTGTTGTTGTTGCTGCTTCTGTTTTGTTTTGTTGGGGAATGGGAGGCATTTCATGACTGCTTTTATTTTGTTAGGTGTTATAGGACTGTTTAGATGGTTTATGGAACTCTCATTTAACTTTGGTATCTGGGATATGTCTAGAAATTTATCCATTTCCTCCAAATTTTCCAGGATGTGATGATTTATTGAATTTCCTCAGTTTCTGTTGTTATGTCTCCTCTTTCATTTCTGATTTTGTTAATTTGAATACTCTCTCTGTGTTCTATAGTTATTTTTTTCAGAAAAAGTTCTGGCATGTGTATGATATTCACTCCTCTCTCTCAATTTTAGCCCTTCTTCAAACATTTGCCATTGCCAGGTTCCTCCACATAGAATCTCCTATAAAATTTATGTCCTTTTAAATATGCTTACATGTATACATGTGCTTATCATAACACACACACACACACACACACACACACACACACACACACACACACACACACATATATATATATATATATATATATATATATATATATATATATATATATATATATATGTATATATATATATGAGGGAAATCTTGTCGTTTGTTCTTCTCATATTTTGACCAGTTGGAGATTTCTATAAGTCTCCAGGTGCTGCACTTAAGAAAGGATACTTTATGACTTGTGAAAGCTACACTTATATATTAAAAACTGGTGCAATCACTATGAAATAATTGTGGAGAATTCTTTCAATGGCAAAGGTACATATAATAGATTACCCAGATTTTACACATCCTGTTCTATGACCAAAAGAATGAAAAATGTGGTGTGTGTTTGTGTGTGTGTGTGTGTGTGTGTATGTGTGTGTGTGCAAACATGTATGTAATGATGAACACATATAGTTGCACAGTTATTTTATCTGTCAGTAAAATTAACAATAGTACTTGAAACATGTATTTGGAAAGAAAAATGTGTCTGTTACTGAGTACATCTGCTCAACACTTACTTTCCAATGAATAAGAATTAAATCTAGTTAAGACAACATAGAATAAGAATGGTAAGTAAACTAATTTTACACTTAACTTCTGAGAAATTATAAGTCACAAAGTAAACTTAGGTGGAATATTTGTTTTATGGTCCTAACAAAAGGCAATACAAAGTTGGGAAATAATACAAGCCATTTTAGTCTCAAGACAGAGTTAGTTAGGGGAAACTATTTTAACAGTGATATTTTTAACTTTTTCTTTAAGAAGTAAAGGGAGAATAACAGAGTATGCTTCTTGTATATTTTGTGTTTTTTAATAGGCTAAAATTGATTTCTATATTAAAGGCAAATCTTCTAAGTTGGCCTATTTTATTTGGCTTTGTGATTATATCCTAGATGAAGAAGCTGAATCCAGCTTAACTCGACCAAAAGAATATATTATGTACACATAAGAGAAAAAATGATGTTGTTCATATTAATTTTGCCAGCCATGCCTTTAAGTGCTTAGGTTTTCATTGAACTATACTATCTACTCTTCTCAAGTAATTTTCTGCCTTGCCAAGGAATAAAACAGAGGACTTGCAGTACATTAAATAAGTCTTCATCTCAAGTTTATGAAAAGGAAAGCTAAAATGCTCCAGGACAAACCAATAGAGATGTTAAATTAATTTGACTGGAAAAAAAGGATGATACATTTTAATTCCTCTTTTGATAATACAGGATATTTTTCATTTTATGCAGTAATTTTAAATAAGATTCATTACATTTATTTCTTTTAATTTTGTAAAAAAATGAAAGAGGAAAATAGAATTTTAGAAGTT
Source organism: Micromys minutus (assembly GCF_963924665.1). Taxonomy (NCBI): domain Eukaryota; kingdom Metazoa; phylum Chordata; class Mammalia; order Rodentia; family Muridae; genus Micromys; species Micromys minutus. The sequence goes on along the minus strand of NC_137969.1, from coordinate 1,186,919 downwards.
AGTTCCAGCTATGAAACACTAAGCATTAAATAGGAAAGAAGAAATGCAAGAAAGAATTGTGTTCATCTCAAAGAGTAATTAAGCTTTTCCACATATGTATAACTGCAATGTTAATTGACCTAGATCTTAATTTTTTTTAATTACACAGATTATTCCTTATGATATGTGAATTATATGGAAATTCAAGCTCAGGTGACCAATTGAAAAGAAGCATAATTCAGAAAGATTTTTTTGCAAGGCTGCAGTTTTAGATTTATTTTAATGTGCTTAGACCTGTAACAGACAAGAATTACTGAAGGTAGATTTTACTCTAAATTACCTTAAGGTTTTCTAGGACATTCTTTGAAGACAACATAATAGGACATAGAATGTCTTTGTTAGTTCTTCAATAAGCACTTATTTTATATCAAACAGAGGTGAGTTTAATAGTTTGACCTAATTCTTGTGAACAGAGCTTTTTCTGTAAAATAGTTGAGAAGGTTTAATTTTAGTACACTCAATGACATTAAGAAAATGGCACTTTGTAGTTTTGCTTGCTAGTTCAGGAGTTGCAGTATCTTAAATGACTTGTACTTCATAAAATAACGTTTTAATTTGCTAATGTTACTTATAGAATATGCAAGTTGGCTGATATACAGGTCACTAAATTGTGTAAGAATAATCACTTCAAATAATTTCTTCGAGTTACAAGTCAGGTCAATAAGAAAAAGAAATCCAAGTTTAAAGCCTAAAGGAAGGACACTGATAAACATTTACAAATTAATGATGTAGACAAGATTAAAAGGGCAAGTAAAACTCAAATACTTCATTAGCTTCACTGATACTTTTTCAATAAACATTTATTCTGTCCCTTTGAAGTTAATAATGTCAAAAGAAATGGGAGGGGGGAGTAGAAATATTTTAAACTACCTTACATGTAACAGTTGACCTCAGAAAAGCATGCTTTGGTGATATGAAAAAAAAAATGCAAAGCTTTCCCAACCTAAAGGACATATTCAATCTTTGTAGGATTAGTATTCAGGTAATGAGTCAGCTTATAAGGAATCCATGAATAGCTCCTTTATTTTGTATGCATGTCTGCCTGCAGATTCATACAGTGATTATGTTATTTAAACACTTCATGTTCAGAAACTCAATCCGAGAAAGAAATGTGAGAAAACAAATGTTTATTCTGCACCATATTAATTGAATATGATAGATAATTATGATGTCTACATTAAAAAATCATGTGCCAGTTTGCACATTTATATCACATCACATGTACATTTAATTTCTTTAACTACAAGGACACACTGAATCCAAATTAAAATAATCTGACCGATTCTTTTCTCATTTCAAATTTGTCATTTGGTGTTACAATTTCAAGCAGCACAGCTTCAACTTAGTGAGGCTAAATATCAAAATGTATATTAATATTTACCAATTATATCTTTTTATTTCTCTAGGTGTCGGAGGTAATATATGGTAAGACTTAATTAGAAAAATGACATTCAAAGTTTTGAACCTATTTAAAAAAAGACTTTATGAATATATGTTCCTTGAACTTTTATTATAAATAGGTATTGTTGCATTTTCTCCAAATAGCCAAGGTTTACAAAAAAGATTATTTGGTATAAAAAAAAAATTATTGCTACCCAGAGATTGAAAGTAAGTACTTATTTTCAAAGATACTTTACACTTGGTATCCAGACTATGAATGATCTTTCTAAAGAGAATATTTTCCTATGTGCACTTTAGATTCCAAATTGAAAGATGTTGAGGGAAGCAGGTAGTTTGAAAAAGAATGACTTTCATAGACTCATGTTTGAGTATTTTGTTGCTAGTTGGTAAAATACAGTTTTGAAAGGATTTGAAAGAATTGGCCTTTTCATGTGTTGGGCTTTGAGATTTCAAAAATGCTAGCTCTTCCACCCATTATTCTGGTTCCCTGTGTGTTTCTACTCTGCTCCCCTATATATGATCCTCCTTCCTCATTTCCCTTTTCCATGCACTCTCCCTTTTAGGGCCCTCCAATTTTCGTCTTTGTCTTTCTTCTTTGTCTCCTTCTCCTCCTCCTCTTCCTTCTTTGTCCCATGTTTATTTTGTTTCCCCTAAGTTGTATTGAAGCATTCTCACTTGGATTTTCTTTATTGTTTAACTGATTCTAGTCTGTGGGGTATATCAAAAACTCAAGTGACAGCACATGCTGGCAAGAAGGTAGAGAAATGAGAAGACTCCTCTTTTGACTGTGGGATCGCAAATTGGTACAACCACTGTGGAAACCAATCTGGCAGTTCTTCAGACAATTTGAAATAGTTCTACCTAAAGATATAGTTATACTGTTCCTGGGCATATTCCCTGAAGAAGTATTCCACAATACTAAAGGAGATGTGCTCCAATATGTTTGTAAAAGCCTTGTTTATAAAAGCGAGAAACTGGAAGCAACCCAGATGTCCTCAACCAAAGAATGGATAAACAAAATTTGATTCCTTTGCACAAGACAATACTATTTAACTAATAAAAACTAGGACATCATGAATGTTGCAGGAAAATGGATAGAACTAGAAAATGTTACCTTATGTAAGCTAACCCAGATTCAAAAGGACATGCATGGTTTGAACTCACTGATAAGTGTATATTATCATTATTGTTATTAGATCAGCCACCTCAGTACCTGAAAATCCCATTCAAATTATTTGTGTTTTCCTTTCCAATGGTTCTCTTTATGTTACTGTAGTTAGCAATTTGTAAATGACAAAGAAAAGTCATGAAGTATATCTGGTAACCAAACAAGCAATAAGAGTGTGAAATTGTGAGAAACAGACCAATAACACATAACATTAAATCAACTATATATATATATATATATGTGTGTGTGTGTGTGTGTGTGTGTGTTTATACATATATACATGTATACAAATATACATATATGCATATACACATATACACATACACATATATACATACACATATACACATATACACATACACACATACACACATACACACATACACACATACACACATACACACACACACATACACACATACACACATACACACATACACACATACACACACACATACACACATACACACATACACACATACACACATACACACATACATATATACACATATACACATATACACATATACACATATATACACATATACATATATAATTTTGGTGGTTTTTTTTTTCCTTTTGTTCACAATCTAGAATGGCTAGAAGCTATCTATTAAGACCAAGGAAGCTTTAAATTAAGAGAATTGTGCCTGGCTCAGACTACCATTTCTGAGATTCTAGTTATAATAGTTGTTGTTATTTTTAAAGTATTCTAAAATTGTCCTTTTACATAGCACATTGTATTATCTGTGGTTCTTGGAATCCCCAGGAGTTTGATATCTATTCCTTATTACAATATTAACTAAATCACTGCCTTGTTAAGACTAGTTTTCATTTTAAGGACTGCATTCTAATTAGAGTTTACAATATCAAGGTAGATAGAGTGTAGGTAATTGACATACCAACTACACACACACGCGCACACACACACACACACACACACACGCACACACACACACACACACACAATAATACACAGGCATACATACACATACATTCACATAAAGATGGAAAGAAGTGAACACATGAATGCCATCTTGGCACATAAAATAAAATCCATAGGTGGGACAAAGTCTACAATATAACACAATAATATCTAAATATAATTTGTTACCCTGAAAGGAGATACTGCAAATATATAAAAGCTCATTTTTATTTAGTTTTCTGAATTTTTAAAGTTTAGTCATGCAAATTTATTCTTATTTATGCAACTTACATTTAATTTTATGATTCATAGCTTAGTTATAATAACCTTCAGTTTATAGAGAGTTTTTAACACACCAGAAGTTAAAGGTATTTGTTATGTAGAGAAATAATTAAACCTTATGATTTTAATGAACATAAAGAGACTTCTCAGACGAAAATGATGTTATACATAATTACAAAATCTTAATTAAATATTACATATTCCTAAAATTTGTAGCAGACAAAAATTACCACTAACAGAAACAGTAAGTTTCAATTTATTTTATCTTTCAAAATCTCCTAGGAGAAGTTTACAGGCTAAAGAAATAGTTAATGTGAGTATGTATATGAGAATGTTCAGTGATGAGGCCAGAGATCAAAATTAATCCTGATGATTGTGATCAGTTATGAACCTGGAAGGTTTTTATTACCTTGGATAGAAATGATGAAAATTAAAATAATTTGAAGTTTTCTAATATCAAATAATATAAGAAAAGTACAGTTAATTTATTTCTAGTTACTGATATGTTCCTTACATAGTAACAGTTTGCATTCTACAGTTTACACTTGATTTTATCATGCATTTATAGTGTACTCCTAAAATAATAAGAACATTATTAAATGAGCTATATTCTCCAGAAATACCATGTACCAAAACCTCATAACACAGTGTTGGATTTTAGGTCAACCAAATTTATCCAGTGTTATCTGTACAAATTATTATTTAATAATATGATAATTCCATCTACATCAAATGGCTTGTTACCAATACCCTCTGTGTTCATCTTAAACATGTAAGTTTCTTATGAGAAGATGCAACGCTTTCTTTTACTTCCTCTTTCTAACTGTTTTTTGCTCTTATATGTAATTAGCTTATGAGCAAATGCTCTACAATTAACAAATTCTTGAAATTGTATGCTTTCTTACAGGAGATATTTAAAGTATAACTGATATTGATCTTATCTCCCAAATTTTATCTTCTTTAGTCTCTCTCTCTCTCTCTCTCTCTCTCTCTCTCTCTCTCTCTCTCTCTCTCTCTCTCTCTCTCTCAGAAAGTAAAGTTCTTGGTATAATTGCTTAAAAATAGGGAAGAAAAATAACCTAGTTTTAAAATATAGAGTAAATGAATGAAGAGGCTGCTGAGAAAATGATCTATAGAGTATGTGTCTTTCTGTTGACTTTTCTTTCTAATTCTCCCTTTCGGTGGTTCAGTGACATTTTCCTCTCAACTTCCCTCTGTCTTAGTGCTTCTGTTCCTTATACACCCGGCTTAATATAATTTGAAGTGTTAACCATTCCTACACAAAAATGCTCAAACCTTTATAAACCATGTTTAATTCAGAAATAAAATATCTTCTATAAAAATTTGATATTATTCATACAACATTTCTCACTATCACACTATTTTGTTTTTAATCAGAAATATGACCAAGTGTCATGACCAATAAGTTCACATGTCTGTGTGAGATAGTAAAACATGGAAACTGATATTGGACAGGATCATCTTTACTCTCTAGGCTTCAAGTCCCAGCATTCTACTCATGTAAAAACACATTGCAAAATTTTTTATCTATGTAAATTGCCCACTTATAACACTCTAACACTAGCCAGTGCAATCTATGGCATTCACTGAATTGCTACATTATAATTTTTTGTTATCTTTTTCTTATTTTTTATAAGATACTCACTATTTACATTTGAGATGTTATCCCTTTCCTCTGCCCCACTCCTATTGGCCCTCCCCCTCCACTTGCCTTCACAAAGGTGCATTCCCTCCTAATCACTCACTCTACCCCATTGACTTGGCATTCCCTTATATTGAAAAAAATGTGCCCTCTCTGGACCAAAAGCCTCTTCTCACATTGATGCCAGACACTTCTATCTTCAACAACATGTGCAAATTTATCAGTAGGTCTCTCAATGTGTGAACTGAGGCAGTTGCATCCCCAATCAGCTTTTTCAGTCCTGTGTATCAACACTTTCCATCTCCATGTCCTGTACAATATTTTCCATTTAATGTTGACACAGTACTTCAGCTTAGCTCAAGTTTTATATTCCAGTTACTGATATTCCAGTATCTGTTAATACCACCTAGCATACAGTGCTCATGTGAGTAGATTACCTCACAAATATAGGACAGAAGATACACATTACTTTAATTCAACTGCTGGTTTTGTAAGACAACAGTGGCTATCATTTTGCTCAATCAAATAGTTTATATAAGTGACTAATCATTTTAGCAAAACAAAATATAAATGATAATGAAACATGCCCAGTTAGTGTTTGCTACATTACCACTTAAGTTGATCAGATTTGTTTTCTGCTATCACATTTCCTAACAGCAAAAGATAATGATAGTGAAGTTGAAGCTTGACATCAATTGCAATATCATGCAATGCTATATCTTTTTCGATCCATGAGAGATACCACATGAGGACATATACCTCCATCAAATTATCAATTGTACCATATTATTCTAAATATATTTTAAGTCAACTGTATGTCTGTAACTTTATCTTAAAGGAGTTATTCTTGAAGATATACATTAAGAATTTTTTATTGCAACCAGCAGTTCCCAAAGGTTTAAAGACTGGTGAGAAGGAGGTCTGGGCAGCCAGGGAGAAGAGAGATCTCTGCAAAGTGTGCACAGAGAGCGCACCCCTGCCCTGCCTGATCCAGGGACCAGGAACCCAGCACTGGGGCCTCTGTTCCCACCTGGCGGCTTTGGGGTACAGAACAGGTCTCGTACCATCCACCACCTGGACCAGTGAAGATCCAGGGACACAGACCAGGTACAAGGGAAAGGCAAGAACATATCACTGACAATAAGATGGCAAGAGGAAAGCGAAAGAGCATATCCCAAGGAAATCAAGACAACCTGGCAACACCAGTACCTAGCTGTCCCATATCAGCAAACATTGGAATGCCAAACACTCCAGCAAAAGAAGACTCAGACCTAAAATAATACCTCAAGACACTGATAGAGAGCCTTAAAAAAGAAAAGGAGGAAAAGCAAAGAGAATCAGAAGCTTTTAAAGAGGAAACAAGAAAAACACTCAAAGAACTAGAGAAAAACAGAACCAAAAAGATGAAGGAATGAAAGAAGGAATTTAAAAAAGAAATTGACACAATAAAGAAAACACTAATGGAGATAACCCTAAAGGTAGAACACCAAGAAAAGAAATGAGGAGTCACAGAAGCAAGCATTTCCAATAGAATACAAGAGATGGAAGAGAGAATCTCAGGGACAGGGGACAACATTGTAAACATAGACCAAACAGCCAGAGAAGATGCAAAAACCAAAAAGCTCCTTACCCAAAATGTCCAGGAGATCCAGGACACAATGAGAAGACCAAACCTAAAGATAATAGGAATAGAAGAGGAAAAAGAATATCAACTAAGAGGCACAGTATATATCTTCAACAAAATTGTAGAAGAAAACTTCCCTACCCTTAAGAATGAGATGACCGAAAAGACTGGTGAGTAGGAGATCTGGGCAGCCAGGGAGCAGAGAGATCTCTGCGGAGTGCACACACAAAGGGCGCCCCCGCCCTGCCTGATCCAGGGACCAGGAACGCAGCATTGGGACCTCTGCTTCCACTGGGCGACATTGGGGCATAGAACAGGGCTCGGCCAATCTGTCACCTGGACCAGCAGCTACCAAAGCATTAAAGATTGGTGAGGAGGGGATCTGGGCAGCAAGAAAGCAGAGAGATCTCTGCCGAGTGTGCACTGAAAGCATGCCCCTGCCCTGCCTGATCCAGGGACCAGGAACACAGCATTGGAACCTCTGTTTCTACCCGGCAAATTTGGGAGGCTGAACAGGGCTTGGCCCATCTGCCACCTGGACCAGTAGAGATCCAGGGACACAGACCAGATACAAGAGAGAGACTCGGTATAAGAGACTGCAGGAGATCCCGCGTGGACAGAGACTGGACAGAGAGATCGCACATGGGGGACTGCATGTGAGAGGTCGCCTAGACAGTAGAACCCGGTAGGGAGTCCCCGGCTCAGAGAGAAGTTTCCTGCTCAAGAAGCCCCCTGCTCAAAGTGCTGTACAATAAAGGTTATCCACAGAAGAATCTGTTTGTTTGTTGCACGCCTGTTCCTAGCGGCGGGAAGCGTGGGCGTGTGGCACTTAAGGATAATAGGAATATAAGAGGGAGAAGAGTATCAACTAAGAGGCACAGTAAATATTTTCAAAAAATCATAGAAGAAACCATCCCTACCCTCAAGAATGAGATTACCACGAGCATAAAAGAAGCCTTCAGAGCTTCAAATAGGTTGGACGAGAAAAGAAATACCTCCCGACACATAATAGTAAAAATATCACGTGCAAAAAGCAAAGAAAGAATACTAAAAGCAGTAAGGGAAAAAGGTCAAGTAACACATAAAGGCAGGCCAATTAGACTCACACCCGATTTCTAAACAGAGATTATGAAAGCTAGAAGAGCCTGGACAGACATCATGCACACCCTAAAAGAGCACAAGTGCCAGCCCAAGCTGCTATACCCAGCAAAACTCTCAATCACCATCGATGGAGAGATGAAGATATTTCAAGACAAATCAAAATTTACACAATATCTGACCACAAACCCAGCACTACAACGAATTATAGGTGGAAAAACCAATACAATGAGGGAAAATACAGCCTAGTAAAAACAAGAAAACTCCTAAACAAGAAAACTAAAAGAAGAAAAAAACACAGACACAACTCAACACAAAAAAGCAATAATGGCAGGAAACAGAAACAACTATTCCTTGATATCTATTAACATAAATGGACTCAACTCCCCAATAAAGAGACATAGACTATCAGACTGGATACATAAACAAAATCCAGCCTTTTGCTGCATACAGAAAACTCATCTCAGAGACAGAGACAGACACTATCTCAGAGTAAAAGGGTGGGAAAAAACTTCCAAGCAAACAGCTCCAAGAAGCAAGCTGGAGAGGCTATTCTAATATCGAATAAAGTAAATTTCCAACCAAAAGTTATCAAAAAAGATAAGGAAGGACACTTTTTACTCATTACCGGGGAAATCTGTCAGGAGAAACTCTCAATCCCTAACATATATGCTCCAAATAAAAAAGCACCCACATTCATAAAAGAAACCCTACTAAAGCTCAAAAAATACATTTCACCCAACACAATAATAGTGGGAGACTTTAATACCCCACTCTCACCAATGGACAGATCATGGAAACAGAAACTGAACAAGGACACTGCAAAACCAGCAGAGACTTTGAACAAACTAGAATTAATAGATATATACAGAACATACTATCCTAAAGTAAAAGAATACACCTTCTTCTCACCACCCTATGGCACCTTCTCGAAAATTGACCATATAATTGGACACAGAATGAGCCTCCAACTATATAAAAAGATTGAAATACTCCCATGCATCCTCTCAGATCACCATGGTATACGGCTGGTCTTTAACAACAAGAAAGACAACAAAAAGCCCACATACACATGGAAACTAAATCTCTGTTTCTACAATAGGATGTCCATCTAATAAGTGTTTCAAGGAGATAGGGTTTTCAAATACATTTTTTAAAACTTTCATGAATTGAACCTAATAATTGGTCACTGTGTTTGGAAACATGGAGCTAGTTGATCATTCTGATATAAGTATTTGGGAATCCCATGAAGTTAGAGCATAAATTATAGAAAATATAGAATAAATAAATTCTAAAATCATCAATAAATTATGACACATTTTATATTTAATCAATGTAGTTTTGATAAAACATTATGCAATAGAAATTGCAACATCTTTTTAGACAGGCCTATTGATAAGTAAACAGGTGAACAGATATATGGATTGACAGATAAATGGTTGAATAGAATGAAAAACTGATAGATGACTCTGGGCATACCCAAGCTTTTGAAAATATGAGTAACCTAGAACATTACAGAATCACATTAACAACAATGGGTTTGAAGCCAAAATTGAAATGTTTGAGTGTAGAAGATGTTGAATCTAAGAGAAGAGGAAGGGTTCACTTTGAGAAGTTATAATTTGTGATATATGGTTTTACTATCTTTACAGATTTCATCCAAACACTCAACTAAAGTAAATAAGCCTCAATCTCCTCATTGTATTACTGTAGAATTTCTGAAGGCAATTTATCATCTCACTTATCTTGAAAATGGATAAATTTAGAGGACCTGGCAGTCAGATATTGGAATCACTCCAATTCCATCCCTTGAAATACAAATTAAAGATTTTACTCCAAGTAGCTTAACACCAATTAGAGAGGTTTTAGGACAACCAATGTGAAATATTGACAGATGTCTTATAGTCTATAACATGGAAGCATGCAATGTTATTTTCTTTACATACACCTACCTAGTTTCCTACAACAAAGCAAAAGTTCATTTCTCATATGCATGTAGTCATTGTCATACTCCTAGTAAAGGAAGAAAACTGTCATAAAAATTAGAAAACCACATCAAACCAAAAAAAAAAAAAATATATACATGTATATGCAAAGAGAAGATCACTTTTCTGATAATTTTCCATTTAATAAAGTGCATTCAACCTAGTTATTTTTCAGTGTCTTTTATATTTTGGAACTATCTCAATTTAAATTATATAAGACAAACCCAAGGCAGTACCATTCAATGTAACAACAAATTATAAAACAAAAGATAGTTTTTTTTTTCTAATAGAAAATGAGGCTTTAGTTAGGGATATGGTATAAGTCTTATCATTAAGGGCCAAACATTCATTCCAAAGTTTTTTTTCATATTGTCAGTTGTAAATTTTACAATAATTCAAGAAAAGACTTTAAGAAAAAGATTCTTTCATGAGTGTTGAGCAATTAATAGACCCACTGGAAAAGAAACAGAGTATATTCACAGAAATTTGACAAACTGACTCTATAAATATTAAAATTTTAAATAAAAAGAAAATATCAGACACTTCTGAAAGCAGAAAATATGAAAAAAAATATGGTCATTAACTTTCTAGTAGAATTCAATTTGTCAGTTAAATTAAAAAAAACAAAATTAGTAAGGAGATAACAGTGTGTATATTCTTTAATTTTCAGCTTTCAGGCAAATGGCCTGAGGTTTTTTAAAGATCAAAAATATTGTGAAACAAGATTTTATGCTGTTGATAATGCTATTAAGAGAAAATTTCAAACAAGCTAAATTCAACTGGTTAATTATAAAAGACCCTTGTTCATCAACCTTAGGAAAAAAAATTAAATATCTGCACCATTTGTTTTTGTGGCAATCCACTTTATTCCATCATTTCTACCTGGTACATGCAAGAACATTTGTTTATAAATATGATTTGATTTCTATTTATTTTAATGGTCCTAGAATTATATACCAGGTACCCTCTGTCAAACTCCTCCCATGCACCCTCTCAAGATAATGCCCCATTTTCACTGAGTACAAATGCTTTACACACATGTGAGTGTTTGTATATATGTGTGTCTCTATGAGAGACAGAGAAAGGTAGAGAGAAATATTTACATCTAAAAACTCCAAAGTCATTTAATGTCTTTATATTTTCACATGTACATTTTATAATTATTGATATATACACGTGAAATTCAATTAAGAAAAAAGAAAAGAAGAAAACCATTATGCTCAATGCTTACACACCAAGAAAACTTTAACTAATTCCGGGTTACATCCTGTTTTACAGGTAATTTTGCTCATTTTAATTAATAATACCTTAATGTACATTATCAAACCTTTGGGAAAAAATCCAAGAACTGACAAAACTGTATTAGCATACTTTTATGCAAAAAAAATGCATAAAATTTGTTCATTTATCTTTGATTTTTAAAAATAAAGTTGTTCAAAAAAAAGAAAAGAAAAAGCTTTGTGTGTGTGTGTGTGTGTGTGTGTGTGTGTGTGTGTGTGTGTGTATGTCTGAATGCATGTGTCCAATAAGCTGAATCTAGCTTTGTTGTTTTCTGTAAATGTTTTTTTTCCTAAAACTTTATTTAAACAAAAGAGATACATGTACAGATTTTTGAAAAACATTTTAGCTGAAAAGTATATGAATATATCTTCTCAGTATATTTTTAAAAGGTTTGATAAAATGCTAAAGCTCAAAAAACACATTCCACCCCACACAATAATAGTGGGAGACTTGAATACCCCACTCTCACCAATGGACAGATCATGGAAACAGAAACTGAACAAGGACAATGCAAAACTAGCAGAGACTTGAACCAACTAGAATTAATAGATATCTACAGAACATATCACCCTAAAGTAAAAGAATACACCTTTTTCTCATCACCCCATGGCACCTTCTCTAGAATTGACCACATAATTGGACAGAGAACGAGCCTCAATCAATATAAGAAGATTGAAATACTCCCATGCATCCTCTCACCATGGTCTACGGCTGGTCTTTAACAACAACAAAGAAAATAAAAAGAACCATTAAAAAATCTACAAAACCAGGAGTTGGTCCTTAGAGAAAATCAACAAGATTGATAAACCCCTCGCCAGACTAACTAGAGGGCAAAGAGAGAGTATACAAATTAACAAAATCAGGAAGGAAAGTGGAGACATAACAACTGAAACTGAGGAAATTCAAGAAATCAAAACATCCTACTACAAAAACTTATACTCCACAAAATTGGAAATCTGGAGGAAATGGATGAATTCCTAGACAGATAAAAGATTCTAAAGTTAAACCAGGACCAAGTAAGCCATCTAAATAATCCTATAACAACTAAAGAAATAGAAGAAGTCATCAAAAGTCTCCCAAACCAAAAAGAGCCCAGGTCCAGAAGGGTTCAATGCAGAATTTTATCAGACATTTATTGCGGATATAACATCAATATTCTCCAAATTATTCCAAATAATAGAATCAGATGGAATACTACCTAACTCATTTTTTTGAGACTACAATAACCCTCATACCTAAACCACACAAAGACCCTACAAGTAAAGAGAACTTCAGACCAATCTCACTTATTAACATTGATGCAAAAATACCAAATCCAAGAACACTTCAAAACAATCATTCATCATGACCAAGAAGGCTTCATCCCTGGGATGCACAGATGGTTTAATATAAGGAAATCCATCAATGTAATTTACCATATAAAGAAACTTAAAGAACAAAATCACATGGTCATCTCAGTATATGCTGAGAAAGCATTTGACAAAATTCAACACCCCTTCATGTTAAAACTCCTGGAAAGAAGAGGAATCCAAGGTCAATAATTAAACATACTGAAAGCAATATACAGCAAACCAAACAGCAAACATCAAACTTAATGGTGGGAAACTTGAAGCAATCCAACTAAAATCAGAGACTCCACAAGGCTGCCCACTCTCCCCCTACCTATTCAACATAGTCCTACCTATTCAAATGGAAGTCCTGGCTGGAGCAATTAGACAGCAAAAGCAGATCAAGGGGAAACAAATCGGAAATGAAGAGATAAAAACATCACCACTCTATGCTGATGACATAATAGTGTACTTAAGTGACCCCAAAAATTCCACCAGAGAACTCCTACAACTGATTAACAAGTTCAGCAAAGTGGCTGGAAACAAAATTAACTCAAACAAATCAATAGCCTTCCTATACTCAAAGGAAAAGGTGGAGAAAGAAAATAGGGAAAACGTACCCTTCACAATTGTCTCAAAAACTATGAAATGCCTTGGTGTGACTCTAACTAAGCAAGTGAAGGACCTGTATGACAAGAACTTCAAACCTCTAAAGAAGGAAATTGAAGAGGATTTAGAAAATGGAAAGATCTCACATGTTCATGGATTGGAATGATCAACATTTTAAAAATGGTCATCCTACCAAAAGCAATCTACAGATTCAATGCAATCCCCAACAATATTTCAATCCAGTTCTTCATGGAATTGGAAAGATCAATGTGCAATTTCATATGGAATAACAAAAGACCAAGAATAGCGAAATCCATCCTAAACAACAAGAATACATCTACGGGAATCACTATCCCTGAACTCATGCTATATTACAAGGCAATTGTTCAGAAAACTGCTTGGAACTGGTACAGAAATTGGCATGTGGATCAATGGATTAGAATAGAAGATCCAGAAATGAGCCCTCAGGTATATGGTTACCTGATTTTTGACAAAGGATCTGTAAACATTCAATTGAAAAAGGACAGCCTATTCAACAAATGGTGCTGGTTTAATTGGCACTCAGCATGCAAAAGAATGAAAATAGACCCTTTCTTATCTCCTTGTACAAAGCTCACATATAAGTGGAGCAAACATCTCCACATTAAATCAGATACACTGAAACTATTAGATGAGAAACCAGGGAAAACCTTAGAACACATAGGCACAGGAGAAAATTTTCTGAACCAAACACCAATGGCTCAAGCTCAATGGTCAAAACTTAACAAATGGGACTTAATGAGATTGCAAAGTTTCTGTAAGGCTAAGGACATTGTCAAGAAAACAAAATGGCAGCCAACATAAAGGGAAAAGATCTTTACCAACTCCACATCAGATAGAGGCCTTGTATCCAAGGTATACAAAGAACTCAAAAGGCTAGACACCAGAGAATCAAATAACCCTATTAAAAATGGGGTTCAGAGCTAAACAAAACGTTCTCAGTTAAGGAATACTGGCTGAGAAATATCTGAGGAAGTACTCAACATCCTTAGCCATCAGGGAAATGCAAATCAAAACCACCCTGAGATTCCACCTCACACCAGTCAGATTGACCAAGTTCGAAAACTCAGATGACAACAGATACTGGTGAGGTTGCGGAGAAAGAGGAACAATTTCCACTGTTTTTGGGGTTGCAAATTAATACGACCACTCTGAAAATCAGTCTGGCGATACCTCAGAAAATTGGACATAGTACTACCTGAAGACTCAGCTATTCTTTCTGGGCATATACCCCAGACACTCTTTAGTACACAACAGAGATATATGTACCACAATGTTCATAGCACCTCTATTTAAAATAGCCAGAAGCTGGAAAGAACCCAGATGTCCTTCAGAAGATGAATGGATACAAAAATTGTGGTACATTTACACAATGGAATACTACTCAGCCACCAGAAACAATGACTTAACCAAATTCTTAAGAAAATGGCTGCATCTAGAAAATATCATCCTGAGTGAGATAACCCATTCACAAAAGAACAGACATAATATGCAGTCACTGATAGTGGGATGCTAACCCCAGAGGCTCGCACTGCCCTAGAAACAACTCACAGACTGTATGAAGTCCAAGAAAAAATAAAATAAAACAAAACAAAACAAAACAAAATAGTCATGCTCAATCCTTACCCACCAAGAACACATTGACAATTCTGGGTTGTACTTTGTATTACATGTACTGTCTGCTCATTGTAAAAAAAAATAAATAAATCTTTACACACCAAGAAAACTTTGACTATTTCCAGGTTGCATCTTGTTTTACATGTACTTTATGCTCATTGTTACTGGTGGGATCTTTATCATACTATCAAACCTTTAAAAAAAAACTAGTACTGACAAAAATGTATTTTATAATTTTATGCAAAAAAATCCTTAAAGTCTGTACATTTATCTTTGTTTTGTAAAATAAAGTTGTTAAAAAAAGAAATAAAAAGCTTTTCTATGGTAGTTATATTAATTAAAAGAAAAAAAGAAAGAAACTGAAATATACACAGGTGCTACATGAAAATACAAATCTGGTTATTTTGCCCTGATTAATATATCTAGTAAATAATATTTAGTTATATAGTATTTAAGTAATGTTCCCTAAAAACTCATTCTTTATGTTTAAAGATTTTTGAATTGTCAGTAGTAGAAGTATATCATCAAA
The DNA here is from genome assembly GCF_963924665.1 of Micromys minutus. Lineage (NCBI taxonomy): Eukaryota > Metazoa > Chordata > Mammalia > Rodentia > Muridae > Micromys > Micromys minutus. Next base: position 1,171,331 of record NC_137969.1, on the reverse strand, counting down.
TGTATATATTAGTCAATTCAAATTATATTTTTGTCTAAAATTTAAAAATACATTAAATTTAAAGAGTTTATTGTTAAATATTGATTCAGTTAGGTATATTTTATTTGAAGGTTATATCCTGCACAATATTCTGTGGATGTATCCCAATTTGTTTTGATGGATTGCACTTGACAATTAATTAAGACCTCATGAATAAACATTAAAGGGTGATTTCATTAAGAAAAGTCAGCTAAATCTTAGAAAGCTCTATGTTTTTAGAAAAATAACAGTGAATAACATCTTCTGAACACTGAATTCACAATTGTTTCAAGAAAGTTCACCACCAATACTCACCTCTTAAGTCTTCTGTAGGAGTACAATCAAGTCTATATTAAATGTTCACTCTTTTTCTACACAAATAAAGATGATAAAGATTCTACAATATCAAAATTCAATTAAACACTTTAAATATACAATGGCAAATAATAAACACACTTGATACATAAGGGAGAATAAGATAACAAGGAAAGTACTCCAAAGTAGATCCAAAACACAACCAGCAAACACTTGCCAGTTATTCACATCTACACAGAGGAAGAATAGAATGACAGGAGAAACATGAAACCAATGTTCATAATTACCAGATTCTCTAAAGTTTCAGGGGGAAATTTTATGTTTTGGAATGTTGAAGCATGTGGGAACAGACAAAGATTATGAGATATTTAACAAGGGACAAAAGAGTTTTTAACTTATGAGGAAATTTTTACACTTATGGATGTAATGTTATGCTTTAAAGTAAAGCTTTTCAGTTTCAATCTCATAGGGTTAGAGTCACCATAGTAACATATTTCTAGATGTGTCCCTGAAGTAGTTTCCAGAAAACTGTAACTGAAAGAGGAAGACTCCCTTGAATGTGAGTGAAACTATGCCATGGCTGGAGCCTTGTACTAAATAAAAGAGAGAAATTTGAGTACAAGATATCCCATCTTCCAGCTTCCAGACTCAGATGCAGGGTGCATAGCTCCCTTACATTTCTGTCATCACACTGTACATTTCCACTGACAGACCACATCCACAAATGTTAGTCAAAATATACCTTATAAAATGGGAGACATTTTCTAAACAAAATACAATGGCTCAGGTACAAAGATCAGTAATTGATTAATGTGATCTTCTAGCAAAGGAAAGCATTGACTGGCATCAATGGGAAGTGAGGCCTTTGGTCCCGTAAAGGCTCATTTTCCCAGTATAGGGTAACTCCAAGGTACTGAGGTGGGTAAGGTTCATTGGAGAGGGAGCAACATCATGGCAGCAAGGGGAAGAGGAGGGGGAGTAAGAAAGGGGTAAAGGAAATAACATGTGAAATGCAAATTCAGAAAATATCCAAGAAAAATAAAATAAAATAAAATAAAGTAAAAAGCTTCTGTAAAGCAAAGTACCCAGTCAATAGGACAAATCAGCAATGTACAGATTGAGAAAAAAGTCTTAACTAACCAGACATACCTTCAAGGCCTACTATACAAAATAGTAGCTAGAATAGTTCATGAAGCTAATCTACAAACAAACAAACAAACAATCCAAGCAATACACACACACACACACACACACACACACACATATATATATATATATATATATATATATATATATATATATATAAAACAAATTTTCTGTATCAATTCCTTTATTGAGGGTTGTTTCCAGCTTCTTTCTATTATAAATAAGGCTGTTATGAATGTAGTAGAATATGTGTCCTTGGTACATATTGGAGCACCTTTTGGTTATATGCTCAGGAGTGGTATAGGTGGGTCCCCAGGTAGTACTATGTCCAATTTTCTGAGGAAAATCCAGTCTGATTTCCAGAGTGGTTGTTCCAGCTTGTAATCCCACCAACAATGAAGGAGTGTTCCTCTTTAACCACATCCTCACCAGCATCTGCTGATCTTAACCACTATGACTTGTGTGAAGTGGAATTTCAGGATCATTTTGATTTGCATTTCCCTGAGTTCTAATGATGTTGAACATTTCTTTAAGTGCTTCTCAGCCATGCAAGATTCCTCAGTTGAGAATTCACTGTTTAGCTCTATACTCCATTTTCAATAAGGTTATTTGGTTCTGTGGAGTCTACATTCTTGAGTTGCCATTTTGTCCTAATGACAGTGTCTTTTGCCTTAGAGAAGCTTTTTAATTTTATGAGGTCCCATTTGTGGTTTTTTGATCTTAGAGCATAAATAGGGCATTGTTTATCTGTTCAGTAAATTTCCTTATTGTCCATGTGTTTGAGGCTCTTCTCCATTAGTACTTCTATTAGATTCATTGTATCTGTTTTTATATGAAGGTCCTTGATTCACTTGGAGTTGGGCTTTGTAAAAAGAAATCAGTATGAATGGATTTGCATTCTTCTACATGCTGACCTCCAGTTGTATCAGCACCATTTGTTGAAATAAGTGTGTGGGTTCATTTCTGAGTCTTTAGTCTTATTCCATTGATATACATGCCAGTCTCTGTACCAATAATAAGTGGATTTTATCACTATTGCTCTAGATATAAAAAATATGGTACATTTACACAATGCAGTATTACTCGGCCATTTAAACCATCATTTCATGAAATTTGTAGGTAAGTGGGTGAAACTAGAAAATACCATCCTGAGTGGGGTAACCCAGTCACAAAAGATCTCTGTATATACTCACTGATAAGAGGACATTAGAAAAAAAAAAAAAAGGCTCAGAATGTCCATAATAGAACTTACAGATCATTTGAAGGTCAAAAGAAAGAAGATCAAACTTTGTGTGTCTCAGTACTTTTTAGAAGGATGAATAAAATAATCATGGGAGGTAGGGGGGTATGAAGGACTTTGGGAGAATAAGAGAAGTGGTAGAAGAAGAGAGAGGGCACAATTAGGTATGCAAGGAAACAGGAGAGATGAACAGAAGGTCAGGATATTGAACCAAGGTTAGTAGCAATGGTGTATGGGGAACTTGAAGTAACCACCAGAAAGTCCCAGATGCCAGAAAAGCAAGATACTTCCAGGACCCAAAGGGTGTAACATTAGCTGAAATACCCAAAAAAGGGGAGAGAAAACCTGTAGAGATTATATCCAGAGGTAAGGCAGTGCCCTTGTTTGAGAGATGGGGTCACCCACCTTTCTCAAAATTTTACCCAGGATTGCTACTGTCTAAAGAAATATAAGGACAAAGAGTGGAGTGGAGACTGACCAAAAGGCCATCCAGAGTCTGCCCCAAATTGAGATTCCCATGTGTGGCAACCAAACCTAGTCATTGCTGAGGTTAAGTGCTTGCTGACAGGTGTCTGATATGGATGTCTCCTTATAGGCTCTGGCAGAACCTTACTAATACAGGTATAGTTACTTGCATCCTTTGCATGGGGACCACAATGGAAGAATTAGAGAAAGGTCTGAAAGAGATGAAGGGGTTTTCAACCTCATAGGAAGAACAGCAATATCTAGACAAAAAAAACAACTAGACCTCCAGATTCCCAGAGAATAAACTGCCAACCAAAGAATACATATGGAGGGACATATGTAGCAGTGGAAGGCCTTGTATGGCATCAATAGGAAGAGAAGCCCTTGGTTCTGTGAAACTTGATGTCACAGCATAGATGATTGCTAGGGCAGTAGAGCAGGAATGGGTGCATGGGTGAAGGAATCACCCTTGTTGGAGGGAGCGGGAGGGAAGTTTTGGAGGAGAACTGGAAAGGGAGATAACATTTTAAATGTAAATAAGCAAAATAATCAATAAATTTTAAAAATAGGTTACATAATTAAACAGAGAATTCACAATAGAAGAATTGCAAATGTCTGAGAAGCAGGTAAAAAATTAGTATAGTCCTTAGTCATCAGAATGACTAAGATAAAAAAATTCAGGTAACAGCACATGTTGGCAAGAATATGAAGAAAGAGGAATACTCCTCCATTCCTCAAGGTATTGATAACTGGTACAACTCTGAAAATTAATCTGGTGAATCCTCAGAAAATTGGATATATATCTATCTGAATGTCCAGGTATGTCATTCTTTGGCATTTATCCAAAAGATGTTCTATCATGTCACAGGAGCATATGCTCCTTTATGTTCATAGCAGCATTATCTGTGATAGCCAGAAGCTGAAAAACAACCCAGATGTCTCATACAGGAAGCAAGGATACAGAAAATGTGGTTCATTTAAACAATGAAATACCATTCAGCCATTAAGAATGAGGACATCATGCATTTTGCAGGCAAGTGAGTGGAAACATAACATCCTCCTGAGTGAGGTAACTCAAACCCCAAATGATATGCTTGATAGGCACCCACTACAATGCTGCTATTAACCAGAAAAAATATAGAAACCTTAGGATACAATCCACAAAATTCAAGGTTAACAAGCAGAAGGGCTCAAGTGAGGATGCTTCAATCCAACTTGGGAGGAAGAAAAAACAATCACAGTAGGCCAAGTGAAGGACAAGGGTGAGAGAGGGAAGGGAGTGGAGAAAAGGGGAACATGATTAGGTATGGAAGAGGGCAGGAGAGAAGTTCTCCAGGCCAGCAAGTGAAAGGACATATGCACCCTTTTGTGGTTGGAGGTGGTCAGATTCTCCAGAAAATACCAGAGACCTAGGAGTTGAGAGACTCTGAGAACTCAAAGAGAAATACCTTAGATGAAGTTCCCAGCAGGGAGGAAAGAAAACAGTCAATAACTCTGACCCAGAACTGTTCCTCTCTAAAAGAAGGACTACAGGGACAAAAATGGAGAAAAGAATGGGTGAAATGCAGTCCAGTGAAAGGCCCAACTTAGGATCCATCTCAAGGGGAAGCTCTAAGGGCTGACACTCTTATGAATGGTGTGGTGTGCTTACAGAAAGAAGCCTAGCAATGCTGTCCTCAGAAATACCCAGCAAGCAGCTGATAGAGAGACACAAACAGATGTTTACACATAACCACTGGACTAAAATTGAGAACCCCTTTGACTACTGGTTGAATTAGAAAACTCTGGAAGAAGTTGAGCAGAAGATCCACCCCATAAGAAGACTAGCAGTCTCAACGTATCTGGACCCCTGAGATCTCTCAGAAAATGAGGCTTCAACCAAGTAGCAGAGAGAAGCTGGTCTGAGACCTTAGACACATATACAGATGTTGACTGCTAGTTCTGGCCTCAGTGAGAGATGATACACCTAGATGATACACCTAACCCTTGGGAAAATTGAGGTTCCGGGGAGTGGGGGGACCTGTCAAAGGGGTAAACAGGGGGAAAAGGAATGGGAAGAATGTGGAAGGGCAGACTAGGAGAAGGGCTATGACTGGATTATTAAAATAAAAGTAATTAAATAAAAAAATAAAAGCATTAAATAATTTTTTAAAACTAAGCCTTTCATTTTTATGTTGTTTTGGACCAAGATTTTGTCACTACAGTGAGAACATAATATACCAGAGACAACACAGACAGGGCAAATGCTTTCAGTCCTCCCGCCCCCTTGCCCCCCTTCCCGCAGAGGTATAGGAAAAGCTGTATCTTTAGCTCTCTGAAGTGTCCTGAGTAACTGGATTTAATGAGCTTCAGTGTTGCTGAGGGAAACACACACAGGTGACCTGGATTTGAGATTCCGATCCGCACTGGGAGCAGTCTTAGGGATCTGAGCTTTTAACTTTTGCCGTTTGATGTTTGTCCAGGTTTAGAGTGTTAAGATTCTGTTCTATTATATGAGACCTAGTTTGCATCCCAAAATAAGCTAGTATAATTTTGGGAAACATCACAGATGCACTTATAGTAATTGGACTTATATTTTCTTGCTTTCTCCTTTTAAAATAGAAAATATATTTTAAAACATATCTGAAACTTTTGAAGCTAACTTTTTATGTACCTGTAAATTTTTGTTTCATTAATTTATTCTTTGACAGTTTGTGTGTAATGTAACGCTTTTTCAAACATGATTTTTATATGATTTTAATCTTTTTTATTGGCTATGTCATTTATATTTCAAATGTTATCCAGCTTCCCAGTTTCTCCTCCACAAATTTTCAATCTCCTTCCCACTCCCCTGCCTCTATGAGGATGCTCTCTCACCAGTACACCCACCCTGCCTCAGTGCCCTAGCATTCCCCTATGCTGCATCATTGGTCCTCAAAATGGTGTCTATTAATTGAGTCTAAACTAGATTATTGTTCCTGCACTAAAGTTTTTATCAGAAGTTTTTCTAGCCAGCTCTATAGTCTTTTAAATCCAGCATCCTTGCAGCTCAGATCCATCACACTTCTACTTTGCACATTTCCACTATCTGTTACAGCCCATGTTGCAAAGTAGCCACTACATTCCACATAACTGACCATTGGACAGTCTCTCATCAAGTGATCCCTCCTATCACTTGAAAACATTATTTGTGTTGTTATTCTGGTTTCTATGGTCATGCAATATTTTCTCTTGTTGTTCTTTCTTGGTCCATATGAAAGGCCATTTTCATGTACACTTTTAACATTTTGATTGCCCACACCAGTGCCTTCATTTTCTGACTCTTTCCTGTATTTTTCCTTTTTCCTTTTGCATGTCCTTTCATTCATTGTCATCTGCCTACAGGGCATTATATGTATAATCATGTTTTTGCTCCTGAGCTTCACACTTACAGTCTACTTGTCCCAGACATTTATATTTTCATGCCTTCTAAAGATTACTTACTAATTTGCTCAGTCAAATTAAAACCATTGACTTGCACTCAGCTATTTGCTTAGCACAATCTGCAAGTTTTTTTTTTTTCTCAGCTGCTCAAAGTTGTACCTTTATTTAAGGCCTTTCTCTTTCCAGGTAGTTTATAGTTATAATTTTATTTGCCTTGGACCTAACCTTCATTTATTCTCTTAACTCTGCCTTACCTTAAAACCGATCTCTGCAGAGTTTCACATAACAAGCTTAGATACTATCACCAGGTAACAGTTACTTCCTAGATAGTTATTACTATTGAAGTTGTTTTGTGCTTGATTGCAAAGTTATTTTTATACGGAAAAAGAAACATCCCTAAGTGGTGACCTTAGTAGTTTTTTGAGGGATTCTCTGTTCAGAGCATACCAGAGTCTTGATAGAATTTGGGTCTGAAATCTAATACTATAGGAATAGCTAAAGTTGATTCATAGTCAATCTATAAATTTGTAACATTGCAAACATACTTAACTACTAAGAATTTGTTTCTTTATCTGTCAAAATAAAACCTCTAATAAATAAAACTTCACAACATACTACAGAATGTACACTAACATGTCAATTACCACATCTTATGACTGATTCATTTACAAGTTTTCATTTCTTTCCCCTTCCCCTTAGGCAAAGTGGGCAGAATTAGAAACACCTAGTTGATATGTGAATGTAGAAAATATAGATTATTATGAGAGTGCTTCTGGTATACAAAGTTCTATTTCAAAGTCTAATGTATTCATTCTTCATAATATAGCTCTGATGTTGTTGCTATGGCTATCGTTTTGCAGATTAGATGCAATTATGAAACAGTGCATGGAGATTATTGTTGACATTTATAATAAAGTGATCTGGGGTATGTCTCAATGTTAATAGTCCATCCATAGAGAAAGTTCTCCTAGTACTAGGGTACAAAAATATACATATTTGTGCATCACTAGACTCATTATGCCTCTTTCCTCTATTTGTGTGTTTGTATCTTTGTGAAAGTTTCAAAGATATGACCTACAGTGTGACCTAAAAAAGCATAGACATTTAATTAATATTCATACTGATTATTGACACCCATTTATTCATAAATAAGCTTATTTTCAAAGTGGATTATTTCTCATCTATTTTCTTTAATAAAATGTTTCATTATATTGTATTCATTTTTACTTTTGAGAAAATAAAAAAATAAGTGATGGAAATATTAGAACTTCAGAAGAACTAGGAGTCAGCAGTAAATTAAATCTTCACATCATAACTCTAACCTTCTTACTTGTTCATATCTGCATAAAGAGTCTTCACCTTAATACATGGTATGTAATTAAGTGATATTGCAATATAGTCACAACATCTAATGTTGTATAATGCCTTACTTAGGGTTTTACTGCTGAGAACAGAGACCACAATGAAGGCAACTCTTTTAAGGACAACAGTTAATTGTGGCTGGCATACAGGTTGAGAGGTTTGATCCATTATCATCAACACAGGAGCATGGCACCATCCAGGCAGTCCTAAAAATGGAAGAGCTAAGAGTTCTACATCTTCTTCTGAAAGGATGCTAGGAGGAGAGTGGCTGCTGGGCAGCTAGGAAGAGGGCCTTAAAGCTCATGTCCACAATGACACACTTTCTTTAACAAGGCCATACCTACTGCAACAAAACCATACATCCTAATAATGCCACTCCCTGTGTCAACCATATTCAAGCCACCACACACAGAGTAGAGATTTTAGTTAAAATTAATATTAACCTGTTTTAAAATGTGTCTTTGGCATAAGCTAACTAATTTTGAAACAATGGCAAATTATTTTTATTGATGAAAATAATAACTAAAGGTTTTCGATAGGGTATAACTGAGTGATTCATATTAGAGCAAAGCTTTTTGACTTTAGGCAGTGTTAGGAAGCTAATAGTACTCTTCGCAAACTCTGAATTAGGAAATTTGTATTTAAAATAAAATAATATATTCTTTCAAAATAAACACTGGTATTCTTTTATATTTATTCCTGATATTCCTGGATTTTTTCTGACTTTTTAAAGCCAGTTTTTTTCTTCAAAACTTCATTCATTTAAAAAAAATAGGCTATAAAGTGCTACATAAAATATCTGAAAGTTTAAAAAAAACATTTTTAGATTATATATTATTATCATGAAACAGGATGTCTGGGTGATAAATTTCAAAGAACTTTAAGAAAATATTTGTGATTTATAAAATTGTGTTCATGATAATGGTAGTTGTATCATTTCAATTTCAAATTCAAATAATTTCTGTTATATAAGTTGTTCATTAGTAAAACTAAAATGTTAAATCTATACATAAGTAACACAATCTGTTTATTTTTTAGTGTAAGGTTTCTCAGATTAGGATGCATGGATTCAGGGTCTTCATGAGGTGTCAGAGCAAGATTGATTGCTGGCTGTAATTCTATTTTATTTTTCTTGAGTAAATAAGACTGTGGTGACCCTCAGAGCCAAGAAGAACCTTTTTAGCTGTCCTTTAGTTTTTTCTTTTTGTTTGTTTATTTGTTTGTTTTTATAAAGAACACATTTGAATTATTGAAATTAGAAACCTTATTCCATGGGAAATGATGTCATAGACAGCAACCTTTAGCTGTGGCTTTTACCCTCTTTTGTGAGCAAGATGCCTCTTAGGTGAAAACACTGATGCAGAGGAAACAAGGAAACCTTGCTTCACATCTCACCAACTTAAATAAACAGTTGTAAGGTTTCTGAAAAACTTAACTCATTCCAAAGAATGCATAGTGATCATTCACATTTAACAGATTCCCATCTAAATCAGAGGACACAAAAGGGCAAGGTTGTTTGCAAAATGTGACATAATAGGTCTCTGACCCATATCAAAACCACTACTCTACAGCCATTCCCAAGCAGAGCCTTTGGGAGCTCTTTGGCATCAAGGAGAGAATTGCAAATCTGTGATGGAGTCATACACTGAGCAGGGTTACTTTGAGAATATAAGGCAATACTAGACAACGATTTCAAACCATGGTCCAAGCCCTAAATAGCTTTAAAGAAAAAAAAATCAAATTTGATCTAAGACCTGTTACAACACAGCCAATAGGTACAAGGAAGAACAAGTCAGATAAATTGAGCCTTGGTTATTGTCACTGAACTCTCCAGTCAAGTTCTTCATCTGTGGATGGAGAGCAGCTCTGCCCACTAGCGTCTTGGTTCCAGCTTTCTATACCCTGGGAGTTGGTAACTGAAGGGTTCTGCCACAACTAGTTGTACAGTCCATTGTGATAAAACAATGTTTTCTTAGGAACAATGTAGGGTACATTCTCTTCATGTCATTGAAAGATCCTGTTAGAGGGTCAGTTAATAAATAAAGAGTAGAAGTCATATTTATCATGTTTCTTCTCTCTTGCTTATATTGATATTATAGAAAGGAGGACATGTTCTACTATACATGAGGTTTTATGTGTATTTTACTGACCAAACACAAAATATAAAAATCAATACCTTATTATGATTCAACCTGAGTTTGAGCTGCACTATCAAATAGGTTTGAAATTTGAGTTTGTATATTTGAACAGCTGACAGGCTGATTATAGTTTAATTCGGTTGGTAATAAGAAATAATTAATTTTCACACTTAAGCTCAGATTAATTCCCCATAGATGTAAGATTATAATTGTATCATATCATGTATCGAGGTTTGAAAGTTTTAGGTTTTTGGAAAATATCAAAGATTTATGTTTAAATTGATATATCCTTTAAAGAAATAAAGTAGATTGAAAAACAAATAATGTCATGAATTATTTAATAAAATTATTAAATTATGACCCAATTACTGAATCAAGAATAAGGCTGAAAACTTGTCAGGCATTGCTTCCATCAGAGGCCATCCATGTTTTTCTGCTCTTTCAGTCTCCTAATTATTGGAGAAGAGAGTGATTCTGGTAGTATATAGATAAAATTAATCTACCAACTTGCAAAATTCTCTGTAATTTCATCTACTAAGAAAAACAAGAATGAATATCGGGAACTCTCCATCTTGACCTTGAAATTGCCTGGGAAAGACAGTGACAGCTTTTTGCAAAATAAAAATGAAAGAGAGGGCTGAGCATAATTGTATTCCATTCGTTTGCCTACTGTGTGAATACCTAGGTTCAACCAACCATAGAAGAGAAAATTTCCCAAAACTTATTAGCCTTCTTTAATAATAAGAACTATGATTAAATAGGGCTACAGTGAACTAATCATCTTTTGTGGCCATGAAGCTGAAATTACAGATGTTGGATAAATATATAGAAAATGTCTGAGGCAGTGAATTGGACTTTTTTTCAAGAAAAATACAAGAGGAGAAGTTTGCTAAATGCCTTACACTGATGAGAAAAACCTGTATAGATGTATCCCTATCCCTATCAACAAAACATGAAAAAGACTGCAGCTCAAGAGATAAGGAAACATTTTACAAGCATGCTTACCATGGTTGCTGTTTGATGGGACTACAGAGTCAGGCCTATGAGGTTATTGAGAATGGGGCCGCAGTAAACACAGATGAAACTCCAGTGTCGAAGAAAGCACAGATTTCTGAAGGAGAAAAAAAAAAGACTACTGAAGTAAAAATGATGGCAGTTGGAACAGATACTTTGAAAACAAACAGGAAGAAAACAAATAAAAGACAATGCAGCAGAGTCGAGAAAAGTATATCAAATATACAAGGGAAAAAGAGAGCTTTACTGAAAATCAAATAAAAAAATAACATCCCTTGTTTATAGTCTGCACTTTCCTAAGGAAAAATAAGAGAGACAGTAGCTATAAGTCACAGTTAAAAAGGCACAGACTAATATAGAGGCCGAATCAAGTGCATATAAAGTTTACAAGGAGATAGAACCATGTTTTTCCTCCCTAGCAAAATCTGGAAATTGTCAGTATAAGAAATCACAGCTAGTGGTCTACTGGAACATGGAGGGTGAATGAAAGATGGCCATGTTGAAGACAGTTTTAAAGGAAAGATGACAGGTATATGCATTTTAAAATTTTACTACATAGGAAAGAACAATAATTCAGGGGCATTGTAAAAATGACTCTGAAGAAATTATGAGCTACTTAAGCAGAAATTTTTGCAAAAAATAAATTATATAGTTAAGATATTCTGGGGAAAAGTTTGAAATGTTTAAAGCTAAAATCTTTTCTTGTGTGGGACAGTATATTTGTTTGGTATTTAAATAATGAAAATGCACTTTATTATAAACAACAAGAAATATGTACTGTGTTTTGCCCAAATAAATTAAAATTCTAATAAAGGAAAGAATGCATAAAAGCATCAGCTAAACAAGACTTGATTTGCATTTCTTTGATTTTAGAAACAGTAAGTAAAATAAATACCCTAATAAATGTACAGTAATGTATATTTTTCCTGTCTGCAAAATCTCAAACATGGATTTATATTTCTTAAAATATTTATATAAGATTTGTGCATATCAGCCACATTTTTAATTTAACTTTGTTTTAATTTATGGTGGAAAGATCTCAGCATTTTTTCATAGTGTACCTAACACAAATGTATTTTATTTCATTTTTAAATAATATATTTAGTTTACAAAATATTGTTCTAGCTCACAAAATTTATTACATAATAATATATGATAAATAGATTATTTTTCTTTTCTTATATTATAAAATTTTATTTATGTGAAATGGTCACTGTGTACTTTTTTTGTTTTACATCTAGTGATATTTTTGTTTCTTTTTTTTATTGGAAACTTTATTTTAAAAAACTAAGATAAATGTACAGATTTTAAAAGCATTTTTGCATAAAAGTATATGAATACATTTTTGTCAGTATTTGATTTTTTTAAAGGTTAGATAGTATGCATTAAAATCTTACAAGTTACAACGAGTATAAAGTACATATAAAAAAAGATGTAACCTGGAAATAGTCAAAGTTTTCTTGGTGTGTAAAGATTAAGCACAATGGTATTTCTTTTCAATTTTTTTTTTTATTTTGGACTTTGTTTCTCTAGAATTTCATATAGTATGTGAATTGTTTCTGGGGTGTTCAGAGCTTTCTGGGGTTAGTATCCAATTATCAGTGACTGCACATTATGTCTGTTCTTTTGTGACTGGTTTACCTCACTCAGGATGATATTCTCTAGATACATCCATTTTTCTAGGAATTTAATGAAGTCATTATTTCTAATAGCTTAGTAGTACTCCATTGTGTAAATATACCACAATTTTTGTATCCATTCATCTACTGAAAGTCATCTCAGTTCTCCAACAGATTGGGAAAAGATCTTTAACAACCCCACATCTGATAAAGGTCTAATAACCAATATACACAAAGAACACAAGAAGTTGAAATCTAGAGAATCAAACAATCCTATTAAAAATGGGGTACAGAGCTAAAAAAATGAATTCTCAGTTTAGGAATATGGAATGGCTGAGAAGTATCTAAGGAAGTGCTAGACATCCCTAGTCATCAGGAAAATGCAAATCAAACAACCCTCAGTTTCTACCTCACACCAGTCAGAATGGCTAAGATCAAAAACTTACATGACAGCAGATGCTGGGGAGGATGCAGAAAAGAGGAACACTCCTCCACTGTTGTTGGGATTTTAGGCTGGTACAACTACTCTGGAAATCAGTCTGGAGGTTCCTCAGAAAATTGGACATAATCCTACCTGAAGACTCAGTTATTCCACACCTGGACATATACTCCAAATATGCTCCAATATACAATAAGGACACATGCTCCACCACATTCATAGCATCCTTATTTATAATATCCAGAAGCTAGAAAGAACCTAGTTTTCCTTAGAATAAAGAATAAAATATTCCTGGGAGAAATAAAGAGACAAATTGAGGAGCAGGGATTGAAGAAAAGATCATCCAGAGACTGCCTCTCCTGGGAATAAACAGTATATGTACCCAATAAACCCAAGCCCTATTGCTGATGCCAATTAGTGATTAGTGGCAAGAACCTGATATGGTTGCCTCCTGAGAGGCTTTGCCAGAGCCTTACTGAGAAGGAAGCATGCATCTAATCATCAAACTGAACGCAAGGACCACAATGAAGAAAGTAGAAAATGCACTGAACAAGCTGAAAGGGTGTTAAATGCCATGGAAAGGACAAAATTATTAACTATCAAATTCCACCACAGTTCACATAAACTAAAACCACAACAAGTGAGTTCACATGGAAAGCCCTTGGCCTGAGGTACATAAGCAGCAGAGCATACCATTTTCTGATATCAGTGGGAGGAGAGGTCTTTGGTCAAGTGAAGGCTTGTGTTCCCAGTGTAGGGGAGTCCCAAGGTAATGAGGTGGGAGAGGGTGGTTAGAAGAGGGAGCCCCTATATGGAAGCAATGGACAGGTAATGGGATGGGATTGTGGGAAAGGGATACTATTGAAATGTTAATGCAGAGAATTTCCAGTGATAAAAAGAAACAGTATAGACTTGTTCTTTTCCCATATGAAAAGTCAACAAAAATGTGTTAAAATGATTGTCTTTAAATGAATAAAAAAAAAAGTCTGAATTTTTTTCTTTTTTTTTACAACTTTATTTAGAAAACAAAGATAAATGTACAGATTTTAAGCATTTTTGCATAACAGTATACAATACATTTTTGTCAGTACTTGTTTTTTTTTTTTTTTAAGGTTTCATAGTGTGATTACGATCTTACTAGTTACAATGAGCATAAAGTACATGTAAAACAAGATGTAACCTGGAAATAGTCAAAGTTTTCATGGTGTGTAAAGTTTTGGGTTTTTTTTTTTTTTGTTTTTTTTTTGTTTTTTTTTTTGTGTGTGTTTTTGTTTTTTTTTTTTTTTCAATGAGCAAACAGTACATGTAATACAGGGTGTAACCCGGAATTTGTCAATGTGTTCTTGGTGGGTAAGGATTGAGCTTGACTTTTGTTTTGTTTTGTTTTGTTTTCTTTTCTTTTCTTTTCTTTTATTTAAATTGAAGGTTTCTGAAAATTTTCAAAAAAGTCTTGAGTGTAGTATATATCAAGGAGATTAGTTGTAATATGTCTCCATAAGATTAGACTTTCATTAAATTTCTAAAAATTCATGATTGATGTAATTTGTAAAAACTACAATACTTTATCCATTAATGAAGCACAAATCATTGTTGGGGTTTAGTTGTTCTAGTCACATTTGATGACTCGATTTGAAAATCAGCTAAGCAAACCCACCACAGCTTCCAGGGACTAAAACACCAACCAGTGAGTTCACATGAAAATACCTATGGCTCCAGGTACATATGCAGCAGAGGATAGTATTTTCTGACAGCAATGGGAGGAGAGATATCTGGTTCACCAAGGCTCATTTTCCTAGTGCAGGGGAACCCCAAGTTTCTGATGTGGGCTAAGGTAGATGGGAGAGGGAGCACCTTCACAAAAACAATGGGAGAAAGAGAGAGAATGGGATTTTGGAAAAGGGACAGCATCTAAAACATTAATGTAGAGAATATCCAATTAAAAGAAAGAAAAAATTAAACACAAAATTATAGAACTTGTGGAAGAAAACTTAAAACTTACTTTTTATGTAATTAGGTGAAGAAAGCATTTCTAATTTGAGCTTCAAAACCACCTGTTATAAAAGAACATATATTAATACAAGTGTGAAATTCTAATTGAAAACATGTCTTTGGGACAATGAAATATCCAATGGGGGGGAATAAAAAGACACAGAACTGAAATGTATTCAAAGATATCATTTCTGTAAAGATGTTAATGATCGAGTACTTAAGAAACCTAACATAAAACAGTACCAAGCACAGGGAAATATGCTCTGATGAATATTCTTGTAATACTGGAGTGCTGATAGTGAATGTTGGAGAATCTTGAGTTTCAAGTCAGCCTAGCCTTTCTATTAAGGTCCTGTCTCTAAAACCAGAAACAAAACAATGAATGAAAAAAGAAAAAGAAGAAGACACAGGTATTTTAATTCTTATAAAATACTATGCAGTATCATCATACATTAGTGGTATAAAAACTACACAAAAGGCATAACCAGAGTATTTGTTGCAGAATAGATAGGAGATAAAAGTTATTGGTTTGAATTCAGATTAACACAATAACTTTGAAAATGTACATTAGTAATACAGGATATAGACAATTATTGAGATTCCATAAGTACCAAAATATCATGTCTACATTGATTTATATTTACCACTACAATTATGCATACAAAGAAGCTAAATATATTTTGTTGGAAGATATGAGTATTCTCATGATTCTACTGCATTGTATAAGAGGATTACTTCTGATGTCTTAAATAAATTACTAATTTCAATATGTAATCTGTCTCGAGTATAGCTTCAAATATTTTAATAGCATAACTTAAGCACATATATACTTAAAGTTAATAAAACCAGTATTAAAGAGACACTAAAAGCAGATCACACAGAAAAAGAAATATAAAATGTACTATAATTTTTTAAAATACTCTCTGACTAGAGAAATATTAATTTATGAAACATCAGTGAGAAACATTATTCAATAACTATGTTAGTTTCAAGAGAAAACAGTTTTAATCATGCAGAAGGAACTCTATGGTATTTTTGCTTTATATAGTTTACTTCTCATAGTGTTTGCTACATAGAATTATTCACAGTCCAGAGCATTTGTGAGAAAGTTCAAAAAACAACTAACAAATATATTTTAATTGATCAATCTTTAGATCATATGACCAAATCTTGCACAATACAACAAAAGGTACATACTTCCTATATACATTTTCTATGCTAGGCATGTGACCTTGTTTTTAGTCATACAGTGGTGTAGCGAACAGAAACTCAAATGGAAAAATGCTGAATTTTTGGAATCTATGAAATCCTTCTATACTTTTTAATGCTATCATAATAACAAAATATCAATTTCATTATCACCCATTATATAAGCACTGTATTATCTCTCATTATCAAAAGAAGACATACATTAAGATAGTCTTGAGAAGAAGTAATTTGTATTCTCATGTTTTTCATATTTTTATATTAAATTTATGGTTAAGCTTAACATAGACAGTACATTTTACCATTTATTCAAATGTGTATGAGTGGTGTATGTGTCTGTGTGTTTGTGTGTGTGCATATGTGTCTGCATGTCTGGGTGTTTGTGTGTATGATACTTAAAGTGTATTAAGGATTTGTACAAAGGTCAAGTGTAAGTAGATCAAAGATCTCCACATTTAACCAGATACACTGAAACTATTAGAAGAGAAAGTAGGGAAAACCTTAGAACACATAGTCACAGGAGAAAATTTTCTGAACAAAAGACCAATGGCTCAAGCTCTAAGGTCAAAGATTAACAAATGGGACTTAATGAAATTGCAAAGTTTCTGTAAGGCTAAGGACATTGTCAATAAAACAAAATGACAGTCAACAGAAAGGGAAAAGATCTTTACCAACTCCACATCAAATAGAGGCCTAATATCCAAGGTATACAAAGAACTCAAAAAGCTAGACACCAGAGAATAAAACAACCCTATTAAAAAATGGAGTACAAAGCCAAACAAAACGTTCTCAATTGAGGAATATCGAATGGCTGAGAAACATCTAAATAAGTGCTCAACATCCTTAGCCATCAGGGAAATGCAAATCAAAACAACCCTGATATTTCATGTCACACCAGTCAGATTGGCCAAGATCCAAAACTCAGATGATTGCAGATGCTGGCGAGGTTGCGGAGAAAGAGGAACATTTCTCCACTGTTGGTGGGGTTGTAAAATGATACAACCACTCTGGAAATCAGTCTGTCGATACCTCAGAAAATTGGACATAGTACTACCTGAAGACCCAGATATTCCACTTCTGGGCATATACCCCAGAGACACTTTAATATACAACAAAGATACATGCACCACAATGTTCATAACAGCTCTATTTATAATAGCCAGAAGCTGGAAAGAACCCAGATGTCCTTCAGTAGATGAATGGATACAAAAATTGTGGTACATTTACACAATGGAATACTACTCAGCCATCAGAAACAATGACTTAACCAAATTCTTAAGAAAATGGTTGCATCGGGAGAATATCATCCTGAGTGAGATAACCTAGTCACAAAAGAACAGACATAATATGCAGTGACTGGTAGTGGGATGCTAACCCTAGACGCTCAGATTGTCCCAGAAACAACTCACAGACTGCGTGAAGTTCAAGAAAAAAAAAAAGAAAAAAAAAAAACAAAACAAAAACAAGAAAAAACTGTCATGCTCAATCCTTACACACCAAGAACAAATTGACAAATTCCGGGTTATACCCTGTTTTACATGTACTTTTTGATCATTGTAAGTAGTAAGACCTTAATACAGAGTATCAACCCTTAAAAAAAAAAAAAAAAAAAAAAAAAAAGCCAAGGACTGATGCAATTGTATTTGTATACATTTATGCAAAAGTGTTTTTTTTCTTTTATCTTTGTTTTTTAAACTAAAGTTTAAAAAAGAAGAAAAGAAAAAAATAATAAATAAATAAAAGGCTTTCCTATTAGACAAAAATGAAACACTAATTCAGTAAGCCTCGGAATAATGAAAAAAATATCTTAAATAAATGCAAATATATATATATAATGTTATATTATATATATATTTATATATATTTAAATCTATAACTCAAATTGATGGATAACTTATGTGCTATTTATGCATGCATGCTTTAAATAAATGAGTAACATATAGAAAGAGATGTTGAAATATATTTATTTAGATGGGAATAGTAATAACATGGTTTAAAAAAGAGTTTTGAAACAATTATGTTATGTGTTCACCTCCAACAGTCATATATGTTGAACCATACTATAATTTGTTTGGCTTGTTTTAATAATGTGGTTGTTTAGCTCTGTACCCCTTTTTTAATAGGGTTGTTTAATTCTCTGATGTCTAATTTCTTGAGTTATTTTTATACCTTGGATATTAGGACTCTATCAGATGTGGGTTTGATAAAGATCTTTTCCCAATCTGTTGGCTGCCATTTTGTTTTCATAATAGTGTCTTTAACCTAAGAAAAACTTTGCAATCTCATTCAGTCCCATTTGTCAATATTTGACCTTAGAGCACATACCATTGGGGTTCTGTTCAGGAAATGTTGTCTTGTGCCTATGTGTTCTAAGGTTATCCCTATTTTCTCTTTAAATAGTTTTAGTGTACCTGGTTTAATGTGGAGATCTTTGATCCACTTGCACTTGACATTTGTATAGGGAGATAAGAAAGGGTCTATTTTCATTCTTCTGCATTCTGAGTGCCAGTTGATGCAACACTATTTGTTGGAGAAGCAATTCTTGGTCAATTGAATGTTTGCAGCTTCTTTTTCAAAAATCAAGTGACCATATATGTGAGGGCTCATTTCTGGAATTTCTATTCTATTCCATTGATCCAAGGGCCTAGCTCTGTACCAGTACCATGTAATCTTTAACACAACTGCCTTGTAATATATCTTGAGGTCAGGTTGGTGATTTCCAAAGATGTTTTCTTGTTGTTGAGGATGAATTTCACTATTTTAGGTCTTTTGTGATTCCTGATTAAATTGCACATTGTTCTTTCCAACCCTATGAAGGATTGGGTTGGAATTTTGGTGGGGATTGCATTGAAATTGTAGACTGCATTTTGTAAGATGGCCATTTTCACATTGTTGATTCTTTCTATCCATGAGCGTGGGAGATCTTTCCATTTTCTGAGATATTCCTCGATTTCCTTCTTCAGAGATTTGTAGTTCTTGTCATACAGGTCCTTCATTGGCTTAGTTAGTGTCACACCAAGGTATTTCATTTTGTTTGTGATTATTGTGAAGGGTATCTGTTCCTTAATTTCTTTCTCTGCATGTTTTTCCTTTGAGTAAAAGAAGACTATTGATTTGTTTGAGTTAGTTTTATATCCAGCCACTTTGCTGAACTTATCAGCTGTAGAAGTTCTCTCGTGAAATTTTTGTGGTCAGTTATGTACACTATTATATCATCTGCAAACATTGATGTTTTTACTTCTTCCTTTTCAATGTGTATCCCTTTGATTTCCTTTTGCTGTCTAATTGCTCTGGCAAGGACTTCCAGTACTATGTTAAATAGGTAGGGGGAGAGTGGGAATGCTTGTCGAGTCCCTGATTTTAGTGGGATTATTTCCAGTTTCTCAACGTTAAGAATGATGTTGGCTATTTATTTGCTGTATATTGTTTTTATTATGATTATGTATGGGCCTTGGATTCATGTTCTTTTCTAGACTTTTAACCTGAAAGGGTGTTGAGTTTTGTCAAATGCTTTCTCAGCATGTAGTGAGATGACCATGTGGATTTTTTTTTATTTGTTTGTTCATATGGTAGATTTTGTTGATCGATTCCTGTATATTAAACCAACCCTGCATCCCTGGGTTGAAGCCTACTTGATCATGGTGAATGATCTTTTTGATGTGTTCTTGGATTCATTTGCAAGAATTTTGTTGAATATTTTTGCATCAATGTTCATAAGTAAAATTGGCCTGACGTTCTTTTTTCTTGTAAGCTCTTTGTGTGGTTTAGCAAAGAGGGTTTTTGTGGCCTGGAAAAATAAGTTAGGTAGCATACCATCTGACTTCATTTTGTGGAATAGTTTGGAAAGTTTTGGTATTAGCTAGACAATAGATATCTGAAAGAATTCTGCACTGAAACCACCTGTACCTGGGTTTTTGTTTTTTTTTTTTTTTTTTTTTTTTTTTTTTTTTTTTTTTTTTTTTGGTTGGGAGGCTTTTCATGAGTGCTTCTATTTATTTAGGTGTTATGGGATTATTTAGATGGTTTACCTGGTCCTGGTTTAACTTTACTATCTGGTATCTTTCTAGGAATTCATTGATTTCCTCCAGATTTTCCAGCTTTGTTGAGTATAAGCTTTTGTAGTAGGATCTGATGATTTCTTCAATTTCTGCAGTTTCAGTTATTATGGCTCCACTTTCTTTTCTGATTTTGTTAATTTGGATACTCTCCCTTTGCCCTCTAGTTTGTCTGGATAAGGGTTTATCAATTTTGTTAATTTTCTCAAAGAACCAGCTTTTCATTTTGTTGATTTGTTGAATGTTTCTTTTTGGTTCTATTTGCTCAATTTCTGCTCTGAGTTTTATTATTTCTTGCTGTCTGATCCTCTTGCATTTATCTGCTTCTTTTTGTTACAGAGCGTTCAACTGTGCTGTCAAGATATTAGTGTATGCTCGCTCCAGTTTCTTTTTTGAAGCACTCAGAGCTATGAGTTTTCTTCTCAATACTGCTTTCATTGCATCCCATAGTTTTGGGTATGTTCTGTTTTCATCCCTTTATTTCTCTCTTAATTTCTTCTTTTTCCATGCTTTCATTTTTAATAGAGGATTGTTCAGTTTCTATGTGTATATGGGCTTTTTGTTGTCTCTGTTGTTATTAAAGGCCAGCATTAGACCATTCTGATCCTATAAGATATATGTGAGCATGTCAATCTTATTATATGTATTGAGGCTTGTTTTGTGACCGATTACATGGTCAATTTTGGATAAGATGCTGTGAGGTGTTGAGAAGAATGTTTATTCTTTTGTTTTTAGATGAAATGTTCTGTAGATGTCTTTTAATGCCAATTAGTTCATAACATCTGCTACTTTAATTGCATCCTTGTTCAGTTTCTGTTTTCATGATCTGTACATTGTTGAGAGTAGGGTATTGAGGTCTCTCACTATTATTGTGTTGGGTGCAATGTATTTTTTGAGCTTTAGTAGGGTTTCTTTTATGAATATGTGTACTCTTGTATTTGGAGCATATATGTTAAAGATTGAGAGTTCCTCCTGAGAAATTTTCCCTGTAATGAGTAAAAAGTGTCCTTCCTTATCTTTTTTGATAACTTTTGTTTGAAAATCTTCTTTATTCGATATTATAATGGCCACTCAAGCTTGCTTCCTGTGGCCACTTGCTTGGATTTTTTTTCCCAACCTTTTACTCTAAGATAGTGTCTGTCTTTGTCTCTGATATGAGTTTCCTGTATGCAGCAAAATACTGGATTCAGTTTATGTATCTGGTCTGATAGCCTATATCTTTTTATTGGGTAATAGAGTCCATTTATGTTAACAGATATTAAGGAATAGAGGTTGCTGTTTCCTGCTATTTTTGCTTTTGGAGATAGAATTGTGCCTGTGTGTCTTCCTTCTTTTGGTTTTCTTGCTTAGAAGTTTTCTTATTTTTACTATGAAGTGGTCCCCCTCATTGTATTATGATTTCCACCTATAATTCGTTGTAGTGCTGGGTATGTCATCTGATATTGTGTATATTTAGTTTTGTTCTGGAATATCTTGTTTTCTCCATCTATGGTGATTGAGTGATTTGATGTGTATAACAGCTTGTGCTGACACTTGTGTTTTCTTAGAGTCTGCATGTCTGTCCTGGACCTTCTAGCTTTCACAGTCTTTGTTGAGAAGTCAGGAGTGACTCTGATTTGTCTGCCTTTATATATTATATGACCTTTTTCCATTTCTGCTTTTTCAATTTTTTCTTTGCTTTGGCCACTTGGCATTTTTAATATTATGTGTCAGGAGGAATTCCTTTTCTGATCCACTCTATTTGGAGTTCTATAGGCTTCTTTCATGAAAATGGTCATCTCATTCTTAAGGGTAGGGAAGTTTTCTTCTATGATTTTGTTGGAAATGTTTACTCTGCCTCTTAGTTGATATTCCTTACCCTCTTTTATTCCTATTTTCCTTAGGATTGGTCTTCTTTTTGTATCCTGGATCTCCTGGACATTTTGGGTTTGGAGCTTTTTGGCTTTTGCATCTTCTTTTACTGTTTTATCTTTGTTTTTTATGTTGTCTTCAGCCCCTGAGATTCTCTCTTCTATCTCTTGTAGTTGGTTGGAGATATTTGCATCTGTGGCTACTGATTTCTTTTTTAGGTTTTCGACCTCCAGGGTTATCTCTTTTAGTGTTTTCTTTATTGTTTCCACTTCCATTTTAAGTTCCTTCTTCAATTCCTTCATCTCTATGGTTCTGTTTTCTCTAATTCTTTGATTTCTGTGAGTGCTTTTCTTGTTTCCTCTTTAAATGCTTCTAATTCTTTATGCTTTTCCTCCTGTTCTTGTTTAAGGATCTCTATTATCATCTTGAGGTATGATTTCAGGTTTGAGTCTTCTTTTTCTGGAGTGTTTGGCATTTAGCTGTTTGCTATGATGGGAGAGCTGGGTTCTGGTGTTGCCAGGTTGTCTTGGGTTTCATTGGGTAAATTATTTTGCTTGATTCTTGCAATTTTGTCTGTGATTATACATGTTCTTCTTCTCAGTGAATGGTTTCTGTCTCTCCTGTGTACCTTGCCTCTGTCCCTGGATCTCTGCTTTCCCAGGGGCAGGTAGCCTGAGCATTAGATCTGCACACATGGGCCTTCTGAGTGGAAACTAAGTCCCTATGGTAGATTTTCTGCTCCCCTGAACCAATCAGTGGTGGGGGGCCATGCTTTCTTTGCATTCTGCCCAAACTTCTCTGTTCCCTAGCTACCTGCACTGCAGTCTCACCAGGCCTGTGTTTATGGATCCCCACTGTTCCTTCTGGCAGAAGGTCTGATCATTTTGTCTGAATGCACGGGTTCTCTGGGTGAAAACCAAGTCCTTAAGGCAGAGTTTGTGCTCCACTGAACCAATGGGGGGGCACATTCCCTGTGCTTGACCTAGACCTCTCTGTGGCCCAGCTACTCGCAGTGCAGTCTCACCAGGCCTACCTCCCTGGATCTCTGCTGTTCCCAGTGGCAGATGGCCTGTAGATTATTTTTCTTTTTCGTTTTCTTTTCGTTTTCTAAGAAAGACTGAAACTTCCTTCTTTTGGCCTTTCTTCTTTTTGAGCTTCATAAGGTCTGTGAGTTGTTTCTTAGATATGGAGAGTTTTCTGTGGCTTGTTTCCAATTACCAGTGACTGCATAATATGTGTGCTCTTTTGTGACTGGGTTACCTCACTCAGGTAACCACTCAGGTAATATGGATGATATTTCCATATTCCATCCATTTGCCTAGGAATTTTGTAAAGTCATTGTTTCTAATAACTGAGTAGTACTCCATTATAAATGTACCATACTTTCTATATCCATTCCTCTGTTGAAGGACATCTAGGTTCTTTCCAGCTTCTGTCTATCATAAATAAGTCTGTTATGAATATGGTAGAGCATGTATCCCTATATGTTATATGTTGGAGCATCTTCGGAATATATGCCCAGAAGTGGAATAGCTGGGTCTTCAGGTATGTCCAATTTTCTGAGGAATTGCCAGTGTGATTTCCAGAGTGATTTACCAGCTTACAACCCCACCAACTGTGGAGGAGTGTTCCTCTTTCTCTGCATCCTCTCAGCATCCACTGTCACCTAAATTTCTGATCATAGCCATTCTGAATGGTGTGAGTTGAAATCTCAGGGTTTTGATTTTCATTTCCCTGATAACTAGGAATGTTGAGCATTTCTTTAAGTACTTCTCAGCTAATCGCTATTGCTCAGTTGTTAACATAAAATCATGTAAATTGTATAATGCATTAAAATAAACTTTTCTTTCTTTTAATAAATTTTAATGATTATAAAATTTTATAATCTTTATCTTTATGTTTATTTTAATAAATCAACATAAGAACTAATTCTTTAGATGTGCTACAATTATAAAAGATTGTGAGGTAATATTTATTTAGCATCACCTGTATATCATATACCTATATGTTTATTGAATATATACTAATAACCTTAAGTGTTTGTCAATGACAGAAATGTTCAATTTATAATGGGAACATTTTAAAATTTTTGTTTATTTTACTTCATTATGTTTTTCTTTATTCATAATTTAATGGCAGTTTGTTTCTTTGTTTTTATATACCCAGGCAGCCATTTTTCTATTCATTTCCAAACTGAAAGGTCTGTAAGATTATTTTACCTTCTCCAAAATACTCCAAAGTAATACATTATACATAGTACAGCTATAGAACTAAATTATATAGAAGGGTCACAGGTAACTAAGAAGAGTAACATCACTGATGATACACAGTATACATCAAATCGGCAGCTGAAAAGGGAACAGAGATATGCTTTTGTACTAACTGAATTCTGATGGTTAAATCAGTGTCAGTCCTCAATGGCAAGGTTCTTGATCAAACCTAGAAACAGCCTGTGATTTAGCGTAGTTCTAGATTTGAGATGTGGGGAAGAATCTATGTAGGAAAGTTAAAAATATTACAAAAAAAGTGCAATTATGAAAATTACAATTTTAATTGTTTATTTTATTTATTTCCTTTTTTATTGGATAGTCTATGTACTTATGTTTCAAATGTTATCCCCTTTCCCAGTTCCCCCTCCTCTCTCCCCTCCCTCTTGTGGTTATTTTTTGGGGAGTATTCTCTACATTTACATTTTAATATTTGAAAATGACAAATTAAATCCAGCAAGATTTCTCACCTCCTTGGGAGAAGGCTATCCCCTTGGTTCTAACCAGAATTCAGAATTTTTTTATAGGCATCATGCTCATTATAGAGGGCATTTTTTTATTACTTGGGTTACTGGTGTAATTCATACCTAATCCACAAATCTTGGTTTGCTGTCTCAATATTGTTTTACACAGAGTTAATAGGACAGAGAATACAAGTTTCCATTTGGGCTCCATGTGGAGAAATTAGCATCTAAAAAGTTCCAAAGATCATTTCTTCTCCATGGACGAGTATAGGTTTATTCTAATTTTAACAGTATTGCTTAGAAACAGCTCTAATAGTTCATGGTTATCACTGTGGTAAATTTCATAGATCATACACAGGGTGTTTTCCTATATCAATAGTCTAATGAAAGTATCAGAGAATAGTAGTGAAAACAGTAAAAGACAATTTCAATACAATACTCTGAATATTATCAGAAAACATAGTTAAGGGACTCCAAATCTGCTGCTTTCATTGATATGAGCTTCAAGCTTAAACAGAGGAAGAAGATAAGATTTGGGTAAGAGGATGCCTGTTTGTGACTGGTGTTTACTTATGTTGTGTATAAATGTACATACATGTGTATTTCTACCATCAGAATTGAAAAGTTTGATGTTAGGTATTGTCTTGTGTGGTTCTTTATATTTTCATTTTTATAAGCTCTCTAAATTAGAATGCTTTATTCAGGTTATATAGGCAATCAAGTGCTTGTCTTTGTTTTTTCATTTGCCTATCTTAGTGCATCACCTATTCAGCACTACAATTACTCATTCAGGCCCATGTTCAGACCAACTTCTACAATTTTAGAGAATCTGAGCTCAAGTCTTCATGAAGCCTGTAAAGTACAGGCTAGAACTTTGCATAGGACTTTTTTTTATAGAACTTCCTTTACATATTCACATGGAAAGATTGGGGTCAGTGTGATTATAGATAGCTTGGTATTCATTTGTTTCCA
Organism: Micromys minutus; assembly: GCF_963924665.1. Taxonomy (NCBI): domain Eukaryota; kingdom Metazoa; phylum Chordata; class Mammalia; order Rodentia; family Muridae; genus Micromys; species Micromys minutus. The sequence goes on along the minus strand of NC_137969.1, from coordinate 1,145,369 downwards.
CCAACAACCAAAGCTGAAGCTTATTCTGATTCTGATGCCAGCCTGTGGTTCTGATTTTTGTAATTGGTCTGCTTTATCTGGACTCAGTGAAAGAGGATTTACCTGGTGCTGCAGTGGTTTGAGGCATTATAGTGTGATGGTATCAAGAGTGTGAAGGGGAGGGATGAGAAGGGGGATGATCAGAATGTAAAGTTAATAAATAAATCAATAAATAGAAAAAAGATTCCAGGCTTTTATAATGCTTTTAATTACCACATATGTCCTTATAAAGAATTAATGTTTGTTAGCAAGCATATGCTCTAAGTACGAGTTGAATGGTAATTTATTCTCTGTGTACAAAAACATTGAATGTCTTCACTATCCACAGATTTTTTTTAAGGTTGGTCTTCATTATTTCTTTGCTGTATTATCAGTTTTTGTTAATTTAAGATATTTCAAATCTTGATCCACATATGTAGAGTATGAAGAAGGCAAAATAAAATAATCTACTCAGAAAACATAAAAAGGGGGTTATGAGATAAATAAGTAAGCACAATATTAATTAACAAAATGTCCCAAGATTGTATTTCTCCACAAATTTTAAACTGTTTTAAGGATCCATAAAAAAATTACCCTTTACTATTGCACATTTTAGAATATACTATATGTACAAAGGATGAAACATTTGCCGGATCATCAGATTTGCAATGTGAGTGATAGCGCTGGCAGTCTTGAACTCTCTATGGTAAACACACACAAGAAACTCTAATGTAGCTTAAACAAGCCATCTTCTGTAAAGGATCTAACACTTTTTACAACGTTATTTTTCCGGTGTAATTTTAATTGTTTCCATTCCCAGTTTTCTTTTTAATAAGGCTTAGATATCTTAAATGTTTGATTTTAAATCACAAATGTGCTTTTGTACTCTTTCAAGGCTTGGTTTTTGATGAGATGTGATGAAATGTGAAGATGGCCCAATTATAACTACTGCAACCCAAACCAAAAGAGTAAAAACTGACTTAGAAAGCCAGTTTTTAGGAGATAAATGTATACTCTATTTACAGTTTTAAAGAAAATAATCTCTAATTTTTTATCTAAATTTATATTTTCCCAAAGTCATAATGAAAATAAACAATATATAATGAAAACTTTCATACTGTGATTGTTTATATTTTCTAAGAAAAAAAAACAAAGTTTAAATTTTATATGTATCTACAGTTATAACTGTGAGGAAAAATGCCTTAGTCCTTTACACCAAACTGTGCCTAGGAAAAAATAAGGAAAAACAAACATGAGTACATTCACCTGTTTCAGTGTCACACATTTGTTATGGTCAACACAATACAGTGACCACAGAGGCAAACTTACCTACAGTGTTCATAATTTAAATTACTTATACTGAAAAGTTGCTACAGAGAAAATATAGTGAAATACACACTGATCAAACTTGGTTTGCTTCCTCAATATTGTTTGTCACAGAGATAATTGAACAAAGAATAGAGGTCTCCATTTGGGTTTCATGTAGAGAAATTAGCATTTAAACATTTCAAAGATCATTTCTTCTCCATGGAATAGTATAGGTTTATTTTAATTTTAACAGCATTGCTTAGAAACAACTCTAATCCTTCATGGTTATCAAAGTGATGAATTTCATAGATCACACACATGGTGTTTCAATGTCTCCAATTCTTTATATGGGATCATGTAATTTATTTTCCTTTTCTCCCTAAAATTAAAAGCTACATGACAAAAAGCATTTTTCAATTACTATTTATTTCTTATTTCTACATTTTTATCCTATCACTAGGGAATTGCTTTACAGAATCTCAGTGATTTGACAGACTTAACTAAAATATAAATGGTTAAGAAGAGATAGGGAATTGTAATCTTGATTCTTCTGTTATTATTTTCCATTACAAAATGCTATAGTAAAGATTAAACACTTCCTGAGAATATTAAGTAAGTGTGTGTGTGTGTGTGTGTGTGTGTGTGTGTGTGTGTGTGTGTGTGTTTCTTGGGACCAGGACTAAAGTTCAAGTCAGGGGAAGACATTTATGGATTCTGTTTATTGTACCATAATTTATTCATTCTGTCAGGGCACTTTGGAGGTAGTGAATCTAGATGAGTTTGCAGAAGTTTGTACAAATCTGATGTTTTTAAGGTTGACTTTGATTAGTTTTAATTTTTCTTTGTGATGCATGGGCACACATTTGTGTGCTGCAGGCTAAAACCACCTCATATTATTGTTAGGAAGAAAGCTGTATCTTCTGCAGAAATAGTTAGCACTTTTAAATCCAGAGCTATGTGTTCACTCTAAAAATATCATTAGTATTATTTTTTTGCAAATAATATCCTAGTGTCATCATTGTTAAGTTGTGAAAGTGTCTACAATTACTAATCATAAGCAAGCACACTGAGAGCCATATTTCTTGTCATTGAATGAGATGAAATACAACAATCTTCTGGGAATTTGGTTATTTGATGATAAATATTTAAACCTGCTGCAAGAGACCTATATCCTATTAAAGTATAATATAAAAAGTTGGTCTTTCTCACCAAAAGTAAAAGAATATTATTTACACCTATAAAGACACAAACAAGTATTGGGAAGAAGCAAAAACAAAAACAAAAACAAAACAAAACAAAACAAAACAAAAAAACAATTATTTTGGTTTAGACTCCATTTTATCACAGGGAGAATTAAATTCAAGGTTCCAGTCCAAACAGGAGCTGGTAACTTCCCAGTGGCTGAACAACTTCCATTATAAAGAAACAGTTACCTGAGTCCAGACATTACAGGGGCAGCTTGTAAAGTAACAGTCTGATTCCAGATATCTCAAGGACAACTTCTCCAATTTATTAGCATGCTTAAACTAATTATATATTACCAAACCCAACTACCTACTCCTGTCCTGATTGTTGGAAATTCCTTTGACCAATCACTTATATTAAAATATTACTGGAGAGATAAAGGCCTGATGAGAAAAAGATCCAAGTATCCAGAGGGCAGAGAGATCTCTGCCAATTGCAAATGGAAAGCGCACCCCTGCATTGCCTGATCCAGGGACCAGGAAGCCAGCATTGGGTCCTCTGTTCCCACCCAGCAGCTTTGGGGCGAAGAACAGGGCTTGGGCCATCTGCCACCTGGACCAGCAGTTTCCAGACATAAAGGCCTGGTAAGAAGGGGATACCAGTAGCCATGGGGCAGAGATATCTCTGTCGAGTGTGCTCAGAAATTGCACCCCTGCCCTGCCTGATTCAGGGACCAGGAACCCACCATTGGGACCTCTGTACCCAACATGCAGCTTTGGGGGGCAGAACAGGGCTCAGACTATCCACAAACTGGACCAGCAGAGATCCAGGGAAAAAGATCACGTACAAGGAAAAGAAAAGAACATATCACTGACAACAAGATGGTAAGAGGAAAGCGAAAGAGCATATCACCAGGAAACAAAGACAACCTGGCAACACTGGTACACAGCTTTCCAATCACAGCAAAAATTGGAATGCCAAACATTTCAAAAAAGAAGACTCGGACCTACAATCATACCTCAAGATGCTAATAGATATCCTAAAACAAGAATGGGAAAAAAAGCAAAAAGAATCAGAAGCTTTTAAAGAGGAAACAAAAAAAAAAAAAAAAAAAAAAAAAACACTCAAAGAACTTAAAACACTAGAGGAAAACAGACCCTAGAGATGAAGGAATGGAAGAAGGAATTTAAAAAGGAAACTGACACAATAAAGAATACACTAAAAGAGATAACACTTGAGGTAGAACACATAGAAAAGAAATCAGGAGTCACAGATGCAAGCATTTACATTAAACTACAAGAGATGGAAGAGAGAATCTCGAGGGCAGAAGACAACATTGTAAACATAGAAAAAACAGTGAGAGAAGATGCAAACACCAAAAGGCTCCTAACCCAAAATATCCAGCAGATCCAGGACACAATAAGAAGACCAAAACTAAGGATGAGAGGAATAGAAGAGGGAGAAGAATATCAACTAAGAGGCACAGTAAATATCTTCAACATAATTGTAGAAGAAAACTTCCCTACCCTTAAGAATGAGATGACCACAAACATAAAAGAAGCCTTCAGAACTCCAAATAGGTTGGATCAGAAAAAGAAATACTTCCTGACACATAATAGTCAAAACACCAAGTGCCCAAAGCAAAGAAAGAATACTAAAAGCAGTAAGGAGAAAAAGTCAGGCAACATATAAAGGCAGACCAATCATAATCACACCCAATTTCTCAACAGAGCCTATGAAAGCTAGAAGAGCTTGGAGAGACATCATGCACACCCTAAGAGAGCACAAGTGCCAGCCCAAGCTACTATACCCAGCAAAACTATCCATCACCATAGATGGAGAGATGAAGATATTTCAAGACATATCTAAATTTACACAATATCTGACCACAAACCCAACACTACAAGGAATTATAGGTGAAAAATCCAATACAATGAGAACTACATCCTAGTAAAAACAAGAAAACACCTAAGCAAAAAAAAAAAAAAAAAAAAAAAAAAAAAGAAGAAAGAGACACAGACACAACTCAACCTACAAAGGCAATAATAGCAGGAAACAGCAACCACTATTCCTTGATATCTATTAACATAAATAGACTCAACTCATCTCAGAGACAGAGACCGACACTATCTCAGAGTAAAAAGGTGGGAAAAAACTACCAAGCAAACAGCTCCAAGAAGCAAGCTGGAGTGGCTATTCTAATATAGAAAAAAGTAAATTTCTAACCAAAAGTTATCAAAAAAGATAAGGAAGAACACTTTTTACTCATTACCGGGGAAATCTGTCAGGAGGAACTCTCAATCCTTAATATATATGCTCCAAATACAAAAGTACCCACATTCATAAAAGAAACCCTACTAAAGCTCAAAAAATACATTTCACCCCACACAATAATAGTGGGAGACTTTAATACCCCACTCTCACCAATGGACAGATCATGGAAACAGAAACTGAACAAGGACACTGTAAAACTAGCAGAGACTATGAACCAAATGGAATTAATAGATATCTACAGAACATATCATCCTAAAGTAAAAGAATATACATTCTTTTCAGCACCCCATGGCACCTTTTCAATAATTGGCCACATAATTGGACACAGAATGAGCCTCAATCAATATAAGATGATTGAAATTCTCCAATGCATCCTCTCAGATCACTATGATCTAAGGCTGGTTTTAAAAACAACAAAGAAAAGGAAAAGCCCACATACACATGAAAACTAAGCAATGCTCTGTTAAATGACAGCAAGGTAAAAGAAGAAATAATGAAAGAAATTAAGGATTTTTTAGAATTCAAAGAAAATGAAAACACAACATACCCATACCTATGGGATGCAATGAAAGCAGTACTGAGAGGAAAACTCATAGCCCTAAGCGCTTCCAGAAAGAAACTGGTAAGAACATACATCAGCAACTTGACAGCAGATACACACAAGAAGAGTGGACAGCAAGAAATAATCAAAATTAGGGCAGAAATTAACCAAATAGAAACAGAAAAACCATTGAAAGAATCAAAAAAATCACGAGCTGGTTCTTTGAGAAAATCAACAAGATTGATAAACCCCTAGCCAGACTAACAGGAGGGCAAAGAGAGAGTATACAAATTAACAAATTCAGAAAGGAAAGTGGAGACATAACAACTGAAACTGAGGAAATTCAAGAAATCATCAGATCCTACTAAAAAAAACTATACTCCACATAGTTGGAAAATCTGGAGGAAATGGGTGAATTCCTAGACTGATACAAAATCCTAAAGTTAAACCAGGACCAGTTAAACAATCTAAATAATCCCATAACACCTAAAAAAATAGAAGAAGTCATCAAAGTCTCCCAACCAAAAGAAGCCCAGGTCCAGAAGGGTTCAGTGCAGAATTTATCAGACATTTATTGTGGACGTAACACCAATACTCTTCAAAATATTCCACAATATAGAATCAGATAGAGTACTTCCTAACTCATTTTTTGAGGTTACAATAACCCTCGTTCCTAAACCACACAAAGACCCTACAAGAAAAGAGAACTTCAATCCAATTTCACTTATGAACATTGATGCAAAATAATTCAATAAAATCCTTGCAAACAGAATCCAGGAACACATCAAAACGATCATTCACCATGACCAGTAGGCTTCATCCCTGGGATTCAGGTATGGTTTAATATAAGAAAATCTATCAATATAATCCACAATATAAACAAACTCAAAGAACAAAATCACATGGTCATCTCACTAGATTCTGAGAAAGCATTTGACAAAATTCAAGCCCCTTCATGTTAAAAGTACTGGGAAGAACATGAATCCAAGATCCATACCTAAACATAATAAAATCAATATACAGCAAACCAACAGCCAACATCAAACATAATAGTGGGAAACTTGAAGCAATCCGACTAAATAAATGGACTCGACAAGATTGCCCACTGTTCCCCTACCTATTCAACATGGTATTGGAAATCCTGGCTGGAGCAATTAGACAGCAAAGGGAAATGAAGAAGATACAAATTGGAAAGGAAGAAGTAAAAACCTCATGTTTGCACATGACATCATAGTGTACTTAAGTGACCCCAAAATTTTCACCAGAGTACTCCTACAGCTGAAAAACAAGTTCAGCAAAGTGGCTGAATAAAAAATTAACTCAAACAAGTAAGTATCCATTCTTTATTCAAAGGACAAACATGTGGAAAAAGAAATTAGGGAAAAAAATACCCTTCACATAGTCACAAAAGCTATGAAATACCTTGGTGTGACTGTAACTAAGCAAGTGAAAGACCTGTATGACAAGAATATCAGACCACTAAAGAAGGAAATCGAAGAAGATCTCAGAAAATGAAAAGATCTCCCATGCTTTTGGATTGGAAGGAACAACATTTTGAAAATGGCCATCCTACCAAAAGCAATCTACAAATTCAATGTAATCCCCATCAAAATTCCAACCCAGTTCTTCAAGGAATTGGAAAGATCAATGTGCAATTTCATATGGAATAACAAAAGACCTAGAATAGCGAAATCCATCCTCAACAACAAGAAAACATCTATGAAAATCACTATCCCTGACCTCAAGCTATATTACATGTAATTGTGCTGAAAACTGCATGGTACTGGTTCAGAAATAGGCACCTGGATCAATGGATTAGAATAGAAAATCCAGAAATAAGCCCTCATGTATATGGTCACCTGATTTTTCACAAAAGACCTGCAAACATTCAATGGAAAAATGACAGCCTATTCAACAAATGGTGATGGTCCAACTGTCACTCAGCATGCAAAAGAATGAAAATAGACCCTTTCTTATCTCCTTGTACAAAGCTCAAGTGTACGTGGATCAAAGATCTTCACATTTAACAAGATACAATGAAACTATTAGATGAGAAATTAGGGAAAACCTTAGAACCCATAGACACAAGAAAAAATTTTCTGAACACAATATCAATGCTTCAAGCTCTAAGTCAAAGATTAACAAATGGGACTTAATGAGATTGCAATGTTTCTGTAAGACTAAGGACATTGTCAATAAAACAAAACGTCAACCAGCAGAATGGGAAAAGATCTTTACCATCTCCACATCAGATAGAGGCCTAATATCCAAGGTATAGAAAGAACTCAAAAAGCTAGACACCAGAGAATCCAACAACCCTATTAATAAATGGGGTACAGAGCTAAACAAAATGTTCTCAATTGAGGAATATCAAATGGCTGAGAGACATCTAAGGAAGTGCTTGACATCCTTAGCCACAGGGAAATGCAAATCAAAACAACCCTGAAATTCAACCTCACACCAGTAAGATTGGCCAAGATCCAAAACTCAGATGGCAGCAGATGCTGGTGAGGTTGTGGAGAAAAAGGAAACTTCTCCACTGTTGGTGGGGTTGTAAACTGATACAACCACTCTGCAAATCAGTCTGTGGATACCTCAGAAAATTGGACAGAGTACTACCTGAAGATCCAGGTATTCCACTTCTGGGAATATACCCCAGAGACACTCCAATATACAACAAAGATACATGTACCTCAATGTTCATATCAGCTCTATTTATAATATAGAAGCTGGAAAGAACCCAGATGTCTTTCAGTAGATGAATGGTTACAAAAATTGTGGTACATTTACACAATGGTGTACTACTCAGCCATCAGAAATAATGTCTTAACCAAATTCTTTTGAAAATGGTTGCATCTAGAGAATATCATCCTGAGTGAGATAAGCCAGTCACAAAAAAACAGACTGATAGTGGGATGCTAACCCCAGAGGCTCGGACTACCCCAGAAGCAACTCACACACTGAGTGAAGTTCAAGAAAAAAAGAAAACAAAACAATACAACACCAACAAAAAATATTATGCTCAATCCTTACACACCAAGAAAACGTAGACTAATTCTGGGTTACATCCTGTTTTACATGCACTTTCTCACCATTTTAACTAGTAAGACTTTAATGCAGATTATCAAAATTAAAAAAAAAGCCAAGTTCTGACAAAAATGTATTTGTATACATTTATACTAAAAATGTTTAATTTTTTTCTTTTATCCTTGTTTTTTAAAATAAAGTTTTTTAAAAAAAGAAAAAAATATTACTGGAAATTTAAATATGCCAAATATTATATACCAAAGTATTATCAGAACAGCTCCTGAGTTTTTTTTGATTGATTATCAGCCTGATTACAATAAATTTTTGTCATCAGCATTGATCTGGTGCTTGAGTTATGTTTGATTTTTGTTGGATTTAAGTGGACCGCATTACAACAGACAAAAAATGACTTGAGTACAACTTTCTTATGGCTATATCTTTAAAAAGAAATGAAGATAGAAAGAAGGAAATAAAAGAGAAATTTAAAAATGAAAAAGAAAGGAAGAAAGAAAGAAAGAAAGAAAGGAAGGAAGGAAGGAAGGAAGGAAGTAAGGAAGGAAGGAAAGACAGAAAGAAGGAAAGATTTTCAAGAAAGCTACTCCTTTCAAAAACTTTATAATTATTATAAGCCGTGATAAAAACATAACTTATTATAATGACCTTTGAGGCCATTCCATTTGAGAGACCCCCCAGGTTATCCTCTACTAACCTATACCTGTCTTCTATACTATGTTCCGTGTGTGTAATGAAGATTGCAATGTAAAGGTAACCTTGAGATTTACAAGAGAAATCCTTGGAATAATAATGTACTTGCTATTATTAAAGGAGTTCAATTTGGTCTTACAATTACCAGAAAAGGACCAAGCCCTTGAGAAAAACCTGTGTATTCTAGAAAGATTTTAGAAGATAGTATAATTTCCCTGTAAATATAAATCAGCTTTTTTCCTATCTTCTTTACAGTAAGCACTACTTTTTTATAATGAACTCTGCTTACCCTCAATACTTGATATATCTCATCTAAATATTTTTTCATGGAAATCAAAGGGCTGTAGAAAAGATAGTCCAGAGTGAGATACTTGGACATCTAAGCAATTATGAAAATGTGATACTTCTTAAGGATTTGGGCAAAATTCAATTTGAAACAAACAGTATTCCAGACCCTGGAAACTTGTATTCAATAATAGAAAAAAATATATTTTCATCATGAAATAAGTGTTAAACCAGAAGAATATTAAGCTCATGATAGACAATCCACAAATTGTAGTAAAAACAAACAAAACCATATTTCCATATATGGTCAAGTAAGTAAAACCCATAAAATACATGTTCTGAAAATAAACAACAAATACTCAAATAAGAGGACTTGGCAACAGTTCTTTTCACATTTCAACCTAATTTCACTTTGTACCATAGACGACCATCTGTATGAACTAATTGGTTTCTATTAAAGGAAAAAAATAAACTCCGTAGAGCTCTATGACAAGAAATAATTTTGGTATATGAGATCCATAAAAGTTAGTATCTTACCTTCTTACAAAAAAAGAGATAGGGAAGGTAAATTTTTTTTTTTATATTTTGGTTTCAAAGACATGGTTTTCAGAAAATTGAGAAGGTTCCACTAGTTTTTGAACTCAGTAGTAGATGACTGGAGGTGTGAGGTAAGGGGTTACTAAATTTTAGACAAGGTCTAAATAAATTTAATAAACAGAAAAGGAAATTAAAATTACAAAATTTCTAATGTAAATCCTTGATAGAGGGTCAGAAAAATTTTTTGACTAATTTTAACTGCAGGATTAAACTTTTCTAATATATATCCTTTCTAAGCCTATATATATCTTATAAAACTACAGTTCAGAATAGAAATATTTATAACTTTGCTTTATTTCATTGTTACAAACGAGCATATGGTATTTCCAAAATGGAAAAACGGAAAGATACTGTCTTTTACGATCAATAAGAACTGAAAATTTACTTGCAATAGGTTCTGGAAGGTTAATGTCTGGAGACAATGATTTAGTGAACCAGGAAAGAAAATGAGCTTGAGCCATTGGTGTTTTGTTCAGGAAATTTTCTCCTGTTCCTATGTGTTCTAAGGTTTTCCCTACTTTCTCATCTAATAGTTTCAGTGTATCTGGTTTAATGTGGAGGAAGATCTTTGATCCACTTACACTTAAGCTTTGTACAAGGAAATAAGAAAGGGTCTATTTTCATTCTTTTGCATGCTGAGTGCCACTTGGACCAGCACCATTTGTTGAATAGGCTGTCCTTTTTCCATTGAATGTTTATGGCTCCTTTGTCAAAAATCAGGTGACCATATACCTGAGGGCTCATTTCTGGATCTTCTATTCTATTCCATTGATCCACATGCCTATTTCTGTACCAGTACCATGCAGTTTTCAACACAATTGCCTTGTAATATAGCTTGAGGTCAGGGATAGTGATTCCTGCAGATGTTTTCTTGTTGTTGAGGATGGATTTTGCTATTCTAGGTCTTTTGTTATTCCATATGAAATTGCACATTGATCTTTCCAATTCCTTGAAGAACTGGGTTGGAATTTTGATGGGGATTGTATTGAATCTGTAGATTGCTTTTGGTAGGATGGCCATTTTTAAGATGTTGACCTTTCCAATCCATGAGCATGGGAGATCTTTCCATTTTCTGAGATCTTTCTCAATTTCTTTCTTTAGAGGTTTGAAGTTCTTATCATAGAGGTCCTTCAATTGCTTATTTAGAGTCACACCAAGATATTTCATAGTTTTTGTAATGATTGTGAAAGGCACATTTTCCCTAATTTCTTTCTCCACATGTTTGTCTTTGGAGTATAGGAAGGCTACTGATTTGTTCCAGTTAATTTTGTATCCAGCCACTTTGCTGAACTTGTTTCTCAGCTGTAGGAGTTCTCTGGTGGAATTTTTGGGGTCACTCAAGTACACTATCATGTCACCAGCAAAGAGTGATGTTTTTATCTCTTCCTTTCCGATTTGTATCCACTTGATCTCCTTTTGCTGTCTAATTGCTCCAGCCAAGACTTTCAGTACTATGTTGAATAGGTAGGGGGAGAGTGGGCAGCCTTGTCGAGTCCCTGATTTTAGTGGGATTGCTTCAAGTTTCTCGCCATTAAGTTTGATGTTGGCTGTTGGTTTGCTCTATATTGCTTTTATTATGTTTAAGTATGGACCTTGGATTCCTGTTCTTTCCAGGACTTTTAACATGAAGCGGTGTTGGATTTTGTCAAATGCTTTCTCGGCATCTAGTGAGATGACCATGTGGTTTTGATCTTTGAGTTTGTTTATATGGTGGATTACGTTGGTGGATCTCCTTTTATTAAACCATCCCTGCATCCCACGGATGAGGCCTACTTGGTCATGATGAATGATTGTTTTGATGTATTCTTGGATTCGGTTTGCAAGGATTTTGTTTAGTATTTTTGCATCAATGTTCATAAGTGAGATTGGTCTGAAGTTCTCTTTCCTTGTAGGGTCTTTGTGTGGTTTAGGTACAAGGGTTATTGTAGCCTCAAAATATGAGTTAGGTAGTATTCCATCTGATTCTATCTTTTGGAATAGTTTGGAGAGTATTGGTGTTATATCCCCAATAAATGTCTGATAAAATTCTGCACTGAACCCATCTGGACCTGGGCTTTTTTTTTTTTGGTTGGGAGGCTTTTGATGACTTCTTCTATTTCTTTAGGTGTTATAGGGTTATTTAGATGGTTTACTTGTTCCTGGTTTAATTTTAGCACCTTTTATCTTTCTAAGAATTTGTCCATTTCCTCCAGATTTTTCAATTTTGTGGAGTATAAGTTTTTGTAGTAGGATCTGATGATTTCTTGAATTTCCTCAGTTTCAGTTGTTATGTCCCCATTTTCCTTTCTGATTTTGTTAACTTGTATACTCTCTCTTTCCCCTCTAGTTAGTCTGGCTACGGGTTTATCAATCTTGTTGATTTTCTCAAAGAACCAACTCTTGGTTTTGTTGATTTTTTCAATGGTTCTTTTTTATTCTATTTGGTCTATTTCTGCCCTAATTTTGATTATTTCTTGCATTCTACTCTTTTTGGGTATATCTGCTTCCTTTTGTTCTAGGGCTTTTAGCTGTGCTGTCAGGTTGCTGATGTAAGCTCTCTCCAGTTTCCTTTTGGAAGCACTTAGGGCTATGAGTTTTCCTCTCAGTACTGCTTTCATTGCATCCCATAGGTTTGGGTATGTTGTTTTTTCATTTTCGTTGAATTCTAGAAACTCCTTAATTTTTTTTTTAATTTCTTCTTTGACCCTGCTATCGTTTAACAAAGCGTTGTTTAGTTTCCATGTGTATGTGGGATTTGTTTGTGTTTGTTGTTGTTAAAGACCAGTTGTAGACAATGGTGATTTGAATTGTATTTCTCTGATGACTAGAAATGTTGAGAATCTCCTTAATTGCTCCTCAACCATTATTTATTCCTCAGTTAAGTATTCTTTGTTTAGCTCTGTACCCCATTTTTTAATAGTGTTGCTTGATTATCTGGAGTCTAACTTGTTGTGTTTTTTTTTTTTTTTTGTATATATTGAATATTATACCTCTATCAGATGTTGGATTGATAAAGATCTTTTCCCAGTCCGTTGGCTATTGTTTTGTTTTCTTTACAGTGTCCTTAACGTTACAAAAACTTTGCAGTTTCATGAAGTCCCATTTATTGATTCTTGATGTTAGAGCTAAGACATTGATGTCTTATTCAGGACACTTTCCCTTGTGCCTAAAGAAAAGCCAAATGTAGAATCCTCAGTTTTTCTTAGAAAAAAAAGTGTATAGCACTCTTTCAGAATGTGGTACACCTAGACCTTTAATTATTAATAATTTAAGAGCTAAGAATGTAACCTCGTGACAATTTTTGGTATTTAAAAATCATCATGTTTAATCTTTATACAACAAATTTTTTTTTTTTTTTGTCTTCAAAACAAGATTTATTTTTTTTTAACATGAAAATACATGGAAAATACATTGGTCTCTTATCTGTTACAAATAAGACTCAAATTATTAATCATAAAAAGAAGTGTTTCTTGAGATATTTCCATCTACACAAAAGACTAACAGCTTATTATTTTTTTTAAAGATTTTAAACATTTTTTTGCTTAAAATTATACATTTTTGTCAGTACTGTTTTTTCAGACATTAAAATAAATTTTACATAAAACCATGTGAATATGTTTTTTAGTCAGTACTTGATTTTTTTCAAGGGCTTGACAGTATGCATTGAAAACGTACTAGTTGCAATAAGCGTAAAGTACATGCAAAACAAAACGCAACATGGAAATAGTCAAAGTCTTCCTGTTTTGTGAATATATGTATAGTTTTTGTTTTCTTTATTTCTTGGACTTCATACAGTCTGTGAGTTGTTTCTGGGGGAGTGCAAGCCTCTGGGGTTAGCATCCCACTATCTGTGACTGCATATTATGTCTGTTCTTTTGTGACTGGGTTATCTCACTCAGGATGATCTTCTCTAGATGCAGCCATTTTCTTAAGAATTTGGTTAAGTCATTGTTTCTGGTGGCTGAGTAGTATTCCATTGTGTATATGTACCACAATTTTTGTATCCATTCGTCTTCTGAAGGACATCTGGGTACCTTCCAGCTTCTGGCTATTATAAATAGAGCCGCTATGAACATTGTGGTGCATATATCTTTGTTGTGTATTAAAGTGTCTCTGGGGTATATGCCCAGAAGTGGAATAGCTGGGTCTTCAGGTAGTACTATATCCAATTTTCTGAGGTATCGCCAGACAGATTTCCAGAGTGGTTGTATTAGCTTGCAACCCCATCAACAGTGAAGAAGTGTTCCTATTTCTCCGCAGCCTCGCCAGCATCTGCTGTCATCTGGTTACATTTTTTTACATGTACTTCATGCTCATTGTTACTAGTAATATTTCAATATGTACTATCAAACCGTTAAAAAATTTCAAGTACTGACCAAAATAAATTTATATAGCTTTATGCAAAATGCTTTTAAATCTGTACAATTATCTCTATTTTAAAAATTAGTGTTGTTTAATTAAAATACTTTTTTTTTGAAAGATTACTTTTTTTTTTTTTTTTTTGAGGGTGTACTTTCCCTCCTTGTGTTGGAATTTTCCATCTATTATCCTTTGAAAGGATGGATTTGTGGACAGATATTGTGTAAATTTGTTTTTGTCCTTGAATATCTTAGTTTCTCGATCTATGGTGATTGAGAGTTTTGCTGGATATAGCAACCTGGGCTGACATTTGTGTTTTCTTAGTCTCTGGATGACATCTGCCCAGGACCTTCTGGCTTTTAGAGTCTCTGGTAAGAAGTCTAGTATAATTCTGTTAGGTCATCCTTTACATGTTACTTGACCTGTTTTTCTTATTGCTCTTAATATTTGTCTTTGGTTTTTACATTTGTGTTTTAATTATTATGCAACAAAAGGAGTTGTTTTTTGGCCCAGTCAATCTGGAGTTCTGTAGGCTTCTTGTATGTTTATGTGCATCTCTTTCCTTAGATTAGGAAAGCTTTTCTCTATAATTTTGTTGAAAATATTTACTGGCCCTTTAAATTGGGAATCTTTGCTCTCTTCTATACCTAATATCCTAAGGTTTTATCTTCTCATTGTGTCCTCGACTTCCTGGATGTTTTGAGTTAAGATCTTTCCGAGGATGAATTTTCTTTGACTGTTATGTCAATGATTTCTATGGTATCTTCATCCCTTGAGTTTCTCACTTATAACAATTATATTCTCTTATTGATGCTTGCATCTATGACTTCTGATCTCTTTCCCAGGTTTTCTATCTCCAGGGTTGTCTCACTTTGTGATTTCTTTATTGTTTCTATTTTTATTTTTGGATTCTGTATAATTTTGTTCATTTCCTTCATGTGTTTCGTTTTGTTTTCTTGTAATTCTTTAAGGGATATTTGTGTTTCTTCTTTAAGGGCTTCTACCTGTTAACTTGTATTCTATTATATTTCTTTAAGGAAGTTATTTATGTCTACCACTACTCTTCTTGGTGATCATCCCATCGTACTTGCATCTCTAATAATCTGGGGTCTTCTGCTGCAACTAGAATTTTCTATACCTTCTCATGGGCTTACTTCATGGTGACAATCCTCAAGTTATTCACAAGACCATGTCACTCCTGAGCCATCAACTTCAGCTGAGGCTTTCCCTGCCTTCTCACAGAGCCTAGCCTCAGATGCTCTCCATAACTCTTTTATATCTACAAAACTAGCATCAACTGGGTGACTCTTACACATTCCCAAGTATTGATGCAGCACAACAGTACAACTTTGACTATCACTAGAACAAAGATGCTTAGTTCGCTCACAAAATACTTCCCAAAAATATTTCAGATCAGTGATGCTGGTCTCTTCTTAATCACTGTTAATTTCTTAGCTCCAGCTAACTTGTATTAAGTGTCTCAGGGTTCCCTGCTATTTTTGACTCAATAGTTAGTCACTTGCATGAAGCTGCCGAGTTCTGCTGCTTGCTGGAGCTGCATCATGGCCCAGTTGTTCTTCTACATCATCACCAGCTTTCTGTTTATCAACTCCTTCACTGCCTAAGTTTGGCTGTCCTAGAACTTGCTCTGTATATTGACCTTGTATTCAGAAACCTGCAATATTTTGTTTCTTAAATGTTAAGATCAAAAGTATACATACCACCACTCCTGGACTTAAGTTTTCTCTGCTTGGAACTTGTTCTCTAATATAGGCTGGCCTTGAACATTGAGAACTGCTTGCCTCTGTCTCTTGGAATTAAATGTGTGTATCCCTATGCTTGAACCTAAACTTAGATCGGTTGAATCTTGTCCCAAAGTCACTGTTCCCTTAATCTGTTTATCTTCTTAAACATAGGACTCAGTTCCATTTTTCTGCCTGGTGCCCCTTTATTACCATGTATTTTATATTTTTACATTCTCAGCTTGCTCCTTTTCATTAAAACACTGTTCAAAAGAGTGAATTTTTGTAACCACACAACAGAATTTATACCAGGATGTTTTGTGGCTTTTTGTTTTGTCAAAGTAACTAACTAATCTATATCTCTCCACCTTAGTATCAGGCAGCCTCTTCTGACAGTGGCAAGAAGCAGCCTTGTTTTTCACCAAAATATCACAAACACAGTCTCTAGACTACATAATAAACATTGAAATATCTTGGAACAGCAGGCTTACAAAGTTTAATTTACCCTCAAAACCACTATTTCCTATATTCCTACTAAGATGAACCATTAACCACATGTAAAGTATTCTATGACTTTCCATTCCAAAGTCCCAAAATCTATATTCTTTCAAACAAAAAACATGGTCAGGCCTATAACAGTGATACCCCAGTCCCTGGTACCAACATATGTCTTTAGGGTTTTACTGCTGTGAACAAACATAACTCACATAAAGACAACATTTAATTGAGTGTGGTTTACAAGTTCAGAGACTCAAACCATTATCATAAAGGCAAGAGCATGGCAGCATGGTGTAGGAGGAGCTTCGAATTTTACATCTTCATCTGAAGGCTGCTAGAAGACTGACTTTTAGGCACCTTGCATGAGGTTTTTAAAGCCCACACCAACAGAGACACACCTACTATAACAAGACCACACCTACTACAACAAGGCCACACCTATTGCAAAAAGGCCACACCTACTACAAGGCCATACCTACTACAAGGACATACCTCCAAACAGTGCCACTCACACACTGGGACAGTTAGAGGCATATTTAAACCACCATAGCACTATAATTATGATTGCCTTAGACTGTGGTTCAGGTGTAAGTAAAACCATTACACACACACACACACACACTCATACACACATTCACACACATTTGTTCTGAGGTTACGAAGAGAATAAAACAAATTACTAATGAGCATTTCAAAATTAAGCAAACATAATTATAAATTCCTTTCACATTGTTAGGATTTTGTGAACTTATTTATATAATATCCAAAATATATTATTGGTTACAGAATGTCATATGTAGGCTTTTCATCTTATGGCTAATAGAATTTTAAAAGGGCTGGGAAATGTAGAGGAGGGTGACGTTATGTAGCCAAACAAGAATAAATGTTTTGTGTCCAGGTACAATTGTGTGAAGAAAGACAAAGAAGGGGGAAAAGAAAAAAAAAACATTTAATCTTTTAATAGAGTAAAATGGAATATAAATGTAAACCTTGAGGGGAAAGTAGAGAATGCCAGGAATAGATGGCAAGTTACGTGACATATTTGTCTTGTATGTTTTATTGAGGGGATACAATATTGTCTTCACTTAGTATAGTATGGCCTTGTGCTCAAAAAAAGCACTGTACTGAATTGGACTGATCAAAAAGAAGTAATTAATTTTAGTATTGTTTGCTTTCTTTCTTTCTTTTTAATTAGCTAAGAGTGCCATTAGGTTCTACTAAAGTCCACATATATCTACAGTATTTTTTTTTAGTTTTATCATATTTTTATCATTCAGAAGCCCCATCGTTGGACCAGTTTTAATCTATGAATTAGTTAGAAGCAGCCTATGGATCTGTTTCACTTTCTTACTTAGAAGTTAGACCTGGATTTTTATTTAAACATTCATATATGCATATATAGTACATTTATATAATTCTTACTTTTCCCAAGCCTTTCAATGATTACTCACAAGTTTGTTGTTTGAACTAATCACTAAAAAGAAAATTAATAAAAGAAAGAGCCTTTCTTTGTGGAAATTACCTTCTAATGGCAAAGATCATAAAGCAGTAAATAGAAAATGAGCTAAAACCAAAACAAAACAACAACAAACAAAAACAAAACAAAAACTCCACAAGTTATTATACATTCTTTATGAAGACAGCTACAGCTGAATGGTGATGTGACAGAGAACACACTTTGGGTTGATGTTCTTCTGCGGGGTGGTATTTATGAACAAACTTTCAATGAATAGATCAACAGGCTAAATAGGGTGGTATTTATGGGAAAACATTCAACAGAGATATCCACAGGTTAAATACTGGAGAAAGAGCAACACACAGGCTGCATATAAGAAATGTGAAACTAGAATCTAAGAATAAGATGGTAGTAGAGCATGGAATCTGTGGGCTCCAAAGTATGTGAAACCAATGAGACATACACTTAATACTATGTGGTAAATTTGAAGGAATAGTCAACACTGCATCTGGGTGTGTATATGCTAGAAAACCCCAGAATTACTTTTTAAAAAAGTCTTTTAACCTTGAAAAAAATCAAGTACTGACTAAAAAATATATTCATATAGTTTTATGTAAAAATTATGTTAAAATCTGAAAAAAGTACTGACAAAAAATGTATAATTTTAAGCAAAAAATGTTTAAAATCTGTACATTTATCTTTGTTTTGTAAAATAAAGTTGTTTAAAAAAAAAAAAGAAAAGACTTTTAAACTCAACTACCACACTTCTGTTATATTACCTCTTTTTGTTGAAATTAAAACTTGCATTTACCTTAAAAGGAATAAAAATTAAAAGTATTATAATATGAAAAATCATAGTTAACAAGGTTTTTTACAAGAAATAGTCAACTTTTCAACTTTTTCAACAGAGACATCTAGGGTAGACAACAAGATCCATTGTAACTTTAAGGATTAAAGAAAAGGTAAGGTAAGTAAGAAGGTAAGCAAATTTTTATCCTCTCTAAACTACTGTAAACTTCAATACTGACTCATTTTTCTAAACGCCTCAAGGTTTCAAGAGATTGAACATATTCTCATGAAGGCAAATAGATGGTAAGCAGGGATGGGACTGGGGAGGGGGAAAGGGATAACATCTCCAATGTAAATACAGAGTATCTAATAAAACTTGAGAAAAAAATAAATAAAAGTAAAAGCCAATTTCTTTACAGATACATTGCTACACAAGACAATTTCAGGATCCATTTATGCAAGTTAATAAGTGAACTATTACCCACCTAACATACCATTTTTTTCTCTTTTTTTCTGTTACATCTTTATTTTAAAAAGAGATAAATCAGTAAAAAGTGTCCTTCCTTATATTTTTGAAAACTTTTGGTTGAAAAATCTACTTTATTCAATATTAAAATGGCCACTCCAGCTTGCTTCTTGGGGCCATTTGCTTAGAAGGTATTTTCCCAACATTTACTCTGAGATAGTGTCAGTCTTTGTCTCTGAGATTAATTTCCTGTAAGCAGGAAAATGCTGGATTCTGTTTATGTATCCAGTCTGATAGCCTATGTCTTTTTATTTGGGTATTGAGTTCATTTATGTTAAAAGATATTAAGAAATAGTGGTTGCTGTTTCCTACTTTTTTTGCTTTTAAGGTAGATTGAGCCTGTATGTCATTCTTCTTTTGGTTTTCTTGCTTAAGTATTTTCTTGTTTTTACTAGGATGTAGTTTCCCTCTTTGAAACCTAAGAACTCTCAATCATTAACATATATGCTCCAAAAACAAGAGCACCCATATTCATTAAAGAAACCCTACTAAAGCTCAAAAAATACATATCACCTTACACAATAATAGTGGGAGACCTCAACACTCACTCTCATCAATGGACAGATAGTGGAAACTGAAACTGAACAAAGATGCACTGAAACTAGCAGAGGTTATGAACCAATGGGAATTAATAGATATCTACAGAAGATTTCATCCTGAAACAAAAGAATACAGCTTCTTCTGAGAGCCTCACGGCACCTTCACCAAATTAAGCATACAATCTGTCACAGAACAAGACTTAATCGATATAAGTAGATTGAAATACTCCCATGAATCCTATTAGATCACAATTGTCTAAGGCTTGTCTTTAAAAACAACAAAGACAACAACAAGTTCATATACACGTGGAAACTAACCAATGTTCTATTAAACAACATCATGGTCAAAGAAGAAATAAAGAAAGAAATTACAGATTTTCTAGATTTTAATGAAAATGAAAACACAACACACCCAAACCTATTGGATGCAATGAAAGCAGCACTGAGAGAAAAACTCAAAGCTCTGAGAGCTTCAAAAAAGAAACTGGAGTGAGCATACACTAGCAACTTAACAGCACAATTTTAAGCTCTGGAACAAAATAAAGCAAATACACCAAAGAGGAGTACACAGCAAGAAATAATCAAACTCTAAGCAGAAATTAACGCAATAAAAACAAAACGAAATTGAAAGAATCAAAAAAGCCAAGAGCTGTTTTTTTGAGAAAATTAACAACAATGATAAACCATTACCCAGATAAACTACAGAGTAAAGGGAAGGAATCCAAATTAACAAAATCAGAAATCCATACTCAGCAAAGTGGCTGAATATAAAATTAACTCAAACAAATCAGTAGCTTTCCTTTTTTTTAAAATTTATTTTAAAAAACAAAGATAAAAAAATTTAAACATATTTTTTAGAAATGTATACAAATACATTTTTGTCAGTGCTTGACTTTTTTTCTCTTTTTTTTTAAGGCTTGATACTCTGCATTAAGGTCTTACTAGTTACAATGAGCACAAAGTACATTTAAAAAAGGATGTAACACGAAATTAGTCATCATTTCCTTCCTGTGTAATGATTGAGCATGACCTTTTTTTTTTTGTTTGTGTGTTTTATTTTATTTAATTTTTTTCTTGAATTTCAAACAGTCTGTGAGTTGTTTCTGGGGCAGTCCAAGCCTCTGGGGTTAGCATCCCATTATCAGTGACTGGAAATTATGTCTGTTCTTTTGTCACTCAGGACGATATTCTCTAGATGTAACCATTTTCTTAAGAATTTGGTTAAGTCATTGTTTCTGATAGCTCAGTAGTACTCCATTGTGTAAATGTACCACAATTTTTGTATCCATTCATCTACTGAAGGACATCTGGGTTCTTTCCAGCTTCTGGCTATTATAAATAGAGCTTTGATGAACATTGTGGTGCATGCATCTTTGTTGTTTATTGGAGTGTCTCTGGGGTATATGCCCAGAAGTGGAATAGCTGAATCTTCAGGTAGTACTCTGTCCAATTTTCTGAGAAATCTCCAGACTGATTTCCAGAGTGGCTGTATCAGTTTACAACCCCACCAACAGTGGAGAAATGTTCCTCTTTCTCCACAACCTGGCCAATATCTGCTGTCATTTGAGTTTTGGATCTTGGCCAATCTGACTGGTGTGAGAAATAATCTCAGGGTTGTTTTGATTTGCATTTCATTGATGGCTAAGGATGTTGAGCACTTCCTTAGATGTTTATCAACCATTCCATTTTCCTCAATTGAGAATGTTATGTTGAACTCTGTACCCCATTTTAATAGGATTGTTTGATTCTCTGGTGTCAAGCTTTTTGAGTTCTTTGTATACCTTGTAAATTAGGCCTCTATCTGATGAGGAGTTGGTAAAGATCTTTTTCCATTCTGTTGGCTGCCATTTTGTTTTCTTGATAATGTCCTGGCCCTACAGAAACTTTGCAATCTCATTAAGTCCCATTTGTTAAGCTTTGACCTTAGAGCTTGAGCCATTGGTGTTTTGTTCAGAAAATTTTCTCCTGTGCCTATGTGTTCTAAGGTTTTCCCTACTTTCTCATCTAATAGTTTCAGTGTATCTGGTTTAATGTGGAGATCTTTGATCTACTTACACTTGAGCTTTGTACAAGTTTATAAGAAAGGGCCTATTTTCATTCTTCTGCATGCTGAGTGCCAGTTGGATCAATACCATTTGTTGAATAGGCTCTCCTTTTTCCATTGAATGTTTACAGCTCCTTTGTCAAAAATCAGCTGGCCATATACATGAGGGCTCAGTTCTAGATCTTCTATTCTATTTAATTGATCCACGTGCCTATTTCTGTACCATTACCATTCAGTTTTCAGCTCAATTGCCTTGTAATATAGCTTAAGGTCAGGGATAGTGATTCCCACAGATGTTTTCTTGTTGTTGAGGATGGATTTCGCTTTTTTAGGTCTTTTGTTATTCCAGATGAAATTGTACATTGATCTTTCCAACTCAATGAAGAACTCTGTTGGAATTTGGATGGGGATTGCATTGACTTTGTAGATTGTTTTTGGTAGGATGGCCATTTTTAAAATGTTGATCCATCCAATCCATAAGCATGGGAGATCTTTCCATTTTCTGAGATCTTCCTGAATTTCTTTCTTTAGAGGTTTGAAGGTATTGTCATACAGGTACTTCACTTGCTTAGTTAGAGTCACACCAAGGTATTTCATAGTTTTGTAAGTATTGTGAAGGGTATCTTTTCCCTAATTTCTTTCTCCACATGTTTGTCCTTTGAATATAGGAAGGCTACTGATTTGAGTTAATTTTATATCCAGCCACTTTGCTGAACTTGTTTTTCAGCTGTAGGAGTTTTCTGGTGGAATTTGTGGGGTCACTTGAGTACACTATCATGTAATCTGCAAAAAGTGATGTGTTTACTTTTTCCTTTCAGATTTGTTCCTTGGGTACTCAAAGCTATCTGGGGTTAGTATCCAGTTATCAATGACTCCATATTATATCTGTTCTTTTATGACTGTGTTACCTCCCTCAGGATGATATTTTCTAGATGCATTCATTTTCCTAGGATTTTCATAAAGTCATTATTTTTAATAGCTGTTACTCCAACGTTTTAGAATGACTGTGCTATTTTTATATTTCTTTTCATATAAGTTTTATCTGCTTACATATTTTATCTATCATCATTTTGTTACTGTTTTATAAGTTTTCATTTCACTCTTAGAGCACTAGGTTTTATTCTTTGTCGTTGTTCATGTTGTTTTACCATTAAACCTATTTTATCCAGAAGGGAATACAAATAAACAAACTATTTCCCCAAAAGGGAATTTTTCCCCTAAAGATTATGTTAGTTCTAAATTATAACATATTAAAAAAAAGAGTCAGCATTGGAAGCAGCACTTTTAGATAGAAGGCAATCATTTGGTTTGTGAAAATTTAGAGAAGGTGTTTCAATATAAGATAAAGAATATCTTCTTTGAAATAAACTCATTATGTGCACATTTATATGCCTAGGTGATGCCCACCCCCAGGATTTGTGTGTGTGTGTGTATGTGTGTGTGTGTGTGTGTGTGTGTGTGTGTGTGTGTGTGTGAATGACAATTCTCAACGTTTAACAAATATGTAAAGTTTTGGATGAGAGTAGCTGATTTTATGTTGGCAGCCTAATTATGGTCTTTTTGCCTAGGCATACCTGCTCAATTAAAATACAGAAAAAAATATAACTGAAGCCCTGTGTTTGTAGCTATTTGTACTAAATCTAAAGTAAAAATTTCCTGCAGATCAACTGAGCAGTGGCTTTATACATGTATGAAAACTGCCATTAAAATTAATGATGCCTCATGAAATACTAATAGAACTTATTAAACTATAAGTAGAGGATTACACACACATATACAGCCACTCAAGCTGCTAAAGCAGCATCTAATTATACACAAAAGAAAATTAAATATCTCTTTATTTAAAAAGACTTGTTAAAGAAAGGCTTGTTTTACAACCTCTCACATTTTAAGTATATGAAGTTTTTACCACAGAGGAATTTCAAAAACTCTATAATATATTGAAAAAAAATTGTGAAAACATTAGCCAAGAGCTATTGTGTAAACTAAATGTATATAAAGATAAAATTGAAGCAGAGCATTTCTATTTCATTTAACACACCATCCAATGAAAATTTATGTTTATGCATGTGTGTACGCATATGTGTGTTTGTGTTTATGTGTTTTAGTTTTGGTCAAACTAAGTAATAATTTTAGGATTTGTGTGTAAAGATATATATTATAATAGGATTTGTGTGTAAGAAACATGGATTTGCTTAGCCAGAAACATGAGATTTTGAAATGTTTTTATCTTCATAAACCACAAGGAACCATATCTTTCCATATATATATATATACATATACATATATATGTATATGTATATATATATATATATATATATGTATATATATATATATGTATATGTATATAAATATGTATATATATGGAAATACATCACTACTTTTAAGAATAACTTAAGACATGTCTCAATAGAAAAATATGAAGAAAAATACTCTGTGAGCTGAAAGTAGAGATTGTTACTAACTAGAGTAAGCATATTTTACAGAACTTATTATTTTATAATTTATTTTGAATATCTGCATAAACCAGGATTGTATTGTGTCTATCTCTTGGAATTCTGGACTGCATATACAATTTTATTCATTCTGAATCCTACTCCTTGTGAATGAATAAAGTAAAGCATTCTATGTGGTTCCTAAAAATAAAAGTTATCTGAATTTCTGGGATGTTTGAATCTGTCCTAGTATGTTATAAGAATTTCAGGCTCCTTCAGCAACCATTCCTCCCAATGATTAGGTCTGGTCAGAAAATTTTTAGACTATTCTCTAGATGTTAAATATTTTAGTATTAATAATAAGTCTAAATATTGTTTGAAGCATGTAATCATCACTGTTGAAAATGATCAAAATATGCAATGATATTTATTTAACAAGTTGTTATAGGCAGCTGGTCACCATTGATTTGTGTAAAACACACAGACACACACAAAAGGCAGAGTAGAAGATTGATGATTAGTTTATTTCCGTAAAATGTATACTACTTAAGCATTACTACAGAAAATTATACACCTGTGGTTATTGTGGCTATGTTCACAATTAATAGAAAATTAGATCAGTCTGATCTGGAAAATTGGAAATTAACTTATGAATGGATGCAGAAACTGTGCATAAATGCAATGAATAATTATTTTGTGAAAAGAAATCTTAAAATTTACAGAAATGTGAATGGAATAAGAAAAAAAATAGTGCAGTAACATGAAACACAAATGTTTTGCACTCTCTCTTGTATCTTGGAATTGGCCTCATTTGTTTTAAATTTGTGTGTGTACATTTAGCATAGAGTACATGTGTCAGTCAGTACGTTTGTAAGGAGCTTTTGGGTGTGAATTCAATTATGTTGGTGGAAAAACAGCTCATAATTGAGATTAAAATGTATAGGAGAAAATTCAAATACATTGTATACTAATATGTCAGAGAAATGAGTGAGCAAGGAAACATTATTCAAAATGATATTCATATGAAGAAGCTACAGAGAGACCTATAATCAGGCAACCCAATTCAAAACAATAAATCAGAAGTTAAAGAACACTTAAAATTCTTAAGAGAGCAGTGAGGGAGCTTATCAAAGGCCAAGAGTTTAAGAAAGAAGGTAATAAGATCTTTAGACAAATGAAGAATAAAGTCTATATTAAGTAAACTTATGGACATTAAATAAACATTAATAAATTCAACCAAACTTTCTATTTCTATTCCTTTATTGAAGAACATGTGGGTTCTTTCCAGCTTCTAGCTATTATAAGTAAGG
Organism: Micromys minutus; assembly: GCF_963924665.1. NCBI lineage: Eukaryota > Metazoa > Chordata > Mammalia > Rodentia > Muridae > Micromys > Micromys minutus. The sequence goes on along the minus strand of NC_137969.1, from coordinate 1,119,752 downwards.
GTGCTTTGAACAGAGTAGACCATGTGTCTTTGTTAGATATCGCAGCATCTTTGGATATATGCCCAGGAGTGGTAACGTCCAGTTTTTTGAGGAACAGCCAGAATGATTTCCAGATTTTCACACAATGTGATTACATATACTCATATTCTATAAGCACAGATAAAAAATAACAATGTACTGAAAAATATTGTTGCAGGCAATTAAAGCTGTTGTGCATCCCTCACTACCTGTACCAATATTATGAGTTCTCCAATGAAAGACATATATATACATACATATATATATATATATATATATATATATATATATATATATATATATATATATATATATATATATATACATATTCACACATGCAGGTACACAAGCAAAATCTTCAATTTGAATATGCCTTAAACAGCTCAATGGTTGAACCCCTCCCAAACTTCCATGTTGCTAACACTTTGACTCCAATACTCCTGAGCTATTACTTATTAAAATCTACATTGTATTTTTGCTACCCTATAACCAATGGAGGCAAGGAGCTGGGGCAGCACTTTCCCACTCATACATGATTGGTATGTTCTCTCTTCTGTAGTCTCAAGCCTGGATGTTTTTCCCTTCTTAGCATGACATGGTAATTTGTCTTTTCTGTCAGTCCCCTTGCCAGAGAATGCTAAATTCTTGCATCTGTCTTACTGCCCAGCCATTGGCCACTGACAACTTTATTTACCAATCAGAGTCAACTGGGGGAAGGGACCCTCAGCATCTTACATGTGGAAACTCATGAAATTTTGGGAACCAAATAAAAATAATACAATAAAGCCAAATCTATAATAGAAATTAATCAAGGATAGTCCAGAGCTATGTAATTTTATGTTAATAACTTCATTGTTCTGTTATTCCTATTCTTCTGAGTAATGAATAGAAACAGTAGGATGAACACCAGATTCCAGTAAGACACATCTTCTTAATATAAAATTGTCTAATTTCAAACTTACCATTTGTTGGACAATGACACAATATTCAGAGAACTACACAAAACAAATTTTCTATTATTGATAGAGATTTTATGCAAGCACACATTCAGGACAGTGATCTGTGCTCCCAAACTGTACCTCTGCACTGGACATACATCATTAACAGAGTAGATGTATGCTTTACACTGAAACAATTGGGATTCTGCAAGGAACAGCATGAATAAGAAGAACAAACAGAAAAAGGCATACACTTACACACCTTCATGCATACACATCTACACACCTGTACTCTGTGAATAGTTTCCATTAAAACTAATCACTTATTGATAGAGTTATAAAAAATTTAAAAGTAGAATTCCTCTACAATTTAGTTTGAAGCTGATGCTTCTATTTCTAAAATATGACTTACATCTACTTTTTAAGGTGGCAAAAATTCTCAACACTTCTATGATTTATAAATGCCATATAATTGTAAGTCATTTAACTGCAGTCACTGACTTCCCAGATCATCTGAGTGATCTATAAAAAGAACCCATCATTGTGCTGTCAAAATGAGTGATTATGACTTTTATCATCAGGAACAAATGCTATTGTTTTAAACATGACTTTAATATTTTATAATTGGACACATTACATGCTTGCCCTACAATGAGTCAATTTTAACAGTTATTGTTAAATAAAGGGTTTAAAATTTGAAGGTTTCCACTTACAGTTTTTTATTACTCATTGACTTCTAGAAATACATGTGGTTTGAACACCTACATATGCTATTTATTTTAAAACTTAGTAAGGGGGTCATGCTGATGCCAATAAATGGCAAACCTAATACGGACAAATGCTAGTAACTTTAAAATAACAGGAACACATTTATTCAGCAAATCTGGCAGTTTCTGTCACTGTCATGCTGCCACTTGTATCCCTCTTCTCAACACTGCCATCTGCCACAGTAATTTTTTCTCTAGCTCTTTCCAAGAAGATAGTCAAGATTTCTGAAAAAATCATTTTCCTATTCTAAATATGTGGATTTTAAAATTCTCCCATTTTAACAAGGTGACTCAGCAAAGGTGCTTACTGCCAGAGTTAATGACCTGAGTTATAGCTGAGACCTCAACAAGGTGGGTGAGAACAACCTTTGCAAATCATGCTAGGACTAGCACATGCTTGCTCTGGGCACTTTTTGTCTGCCCCACAAAATATATACATATATAGATATGTGCATAATACATACATAGGTAATGAACACATACATGCTTATTATATACATATAATAAATAAAATTTTAAAATTTGCAAAACAAAAATTAATACAATAATAACAAGACAAACCAACAACATCCCATTTATTTGGTAGCAGATTTTGTCAGTATTTTTACACAGCAGTATTTCTATGCTACAGGGCACAAGGTATGCTCTTAAGAGAAAGAAGAAAACTTACATATCCCAAAATGTGTTGTTTGGATTTTTGCCAGCTTGACACAAATATAGACATATCTACAATGAGATAAACTTTATTTTTGCTGTTGTTTTTATTTGTTTTTCATAGAATATATTCTGATCAATGTTATCAAAGTTTTTGTTTGCCAATTCTTTCCAGATCCTTTATACCATCCAAATCTATACCCTATTTTCTCCCTCTTTAGTACACAAACAAACAAACAAACAAACAAATGGCACACAAATTAGAATTTACAAAATAATAGCAAAGATAAAGCACAAGAAACACACACACAAACCCACACTAAAAACACAAAACCAAAAATGCACAAGTTATTGTATGATAGGTTTTCAATACTTGTAGAAGAATACAGACAGGGACTCTTAACTAAAACGAAGAAGATATCTTCAATCGACATCTACTTCCAAAGGAAACACTTTGGCCCAATAAAGTTTGCAACACCATAAGAAGAACAACATCATCAACCAAACAAACACTCCATAACTCTTAGGGACTAAAACACCAACTAATAAGGACACATGAAGATATCCAGTTGCATATTTACCAAAGGATAGCATACTCTGGCGTCAATGGGAAAAGAGGCATAATTTTCCAGTGTAGGGGAATGCCAAGGCACTGAGGTAGAGAGGGTGGTTGGGGGAGAGAGCACCTTCATAAAAGTAAGTGGAGGCGGAGGGAGGATGGGAGTAGGGGAAAAGGGTATAAAATTTGAAATGTAAACACAGAATATCCAATAAAAATAATAATGCTATATCACCTTAGTCAAAACCTTAAGACAAAAATTGGTACAAGGATTGCTTTTTCATTTGGGTTTTTATTGTTTGTTTGTTTGTTTTTTGCCACTCCCCTCTAGAACATATCTGACCATTTATTCATGAAAGGCTGAGGCTATATTTTAACTTTGTGCTGAAAAAATCCTTCAAAATTGCAGAGTTCAAGGGCAAATAAAGTGTGTACTTGGAACAAAAGAATATTGAAAACAATGCAAAAAAATGAAGAAATGTATTGTGAAGTTTCAGAGTGAAGTCAGGGCTCTAACAGTTCTATTTCTGTGATATTTTGTCTTAAGAAACTCTAAAGTTCAGGAAATCCAAGACACAATGAGAAGAATGAACCTAAGGATAATAGGAATAGAAGAGGGAGAAGAGTATCAACTAAGAGGCACAGTAAATATCTTCAACAAAATCATATAAAAAAACGTCCCTACCCTCAAGAATGAGATGACAACGAGCATAAAAGAAGCCTTCAGAACTCCAAATAGGTTGGACCAGAAAAGAAATACCTCCCGACACATAATAGTAAAAACATCAAGTACCCAAAACAAAGAAAGAATACTAAAAGCAGTAAGGGAAAAAGGTCAGGTTACATATAAAGGCAGGCCAATCAGACTCACACCCGATTTAACAACTGAGACTTTGAAAGCTAGAAGAGCCTGGACAGACATCATGCACACCCTAAGAGAGCACAAGTGCTAGCCCAAGCTGCTATACCCAGCAAAACTATCAATCACCGTCGAAGGAAAGATGAAGATATTTCAAGACAAATCAAAATTCACACAATATCTGACCACAAACCCAGCACTGCAACGAATTATAGGTGGAAAACCCAATACAATGAGAGAAAATACAGCCTAGTAAAAACAAGAAAACTCCTAAACAAGAAAACTAAAAGAAGAAAAAAACACAAATACAACTCAACCCAAAAAAGCAATAATGGCAGGAAACAGAAACAACTATTCCTTGATATCTATTAACATAAATGGACTGAACTCCCCAATAAAGAGACATAGACTATCAGACGGGATACATAAACAAAATCCAGCCTTTTGCTGCATACAGGAAATTCATATCAGAGACAGAGACAGACACTATCTCAGAGTAAAAGGGTGGGAAAAACTTCCAAGCAAACAGCTCCAAGAAGCAAGCTGGAGTGGCTATTCTAGTATCGAATAAAGTAAATTTCCAACCAAAAGTTATCAAAATAGATAAGGAAGGACAATTTTTACTCATTACCTGGAAAATCTGTCAGGAGGAACTCTCAATCCTTAACATATATGCTCCAAATAAAAAAACACCCACATTCATAAAAGAAACCCTACCAAAGCTCAAAAAATACATTTCACCCCACACAATAATAGTGGGAGACTTTAATACCCTACTCTCACCAATGGAGAGATCATGGTAACAGAAACTGAACAAACACTGCACAACTAGCAGAGACTTTGAACCAACTAGAATTAATAGATATATACAGAACATATTATCCTAAAGTAAAAGAATACACCTTCTTCTCACCAACCCATGGCACCTTCTCAAAAATGGACCACATAATTGAACACAGAACAAGCCTCCATCAAAATAAGAAGATTGAAATACTCCCATGCATCCTCTTAGATTACCATGGTCTACGGCTGGTCTTTAACAACAACAAAGACAACAAAAAGCCCACATACACATGGAAACTAAACAACACTCTGTTAAACAATAGCAGGGTCAAAGAAGAAATAAAGAAAGAAATTAAGGATTTTTTAGTATTCAACGAAAACTGAAACACAACATACCCAAACCTATGGGATGCAATGAAAGCAGTATTAAGAGGAAAACTCAAAGCCCTAAGTGCTTCCAAAAAGAAATTGGAAAGAGCCTACATCAGCAACCTGACAGCACAGCTAAAAGCCCTAGAACAAAGGGAAGCAAATATACCCAATAAGAGTAGACGGCAAGAAATAATCAAAATTAGGGCAGAAATAGACCAAATAGAAACAAAAAGAACCATTGAAAAAATCAACAAAACCAAGAGTTGGTTTTTTGAGAAAATCAACAAGATTGATAAACCCCTAGCCAGACTAACTAGAGGGGAAAGAGAGAGTATACAAGTTAACAAAATCAAAAAGGAAAGTGGAGACATAACAACTGAAACTGAGGAAATTCAAGAAATCAACAGATCCTACTACAAAAACTTAAACTTCACAAAATTGGAAAATCTGGAGGAAATGGACGAATTCCTAGACAGATACAAGTTTCTACAGTTAAAACAGGACCAAGTAAACCATTTAAATAACCCTATAACACCTAAAGAAATAGAAGAAGTCATCAAAAGCCTTCCAACCAAGAAAAGCCCAAGTCCAGACGGGTTGTTTGCAGAATTTTATCAGACATTTATTGGGGATATAACACCAATACTCTCCAAACTATTACAAAAGATAGAATAAAATGGAATATTACCCAACTCTTTTTTTTGGGGGGGGCTACAATAACCCTCGTACTTAAACCACACAAAGACCCTACAAGGAAAGAAAACTTCAGACAAATCTCACTTATGAACATTGACACAAAAATACTCAACAAAATCCTTGCAAACTGAATCCAAGAACACATCAAAATGATCATTCATCATGACCAAGTAGGCTTCATCCCTGGGATGCAGGGATAGTTTAACATAAGGAAATCCATCAAGGTAATTTACCATATAAACAAACTCAAAGATCAAAATCACATGATCATCTCACTAGATACTGAGAAAGCATTTGACAAATCCAACACCCCTTCATGTTAAAAGTCCTGGAAAGAACAGGAATCCAAGGTCCATACTTAAACATAATAAAAGCAATATACAGCAAACCAACAGCCAACATCAAACTTAATGGCTGGAAACTTGAAGCAATCCCACTAAAATCAGGTACTCGAGAAGGCTGCCCACTCTCCCCTACCTATTGAACATAGTTCTGAAAGTCCTAGCTGGAGCAATTAGACAGCAAAAGGACATCAAGTGGATACAAATCGGAAAGGAAGAGATAAAAACATCACTCTTATCTGGTGACATGATAGTGTACTTGAGTGACCCCAAAAATTTCACCAGAGAAATCCTACAGCTGATAAACAAGTTCAGGAAAGTGGCTGGATACAAAATTAACACAAACAAATCAGTAGCCTTCCTATACTCAAAGGACAAACATGTGGAGAAAGAAATTAGGAAAAACGTACCCTTCACAATCGTTTCAAAAACTATGAAATATCTTGGTGTGATTCTAACTTAGCAAGTGAAGAACCTTTATGACATAAACTTCAAACCCTAAAGAAAGAAATTGAGGAGGATCTCAGAAAATGGAAAGATCTCCCATGCTCATGGATTGGAAAAATCAACATCTTAAAAATGGCCATCCTAAAAAAAGCAATCTACAGATTCAATGCAATCCCCATCAAAATTCCAACCCAGTTCTTCATGGAATTGGAAAGATAAATGTGCAATTTCATATGGAATAAAAAAAGACCTAGAATAGCGAAATCCATCCTCAACAACAAAAAAACATCTGCGGGAATCACTATCCCTGATCTCAAGATATATTACATGTAATTGTGCTGAAAACTACATGGTGCTGGTACAGAAATAGGCATGTGGATCAATGGAATAGAATAGAAGATCCAGAAATGAGCCCTCATGTATATGGTCACCTGATTTGGACAAAGGAGCAGTAAACATTCAATGGAAAAAGGACATCCTATGCAACAAATGGTGCTGATCCATCTGGCACTCAGCATGCAAAAGAATGAAAATAGACCCTTTCTTATCTCCTTGTACAAAGCTCAAGTGCAAGTGGATCAAAGATCTCCACATTAAAGCAGATACATTGAAACTATTAGATAAGAAAGTAGGGAAAACCTTAGAACACATAAGCACAGGAGAAAATTTCCTGAACAAAACACCATTGGCTCAAGCTCTAAGGTCAAAGATTAACAAATGGGACTTAATGAGATTGCAAAGTTTCTGTAAGGCTAAGGACATCATCAAGGAAACAAAATGGCAACCAACAGAATGGGAAAAGATTTTTACCAACACCACATCAGAAAGTGGCGTTGTATCTAAGGTATACAAGGAACTCAAAAAGCTGGACACCAGAGAATCAAATAACCCTATTAAAAAATGGGGTGCAGAGCTAAACAAAACATTTTCAGTTGAGGAACACCGAATGGCTCAGAAACATCTGAGGAAGTGCTCGACATCCTTAGCCATCAGGGAAATGCAAATCAAAACATCCCTGAGATTCCACCTCACACCAGTCAGATTGGCCAAGATCCAAATCACAGATGACAGCAGATGCTAGTGAGGCTCCAGAGAAAGACGAACACTTCTCCACTGTTGGTGTGGTTGCAAGCTAATACAACCACTCTGGAAATCAGTCTGGTGATACCTCAGAAAATTGGATATAGTAAGTACTACCTGAAGACCCAGCTATTCCACTGCTGGGCATATACCCCAGAGACACTTTAATACACAACAAAGATATATGCACCACAATGTTCATAGCGGCTGTATTTATAATAGCCAGAAGCTGGAAGGAATCCAGATGTCCTTCAGAAGATGAATGGATACAAAAATTGTGGTACATATACACAATGGAATACTACTCAGCCACCAGAAACAATGACTTAACCAAATTTTTAAAAAAATGGCTGCATCTGGAAAATATCATCCTGAGTGAGAAAACCCAGTCACTAAAGAACAGACATAATATGCAGTCACTGATATTGGAATGCTAACCCCAGAGGCTTGCATTCCCCCAGAAACAACTCACAGACTGTATGAAGTCAAAGAAATAAAGAAAACAAAACAAAACAAAACAAAATATTTAGAAAACAAGAAAACTTTAACTATTTCCATGTTACACTTTATTTTACATGTACTTTATGCTCATTGTAACTATTAAGTTTTCAAGGCATACTATCAAACCTTGAAAAAAATCAGAACTGACTAAAAATATATTCATATAGTTTTATGTAAAAATTATGTTAAAATCTGAAAAATAAGTACTGACAAAAATGTATAATTTTAAGCAAAAAAATTTTTAAAATCTGTACATTTATCTTTGTTTTGTAAAATAAAATTGTTTTAAGAAAAAGATTTGGCATCAGAAAATAAAACACATAAATATAAAAATAAAGGTGATTTAAGAATATTTTGAATGACAGGATACAGTCAGTCCATATGAAATAGCAAAGGCTGTGATATGAGCTTTGGGATACAGCTCACTATTTTATTCCAAATAAGCACAAAATGAAGTATGCAAACATATACTCACATATATTCATGAATGTAATTACATGATATAACCATCATAATACTAATTTCTTGCCCACAGAGTTAAAATACAGAGATCAAATTAATTACAAAATGAGTGATAATAATATATGAATTTCTAACGCATTATTATTTATAATAATAAAACTATCAATCAGGGGAGAAGGAACCCTGCTTTAGGGTGTTTGTTTCTAGCCAGAAACACATGCATGCATAACTAGTGCTCAGGCCATCTGCCACAAGGAACAGTAAAGATCCAGGGACACAGGCCTGTTAAGACAGCATTCCGAGAAGCAGGGGAGCAGAGAGGTCTCTGCTGAGCGCGTGGCAATTGAACCCCCCCCCAGAATGGTTCAAAGAAGCAGGAACCCTGCTTTAGGGCATTTGTTTCCAACTGGCAGTCCATGCATGAAGAACAGGTGTTCTGGCCATCTACCACAAGGAACAGCAAAGATCCAGGGACACAGCCAGGTACAAAGGAGAGAGTAGAAGCAATCACAACAAGCCCATGTATAATCACAGACAACAAGATGGCAAGAAGAAAGCAAAAGAATATACCCAGGGAAACCAAGACTACCTGGCAACACCAGCACCCATCTCTCCCATCACAGCAAACAGCAGAATGCAAAACACTCCAGAAAAATAAGACACAGACCCAAAATCATATCTCAAGATGATGATAGAGATCGCTAAACAAGAACTGGAGGAAAAGCATAAAGAATTAGAAGCTTTTAAAAAGAAAACAAGAAAAACACTCAAAGAATTCAAAGAACTAGAGCAAAACAAAACAAGAGAGATGAAGGAATGGAAGAAGGAATTTAAAACGGAAATGGAAACAATAAAGAAAACAGTGAAAGAGACAACCCAAGAGGTAGAAAATCTAAAAAAGAAACCAGGAGTCACAGATGCAAGTATATCACAGACTACAAGAGAAGGAAGAGAGAATCTCGTGGGACGAAAAAAAAAAAAAAAAAAAAAAAAAAAAAAAAAAAAAAACATTGCAAACAGAGATAAAACAGTCAGAGAAGATGCAAAAACCTAAAAGCTCCTAAAACAAAATGTCCAGGAGATCTGGGACACAATGAACAGACCAAACCTAAGAATAATAAGAATAGAATAGGGCAAAAAATATCAAATAAGAGGAACAGTAAATATATTCAAAAAAAAACTTGAAATAAAAGTTCCCTACCCTTAAGAATGAGGTGACCATGAGCATAAAAGAAGACTACAGAATTCCAAATAGGTTGGACCAGAAAAGAAATTCATCCCGTCACAGAATAGTCCACCTTTCCTTTCTACAAACCCTCCCAGTTTTTCTCCCATATCCTCAATCTAATACCCACTTTTCCTATATTATTGTTACATATATCCATATGTGTATGTAAATGTACCCACAAATATTTAATTACAACCTTAAAAAATGTATTTGTATACTTCTATGCAAAAATGTACAATTATTTTTGTTTTTGAAAATAAAGCTTTTCTATAGAAAAAAGATATCTACAGAACATATAATCCTAAAACCAAAGAATACATATTTTTCTCACCACCTAAGGGCACCTTCTCCAAAACTGACCATAGAATTGGTCAAAAAACAAGCCTCAATAGATATAAGAAGACTGAAATACTCCCATGCATCCTATCATATCTAAATGGTCTAAGGCTGGTCTTTAAGAACAACAAATACAATAAAAAGCACATAAACACATGAAAACTAAACAATGATCTATTAAATGACATAAGGGTTAAAGAAGAAATAAAGAAGAAAATTAAGGATTTTCTAGAATTTAATGAAAACAAAAACACATATCCAAACCTATGGGATACAATGAAAACAGTACTTATAGCTCTGCATGCTTCCAAAAAGAAAGAGGAGAGAGCAAACACTAACAACTTGACAGCAAAGTTGAAAGCTCTAGGAAATAAAAGGAAGCAGATACACCCAATTGAGTAGACAGCAAGAAATAATCATACTTAGAATAGAAATAGACCAAAGAGAAACCAAAAAAAAAAAAAAAAAAAAAAAAAAAAAAAAAAAAAAAAAAAAACATTCAATGAATTAACAAAACCAAGATCTGAATCTTTGAGTAAATTAACAATATTGATAAAAACTTAGCCAGACTAACTAAAAGGCAAAGAAAGAGAATCCAAATTAACAAAATTAAAAATGAAAGTGGAGACATAATAATTAAACTGAGTAAATTCAAGAAATCATCAGATGCTACTACAAAAGCATATATTCAACAAAGCTGGAAAATCTGGAGGAAATGGATGAATTCCTAGGGAGATAACAGATACTAAAGTTAAACCAGGACCAGGTAAACCATCTAAATAATCCCAAAACACCTAAAGAAATAAAAAGCAGTCATCAAAAGCCTCCCAACCAAAAAAAATCTCAGGTCCAGATGGGTTCAGAACAGAATTTTATCAGATATTTATTGGTGGCCTAATACCAATAGCTTCCAAATTATTCCACAAAATAGAATCAGATGAAACACTACCTAAGTCATTCTTGAGGCCACAATAACCCTCCTTCCCAAACCATACAAAGACCCTACAAGGAAATAGAAGTCAGACCAATCTCGCTTATGAAAATTGATGCACAAAATACTCAAAAAAATTCTTGTAAATAGAATGCAAGACCACATAAAAATGATCATTCACCATGATCAAGTAGGCTTCATCCCTGGGAAGAAGGAATGTTTTAATAAACTGAAATCCATCAATGTAATCCACCGTATAAATGAACTAAAAAAAACCCCATATAGTCATCTCACTAGATGCTGCAAAAGAATTTGACAAAAGTCAACACCCTTTCATTTTAAAAGTCTTGGAAAGAACAGGAATCCAATGCCCATACCTAAACATAATAAAAGCAATATACAGCAAACCAACAGCCAACATGAAACTTAATGGTGGGAAAGTTGAAGCAATCCCACTAAAATCATGGACTCCGCAAGGCTGCCCACTGTCCCACTACCTATTCAACATAATACTGGACTTTCTGGCTGAAGCAATTAGAGAGCCAAAGGAAATCAAGAGTATACAAATTGGAAAGGAAGAAGTAAAAACATCAATATTTGCAAGTGACATGATAGTGTAATTAAGTGACCACAAATATTCCATCAGAGAACTTCTACAGCTAATGAACAAATTCAGCAAAGTGGCTGGATATAAAATTAATTCAAACAAAGAAGTAGCCTTCCTTTACTCAAAGGACAACCATGTGGAAAAAGAAATTAGGAAAAAGGCTAAAGATCTTTCTCACTCTGCTGGCTGCCATTTTGTTTTCTTGACATTGTCCTTAGCCTTACAGAAATTTTGCAACCTCATTAAGTCCCATTTGTCAATATTTGATTTTAGAGTACGAGCCATTGGTGTTCTGTTCAGAAAATTTTGTCCTATGCTTATGTCTTCTAAGGTTTTCCCTACTTTCTTTTCTCATAGTTTCAGTGTACCTGGTTTAATGTGAAGATATTTGAATCACTTAAAAAAGGGTCTATTTTCATTCTTCGCCATGCTGAGTGCCAGTTGGACCAACACCATTGTTGAAGAAGCTGTCTCTTTCCCATGGAATGTTTGCAGCTGATTTGTCAAAAATGAAGGGATCATATTTGAGAGTCATTTTTTAACAACCCCACATCACATAGCGGCCTAATATGCAAGGTAAAGAAATAACTCCAGAAGCTAGACACAATAAAATTAAGCCACCCTATTAAAAATGGGGTACAGAGCTAAACAAAAAGTTCTCAATTGACTAATATTGAATGGCTGGAAAGCATCTAAGGAAATGCTTCACATCATTAGCCATCAAAAATGAAAATGAAAACAACCCTGAGATTCTACCTCATACCAGTCAGAATGGCTAAGATGAAAAATTCAGATGACAGCAGATGCTGGCAAGGATGTGGATAAAGAGGAACACTTCTCCATTGTTGGTGGGGTTGTAAACTGTTACAACCACTCTATAAAATCAGTCTGGCGATTTATGAGAAAATTGGACATAGTACTCCCTGAAGACCTAGTTATACCAGTTTTGTGCATATATCCCATATAAGCTTCAGCATACAAAAAAGACACAGGTACCACAATGTTCAAAGCAGCCCTATATATAATAGTCATATGCTAGAAAGAACCCAAATGTCCTTCATTAAATGAATGGATACAAAAATTGTGATATATTTACACAATGGAGTACTACTCAGCTATCAGAACAATGACTTTTTGAAATTTTTTTTTTTCTTTTTTAAACTGCCTTATGACTCAGTTGCTGCGCTCTTTTTTTTATTTTAACATCTTTATTTTACAAAACAATGTACAGATTTCAAGCATGTTTGCGTAAAATTATACAATACATATATGTCAGTATTTCTTTTTCAGATTTTAAAATAATTTTTACATAAATCTATATGAATAGTCAGTACTTGATCTTGTTAAAGTTTGACAGTATGCATCGAAAACCCAATAGTTGCAATGAGCACAAAGTACATGCAAAACAAAATGTAACATGAAAATAGTCAACGTTTTCTTGTTCTGTAAAGATTTTTTTTTTGTTTTGTTTTGTTTTCTTTATTTTTTGGACTGCCTACAGTCTGTGAGTTGTTTCTGGGGCAGTGCTAGCCTCTGAGGGTTAGCATCCCACTATCAGTGACTGCATATTATGTCTGTTCTTTTGTGACTGGGTTATCACACTCAGAATGATATTCTCTAGATGCAGCCATTTTCTTAAGAATTTGGTTAAGTCATTGTTTCTGGTGGCTGAGTAGTATTCCATTGTGTAAATGTACCACAATTTTTGTATCCATTCAACTTCTGAAGGGCATCTGGGTTATTTCCAGCTTCTGGCTATTATAAGTAGAGCTGCTATGAACATTGTAGTGCATATATCTTTGTTGTGTACTAAGGTGTCTCTGGGGTATATGCCCAGAAGTGGAATAGCTGGGTCTTCAGGTAGTATTATGTCCAATTTTCTGAGGTATGGCCATACTGATTTCCAGAGTGGTTGTATTAGTTTGCAACCCCACCAACAATGGAGAAGTGTTCCTCTTTCTCTGCAACCTAGCCAGCATCTGTTGTCGTCTGAGTTTTGGATCTTGGCCAATCTGACTGGTGTGAGGTGGAATCTCAGGGTTGTTTTGATTTGCATTTCCCTGATGGCTAAGGATGTCGAGCACTTCCTCAGATATTTCTCAGCCATTCGATATTCTGCAACTGAGAACATTTTGTTCAGTTCAGTTGACATTTTGAAATTTTTAAGAAAATGGATCCATCTAGGAAATATCATCCTGAGTGAGATAACCCAGTCAGTAATGAACAGATATAATATGCAGTCACTGATAATTGGATATTAACCCCAGAAAGCTCTCAACACCCCAGAAACAACTCACAAACTATATGAAGTTCAGAAAAGAAAAAAAGAAAAAAAATCTAAACTGCAAATTTTTATTATGTTGTGTGTTTAAATAAAATGAATTCAGTTTTTTAATAATAAAACTATACATGTTAAATTTATATTTTTGACATTCTAGCAATCATTCAAAAACAATTTTTTCTCCACTGCATTATGCAGGAATAAACATTATATAGGAACAGTAGTTCTCATTGACATACAATCTAATTATAGCTTTAATGTTCTTTTGATACAAACAGAAAAAGACAAGGAGTAGTTCTGTTGGATTAATAATATCTTCTACTCATTGTCTTGTATAATATATACATGATTAGAAAATCATCCTTTTTGATGAATTGTAAAGGAGGATGTTCTAAATTATAGAGATGTTTCTTCAGAACAAACACTTTGCTGGCATTTGTAAAAATTAAATATTAGACATAGGTTAGATATATAATTGGAACTGAATTGTCTGCAACCTCTCTGTTAAGGCAGGGTGTGTGTGTGTGTGTGTGTGTATGTGTGTGTGTGTGTGTGTGTGTGTGTGTGTGTGTGAGTGTGAGTGTGTGTGTTGGGGTAAATATTAAAAATGATGTGTTAACCTTTTATCAGCCTCCCATGATCTCATTTTTTAGGTGCTGATTGGTATGACTGCCTGGACATGTTGTTCTCATAAAATGTCTTGTTGCCAGGCCTTACACACACACACACACACACACACACACACACACAAATAACTCAGTGGCGGGTTTTATGTGTCCGGAAGGTACACCCTTTGAAATCAGTTAAGTCACCACATCAAAGAATACCCGAAAACACTCTGATCCAGTTAGTAAAATATAATTTTCCAACCTAGATAAATCAAATGGTCTTGTACAATTCTATCCCTTATAAAACATTCATAATGACCTTATTTATGATGAGATGTGCTGAGAGAAACTTAAATGCCCACTTCCATCTCCTCTGGAATCTCCTCCTACTACCTTCATTTTCCCTCCTCAACCTTTTTCCACCTGTCTCTCTTATGTCCAATCGTGTATTGCCTTAACATAAATCTGGTGGGGACCTAAAACAAAACAGATTTGTAGAAGATACATGGGATGAAGAATGTTATCAATGCTGTCAGATGCTACAGATTCATTATAAGGAAACTGATGAAGAACATATAAAATATGGACTGAAATGAGAAAGAATTTTGGAGCACTTGGAAGGCATCATTCAATGTACACTACAAACTCATATTTCATAGAAATAGAAATTGAAGCTTAGAATTAAAAACATTATGAAGTGTGAGTTCACATGGCTTTAATCACACAAATATCTATGCTCTTTTATTTTGGAAAGAAATAAAAAGAGGGTTACCTTTGATTATGATAGTGAAGATATATCTGATTATGGAGGAAAATAACTATGGAATCTATAATATCAGATTGTGGATCATGTGCCAAGTTTTATACTCTAGAATTGTCTAACAATATATTCTAGATAAGCATTCACTTTATTGAGAAGCATAGATAATACAGAGCTATATATATTTGTAGAAAATAATAGAAAAAATGGTGATAGAAGATAGGTAGATGATGATAGATAGATAGATAGATAGTTAGATAGATAGATATATAGATAGATAAAGAGACAAACAGACAGATAGATAGATAGATGATAGATAGATAGATGATTTAGAGAAGATTCACAGATATTAAACATACAGAAGGACATACAATGGACAGGGTCAGACAGATAGATATAGAAATAAATATAAAGATAGATATAGATGATATAGACATACAGAGACACAGAGACATAGATATAATAGATATTTATAGCCCACCTACAATATAACCATTGTATTGTATAAAAAAAATATCAAATAAAAAAGGTAGCTCATGAACGACCATGCCAAGCTGCTGCTGCTTGATTAAAAATAGGAACAAGTAAAAAAATGTAATATAGTGTCTGATAACTCATCAGTATAGCTGGAATAAGTTATTGTTTATCATTTGAGCTTTCTGTACATAAATTTCAAAAAAAATTTTGAAATAGATGTTGATTTTCTTTGGGCTACAATCAGGTTAACAGGACTATCAAATGTATACATCTGACAATCACAAGTTAACATACAAGATGGAAATGAAGAGTGAGGTCAGAGCTGAAGAGTGATATTGAGACATTAACAGATAGGCTGAGAGTAAACCAGCCACAGAGCAAGTAGACAAAAAATGAAACAAATGAGCTACTTTACAATTTCTTAAGAAAATGCATAATGTAAAGATACATATGTAGCCATAACTTATAAAAGTAAAAAGACTAGAAAAGAGAAATTAGGCAGAATAGTGCTATGTGTGCTCCAAAAAAAAAAAAAAAAAAAAAAAAAAAAAAAATAGAAAGCAACTGATAAATACCATCTAATTCATCAGAAAAATCACAATAAAATCTATACTAAAGAATCAATTTCAGATGATAAGCTATTAAGCAATGTGAGATATAAAATCCTGTTCAATAGTTGAGGACTAGAAATAAGTCATAGGGAGCCAATGGCTAAATATATTTTATATTGTCTGATAGAGATGAATCACATGAAAAACAGAAAGTGAAACAAGAACCTTAGAGGAAGAGGGAGAGAAGTTATGAATTGGCAGAAAAGAAGCTACAAAATTCATCAAGGTGACATATTGATGGTAAGATTTGACTTTTCTGGGACACAATTAAGAAAATGGCCATTATTACAGTACATCTCTTTTTAGTCAGGAACAACCAATCTCCCCTATCTGCTTTTGATGATCTTTGATACCCTGGCACTTTCTTCTCACTTTTATTTTTGATTAGTATCATTTTAGTAATTGCTATTCACTTTCAGATGTAACAAGCTTCTGTCCTATACTTTGTTAAACTTTAATCTAACAGCAAATATATTTTTTTCTTTCTAGGACATGATGCCAGAATCTTGCTTCATCTTCTTTAGAAAAGCAATTCATGGCAGCTGTGCAGAAGAGAAAATGGACAGCAGTATTTAACTCATATGAGGATAGTAGTGGATCTTTTCTAGATGTTGAAATGTGTGCCATAGGGTGCACTTTCATGTTTAAGACATTAAGAAGGCTAATTGAGATCAGCCCATGAAACATTGCAGAAAATCAACCAATAGAATCACTTCTTAAGATTTGATAGAGAAGTCATTAGAGATAAATGAACCATAGAAAGTGAAGTTATATATTGATAGCTATGTTTCTTATTTTTCATGTTATTATTATTTTATTTTCATTAATTTATTTACATCCAGACCATAGCCCAGTCCCTCATAGTCTGTAACTCATGTAGGCCTGCTCTACTTCCCTTGCTGCTCTGAAAATAGGGATGCCACCTCTGTGTTTCAACCTACTCTGACACTTTAAGTCATTGCAGTACTAGAGACATCCTCTCTCACTAAGGGGATACAAGGCAGCCCAGTTATGGAAACTAGATTCATAGACAGGCAACAGACTTAGAGACAACAGTCATTCCAGATGCTTGGGAGCTGCATGAAGAACAATCTACACTTCTGCTTTATGTGTGTGGAGTCCACAGGATCAGGCCATATTTGCTTTGGCTTGATGGTTCAGTCTCTGGAAATGCCCAAAGGTCCAGAATAGTTGACTTTGTTGATTTTCCTGTAGAGTTTCTATCTCTTCTAGAGCCCTAAATCCTTCCCTCAAATGTTCTGTAAGAGTCCTGGAGCTCTCTTTGTATGCCTCTGAATTTGTTTCATTCAGCTGATGGTTGGAATCTCTCAGAAAGTTATGCTAGGCTCATTCTGATATGCATAACAGAGTATCATTAATAGTGTCAGAAACTGTCTAATTAAGTCTTCTATCAGGGGAATTATGGAGCCTGAAGAGGGTCACCTCCTGTAACCAGTTAGAGAGATTAGGATACCATCCCATCTATAAAACCTTTTCCTTCCTACAAGAAGTGCAAAAGCAAAGATAGAACAGAGACTGACAGAATGGCCAACCAATGAGTGGTTCAACGTAAGACTTATGCAATGGTAGCTATGTTTCTTGATGGTCAGAGTGTTCTTGTGCCTTTAACCATCCATGAACCTATTGTTAAACTTTTCCTTGTATATCAGAAACTGAGGTGCCAGAGAAGTTTCCCAACTGTCATGAAAGTGCAGTAGCAAAAGCCCTGCCTGCTTCATTATAAACCATAAATTCATGACAAAATTCACTGTAGTTTTAACAAATTCTGTACATTTTCTTTTTTAATGAGAACTACTTTTAATTTGGTATTTTATTTATTTACACGTCAAATGTTAACCTTTTTCTCACCCCCCGGCAAACCCACTATCCAATCTCCCTCTCTCTGCTTCTATGATTGTGCTCACTCACTCACCCACATACTCCTGCATTGAGCCTTCCCATGATCAAGTTCTTCTTATCCCATTTATGTCCTATAAGGCCATCCTCTGCTATATATGTGCCTGGAGTCATTGGTTCCTTCATGTGTGCTCTTTGTAGGTTGGCTTAGTCCCTTGGAGCTCTGGGTCATCTGGTTGGTTGATATTGTTGTTCTTTTTATGGAATTGCAAAAAGATCATGTAATGCTCTAAGGTCTGGTTTTGTTTGTTGGTTTGTTTGTCTAGTAAAAGATTATTTTTCCTTCAGCAATTATACCATCCACATCAAGCAATTTGAAGTTCCATAAGTTAGGACTTACTGCATCAAGCAACTTCAGAATAACTTTCTCCAGTGTTTGCATGGAGTATATGTATTATTTTTTAAGTAAACTACTACTTCCATTTGTAGGCTTATATTTTTAAAATCCTTTTTTAATACGTGTTCTTAAATGCTTCAAACTCTCATACACCCCACAGACCAAAGGTAGTGGAGGAAGATAGCTAATAGCAAAAGTGCCAACATAGACCTGTATAGAAGTAGTTTCTAGGTGTGATTACAATCTGTATTGTCAGTTGTCTGGTCCACTATCAAAATTTGAAACAGTAGATAAAGGAGTAGCTCTTCTATCCAGAAGAAATAGCAAGGCACTACTCAGACTAAGTCGAAAAAGCACCAAGAAGCATCGAGAAGTGCTAATTCTAAAAAACTGTTAATTGTCTGTTGGGTTACACTTATTCTCTTTTCAAACATTAGGTCATCTCAGTCATCTACTAGAACAAAATACCACACACGCTTTCAGCAGGCAGCTTCCAGAGAAACACCACGGGTTTATTCCCACAAAACATCCTCTCATAAGATAGTTTCCAGAAAAATAGTACATGATATAACTGGAAACAGAAACTGGACAAAAAAGAAAACTAATTTTTACTTCATACATGATTATTGTATTTCATTTACTATATAATTATCATATTATAAATAATATAAATATTATATGAAAATATATTATTATTTTTAATTATCCTTTAAAAAAGAAATCAAGGACAAACTTATACCCAGAAACAAATATTTTGTTTGTTTGTTTGTTTTGTTCCTTCTAGAGAGAGAGGCTGGGGCATGAAGTTGGATAGGCAGAGAAAAGAGGAAGATGTGAAAGGAGTTTGGTAAGAAAAAAGAATTATATATATATATATATATATATATATATATATATATATTAGATCAATTGAAGCTACTCTACTTAGTTACTAGCAGATACTGTTAGAGCTGCTATTCTGTGTATGGTAGAGAGTGTTTTTCTGATACCACCACCACCTCTAGCTCTTAAAGTCTTACTCCTCCATCTTATGCAATGGTCTCAAAGTCTTTGAAGAAGGAAGTGTAATTGTAATATAGTTGATCTATTTAAGGATAACCACTTCATAGTCATTTGCTGTCTGCACTGTCAACAACTGTGTTTCTGTGTGCTAATCAGCATATACTGTCATCATCTAGTGTAGCTTCTCCACACCATACCTTTAACTCATGTTTGTGTCTTTTAGTAGTCTCCAAAGAGTAACAAAAAGGAAAAGCCAAGAATTAGTAATGATAAAAAGTTTCAAATTAACTTAGTATTTTTAGTTTAAGGGTTATACCTTTTCATACAATGCTCATATTTTTCTATATTAGTTATGAACAATATGCCATCTAGAATTAATGGGGAGAAAAAAAATCGACAATGGGACAAAAGGGTATTTTCTTCCAGGCTATTGGTTCTGCAGAAAGTGATGGGATCCAAAAACAAATTTTGCTTGCCTAAGAGAATGTTTTTAGATAGAAATGGTCTGAACTATTTAATTGCTGCAAGAATATTTAATTTACCAAACAGCAAGCAAAGCAACTGATAAGCCAATGGTAGTATCAGATAGTAGTATGTGCAACTGGGGTCACAGAATTCACTCTGAGCCAATATTTGCTCAGCACTTCCAAGGTTGTAGCAAGGAGATTCAGTTAAGCAAGCTGTGTGGGGAAATAATTAGTTTCTCAGAGTTCAATTTTTTTAAGTCAATGTTCATTTATTTCATGAAATATTCTATTTAATATGTCTTTTTTTCTTTCTTAAAACTTTGTTTTTTTAAAAAGGAGAGGAACATATACAGATTTTTAAAGCCATTTTCACATAACACTATAAGAATAATTTTGTCAGTACTTAGTTCTATTAGAGGTTTGATAGCATGCATTGAAATCCTACTAGTTACCATAAGCATAAAGTACATGCAGAACAGAATGTAACATTGGAACAGATTTCTTGGTGAGTATAGATTAAGCATAAAGATCTTTGAATACCAAAGATTGCCACAAGGCTATATTCTTAGCTCTTAGACTATTAATGATTTAAAGTCCAGGTTTACAACAATCTGAGTGGGTGCTAGAAATTTATTTATTTTTTTCTAAGAAGGACTGAGGCTTTCTTTCTTTCTTTCTTTCTTTTTTGGCCTATTTTTTTTTTTTTTTTTTTTGAGCTTCATAATATCTGTGAGTTGTTCTTGGAGTATTCACAGTTTTCTGGGGTTAATATCCAATTATCAGTGACTGCATATTATATCTATTCTTTAGTGACTGGGTTACCTCACTCAGGATGATATTCTATAGATGCATCCATTTTCCTAGGAATTTCATAAATTCACTGTTTCTAGTAGCTGAGTAGTACTCCATTGTATAAATATGCCACATTTTTGTATCCATTCATGTACTGAAGGGCATCTGGGTTCTTTCCAGCTTCTAGCTATTAAGGAATCTTATACAGTAATGAGACTTTCAGCTGTAGCATACACGAATTTCATGTAAAAAATATCACTTCCAATTATTTCTCCAGTGTATTTTCTTCCTGTTTGCACATTTCTACTCCCACTTTCAATGCACATCAGTCCTTTGTTGTCAGTAGTATTATTAGCACCAAATGTCTTTTGTCGTTTTAGTAATTGTTACAGGTATCTTGATTTGAATTTTTGGTTGATGTAAAATTTTCTAATGTACATAAACTAAGAAATTATGAATATTTTAATATATTTATTAGTAATAAGAATGCACAATTTTAAAAACAAAACTTTTATATTTGTTTTCAATCCAGACGTTTTACTTTCATGTACAATTGACTTCCTAATATACGTTCCATATCAACCTCTTATTTTATAAATTGCACACATATATTTTTTTTCCACACAACACATTTTATTCTAGCCATCTAGGCAATAAAATCCATGGGACAGAACTATATTATGGCAGAGAAACAATTCCTTGCTTTTTTTCTATTTTTTAACAACTTTATTTTACAAAACAAAGATAAATGTACAGATTTTAAGCATTTTTTGCATAAAATTATACAATACATTTTTGTCAGTGCTTTTTTTCAGATTTTAAAACCTAGTTATTTCACTTCTAGGCATATACCTCAGAGAAGCTCGAACATACAACAAAGACACATGCACCACAATGTTCATATCAGCCCTATTTATAAAGGTCAGAAGCTGGAAAGAACAGAGATGTCCTTCAGTAGATGAATGGATATAAAAATTGTGGTATATTTATACAGTGGAGTACTACTCATCTATCAGAAACAATGACTTTATGAAATTCCTAACAAAATGGATGCATCGAGATAATATCATCCTGAGTGAGATAACCCAGTCACAAAAGAACAGACATATTATGCATTCACTGATAATTGCATACTAACTCCAGAAAGCTCTGAACACCCCAGAAACAACTCACAGACTATATGTAGTTCAAGAAAAAAAAAAAAAGAAAATGTAAAACCATTATGCTTAATTTATACCCACCAAGAAAACTTTGACTAATTCTAGGTTACATCTGGTTTTACATGTACTTTATGCCCATTGTCACTTGTAAGATCTTAATGCACACTATCAAAACTCTAATAAAACCATGTACTGACAAAAATGTATTCATATACTTTTATGCAAAAATGCTTAAAATCTGTACATTTATCTTTGTTTTATAAAATAAAGTTGTTCAAATAAAAAATAAAATAAAATAAAATAAAATAAAGTTGTTCAATTTAAAAATAATAATTTTACAAAAATTATTATATATTGCATGTGAGTTTACTTTTATATCAATACTATAAAATTACAAATATGATATTGTTTTAATATATCAATTTTCTCACTCATGAAATGTAATAACTATATAAAATATGTAATTAAGGACATAATTAGAATATAAGTAAATTTTTCTTTAGTGTTTAAACTTTCAGATAATAAAATTTGATTCTTATATAAACATAATTATCAGAAACACTAACATTTTTTCTTATATATTATATACAAATCTTTAATATTTTAGATAAATTTTAAATAATTTTTAAGCATAAATTAATATATGAGGTTATAATATTTTTATTTAAGTAAATGAAAACTGGAAACCATTTCAGGAATTGAATGAATGGCTATGTTATCAAGAGAATACAGTTTAAATCTCTGTATCAAAATATAGATAAAACTACAAATTATATTAAATATGTTAAATATTAAAAGTTCTCTTTTCTGTTACAAGTGGAGTAGAAGAAAGTTGATAAGGTTATTGCAAGGTATCATGCCTTCCTTTCTCCTTTTTCTCTCTTTGATGTTATTTCATGAGCATTAAAACTTCGTAAAAGATGATAAGTTAAATGGAACAGGAAATGAAGAGAGTAAGATTCATCAGAGTAAGTAATTATTTAAGGATAAACTGTACATTGTAAAATTACTTTATCATTGTCTAGATGTGGAAATTGCTCATCCCCCCCACCAAAAAAAAAAATAAAATAAAGAGGATCTAAAACGTTTGATGAATGGATGCAATCAGCAAAAGACAAATGACCACTAAGTTTGACTTGTTCAATTAAGTGCTTCTAAGAAACATTTATGTCAATGGAGATGCTGAGTTTTCATTGCTTTTGTATGAATCTTTATGTAGTTCATACTTTTCTCACACTTAATTATAAAATTTGAAAAATTATGAAAAATTAATAATCATGTAGTTATGATTTTTCACATACACACACAAATACACATACACAAACGAGGGGGAGACATCTTATACAGTTTAAATGTATATTATTGTTGCGTTGTTCTATTTTTTAAATCCTTTTTTAAGTATAAGAAAATGAAAACACAGGAAGTCATGGGATGAAAGGAAATTATGTCTAATTCTCTGGTTATTCTGTTCACCATATTTTCCCCTAGAAGATATGCACTATTTTGTGCTTGGTATCAATAAAAGCCAATGTATTTCAAATCCATTTATTTCAAATATACAATGTGAGACCATAATTAAAGAAAATGACTTTATAAATTTCCAATAGGCCATTTGGACACATACCTGAGCAGGGTGAGAGGAAAGTATAAAGGAAGTTATATGATTAAAGTATAATATAAAAGGAAAATAAGATAATTTTCAAAGTTTGAAATGTCTAATAATAATATTTGTGTATGTAACCATCTTTTCTTACTTTTTATGAATTTCCATGTTTAGAGACCTATACTCTTTCTTGTTTAGTACAGAAACAGACATAAATAGGTAGTATATAAATATTGCTTTCCAAGAATCTTCTTCCCAAAGGAAAATATTTATTCTTTCTTTCACAGTCCAGACATCTTTATTTAATCTATAATAAACCTCTTAATGTTAAGACTTACATTTAAAAGGTCTTTTAATGTTCATTCTTCTGAATTTAATAGTGAAGTAAAAGAAATATTTGAACAAAAAATAAATTGAGTAATATGATATTAGCTTTATCTTATAATATTATCTTCATTTTATAAAAGATATTTACTATGTAAGGAGCAAGATTGTATTTTTCCTAAACTCTATTTTAATGAATTATGCTTTTTATTTTATATTTGTATTGAAGAACTTTGTTTTAAAAAAACAAGGATAAATGTACAAATTTTAAGCATTTTTGCATAAAAGTATGCAAATATATTTTTTCATTGTTTGCCTTTTTTTAAAGGTTGGATAGTGTGCATTAAGAACTTACTAGTTACAATGAGCATAAAGTACATGTAAAACAGGATGTAACCTGGAATTAGTAAAAGTTTCCTTGGTGTGTAAGGAGTAAACATAATGTTTTTTCTTTTCTTTTTCTCTTTTTATTTCTCGATATCACACAGTCTTTGAGTTGTTTCTGGGGTGCTCACAGCTTTCTGGGGTTAGTATTCAATTATCAGTGACTGCATATTATGTCTGTTCTTTTGTGGCTGGGTTATCTCACTCAGTATGATATTCTCTAGATGCATACATTTTCTTAATAATTTCATAAGGTCATTGTTTCAGATACCTGAGTAGTACTCCATTGTATAAATATACCACAATATTTGTATCCATTAATCTACTGAAAGACATGTGGGTTCTTTCCAGCTTCTGGTTATTATAAATAGAGCTGCTATGAACATTGTGGTCCATGTGACTTTGTTGTATGTTGGACTGTCTCTGGGGTAAATGCCCAGAAGTGGAATAACTGTATCTTCAATTGTATTTCCAATTTTCTGAGGAATCGTCAGACTGATTTTCAGAATGGTTGTACCCGTTTTCAACCCCACCAACAATGGAGAAGTGATACACTTTCTCCAAAACCTCGCCAGCATAACCTGTCATCTGAATTTTTGATCTTGGACAATATGACTGGTGTGAGGTGAAATCACAGTCTTGTTTTGATTTGAATTTCCCAGATGGCTAATGATGTCAAGCACTTCCCTAGATGCTTCTCAACCATTCAATATTCCTCAATTGAGAACTTTTTCTTTAGCTTTGTACCCCATATTTTTAGTAAGGTTGTTTGATTCTCTGGTGAGCAGCTTCCTGAGGTCTTTATATACATTGGACATTAGGCCTCTCTATGATGTGGGATTGGTAAAGATCTTTTCCCACTCTGTAGGCTACCATTTTGTTTTCTTGACAATGTCCTTATCATTACAGAAACTTAGAAATCTCATTAAGTCTCATTTGTAAAACTTTGATCTTACAGCACCAGCCATTGGTGTTCTGTTCATGAAATTTTCTCCTGTGCCTATATGTTCTAAGGATTTTTCTACTTTCTCATCAAATAGTTTTAGGAGACCTGGCTTAATGTGGAGATTTTTGAGCCACTTGTACTTGAGCTTTGTACAAGGAGATAAGAAAGGGTCTATTTTCATTCTTCTGATGCTGAGCACCAGTTAGAACAACACAATTTTTTGAAGAGGATGTCCTTTTTCCATTCAATGCTTATAGCTCCTTTGTCAAAAATCAAGTGACCATATATGTGAGACCTCATTCCTGGATCTTCCATTCTATTCTGTTGATCCACATGTCTATCTCTGTTACAGTACCATGAGTTTGTAGCACAATAGCCTTGTATTATAGCTTGAGAACAGAGATTGTGACTCCTGCAGATGTATTCTTGTTGTTGGGGATGGATTTTGCTATTCTAGGTCTTTTCTTCTTCCAGATGACTTTGCAAATTGCTTGTTCCAACTGTATGAAGAATTGGGTCAGAATTTTCAGAGGGATTGAATTGAATCTGTATATTGCTTTTGGTAAGATGGCCATTTTAAAAATATTGATTCTTCCAATTCTTGAGCCTGACAGATAGTTCCATTTTCTGAGATCTTCCTCAATTTCATTCTTTAGAGGTTTGAAGTTCTTGTCATACAGGTCCTTTACTTGCTTAATGAGAGTCACAGCAAGGTATTTCATATTTTTTGTGGCTATTTTTAACGGTATTTTTCCCTACTTTATTTCTCCACATGTTTGTCCTTTGAATATCAGAATTCTAGCGATTTGTCTGAGTTAATTTTATATCCAGCCACTTTGCTGAAATTTTTTTTCAGCTATAGAAGTTCTCTGTTGGAATTTTTGTGGTCACTTAAGTACACAATCATGTCATCTGCTAATAGTGATGTTTTTACTTCTTCCTTTCCAATTTGTATCACATTGATTTTCGTTGTTGTCTAAATGCTCCAACAAGGACTTCCAGTACTATGTTGAATAGGTAGGGGGAGAGTGGGCAGCATTGTCAAGTCCCTGATTTTACTGGGATTGCTTCAAATTTCCCTCCATTAAGTATGATGTTGACTGTTGGTTTGCTATATATTGCTTTTATTATGTTTAGGTATGGGCCTTGGATTCCTGTTCTCTCCAAGTCTTTTAACATGAAGGGTTGTTGAATTTTGTCAAATGCTTTCTCAGCATCTAGTGAGAGGACCAAGTGGTTTTTTTCTTTGACTTTTGTTAAAAGGTGGATTACATTGATGGATTTCTGTATATTAAACCATCCCTGCTTCCCAGGGATGAAGTCTACTTGATCATGGTGAATGATAGTTTTGATGTATTCTTGGATTTGCTTTGCAAGGATTTAGTTGAATATTTTTGCGCCAAGGTTCATAAGTGAGATTGGTCTGAAGTTCTCTTTCTTTGTAGGGTCTTTGTGTGGTTAAAAAATGAGGGTTATTCTGGCCTTAAAAAAGTCAGTCAGGTAGTGATCCATCTGTTTTTAGTTTGTGGAATAATTTGGCGAGTACTGGTATTAGGTCATAAATAAATGTCTGATAAAATTCTGCACTGAACCCATCTGGACCTGGGCATTTTTTAGTTGGTAGGCTTTTCATGACTGAGTCTATTTCCTGAGGTGTTTTGGAATTATTTAGATGGATTCCCTGGTCCTGGTTTAACTGTATTATCTGGTATCTGTCTAGGAATTCATCCATTTCCTTCAGATTTTCCAGCTTTGTTGAGTATAGGCTTTTATGGTAGGATCTCATGATTTCTTAAATTTCCTCATTTTCTGATATTATGTTTCCACTTTCATTTCTGCTTTTATTAATTTAGATATTCTCTTTTTGCCCTCTTTTTATTCTGGCTAAGGGTTTATCAATCTTGTTAATTTTCTCGAAGAACAAGCTCTTTGATTTGTTGAGTCTTTGAAGGTTTCTTTATTTTTCCTATTTTGTCTTTTTCTGCCCAATTTGAATATTTCTTGCTGTCTATTTCTCTTGGGTGTATCTGCTTCCTTTTGTTCTAGAGCCCTCAAATGTTCTGTCAAGTTGCTAGGATATGGTCTCTCCAGTTACTTTTTGGAAGCATGCAGAGCTATGAGTTTTCCTCTCAGTACTGCTTTCATTACATCCCATTGGTTTGTGTATGTTGTGTTTTCATTTTCATTGAATTCTAGAAAATCCTTAATTTCTTTCTTTATTTCTTCTTTGACCCCGCTATTATTTAATAGAGCATTGTTTAGTTTCCATGTGTATGTGGGCTTTTTGTTGTCTTCGCTGTTATTAAAGACCAGCCTTAGACCATGGTGATTTGAAAGGATGCATGGGAGTATTTCAATCTTCTTATATCAATTGAGGCTCATTCTGTGTCCAATTATGTGGTCAATTTTCGAGAAGATGCTGTGAGGTGCTGAGAAGAAGGTGTATCTTTTTGTTTTAGGATGATATGTTCTGTATATGTCTATTAATTCCAGTTGTTTCATAACATCTGCTAGTTTTACTGTTTCCTTGTTCAGTTTCAGTTTCCATGATCTGTACCTTGGTGAGAGTGGGGTATTGAGGTCTCCCACTGAAAGAATTATAATTTCCTGTTATCTCACACTAACCCAGCTTTGAAGACAAGTATGCTTCAAGGCTAAGAACAAAATAACTTGTTTAAAGAAATGGCCCAAACCTAGACCAGCTAGACTCGACAAGTTCTGGACTGGCCTTGCAGTCCTGATAAAAACTAGTATGAAGGTCAGTGTGCCCCAAAACAAAGTGGTCTAGGGTTGAATCATATCCAAATGCAGACAGAGAATGCCATTTTAAATGAACCAATAAAATTATTATGTACTTGTTGCTAACTGCTTACATAATTTTCCCTATCAATATGTCTGCCTACTTGAGTTCAGGGTTGATGCCTCTGTCTCCTGCATGAGATATGTATTCGCCTGGAGCTCTGTCATTAAACTACCTCGGGCATTTGCAGCAAGAAGGTCTCTCACCTTTAATTGGGTAAATCCGAGTCATGAGACTCGAGTGGGGGTCCCCGAAAGGGGGTCCTACACCACTACTGTTGTGTAGGGTTCAATGTATTTTTTGAGCTTTAATAGGGTTTCTTTTATGAATATGGGTGCTTTTGTATTTGGAGCTTATAGGTTAAGGTTTGAGAGTTCCTCCTGACAAATTTCCCCTGTAATGAATTAAAAGTGTCCTTCCTTATGTTTTTTGATGACTTTTGGTTGAAAATCTACTTTGTTCAATATTAGAATGACCACTCCAACATGCTTCTTGGTGCCGTTTGCTTGGAAGTTCTTTTCCCACCCTTTTACTCTGAGATAGTGTCTGTCTTTGTCTCTGAGATGAGTTTCCTGTATGCAGCAAAATGCTGGTTTTTGTTTATGTATCCAGTCTGATATCCTATATTTTATTCGTTGGGGAATTGAGTCCATTTATGTTAACATATATTAAGGAATAGTGGTTGCTGTCTCCTGCTATTTTTGCTTTTGGAGGTAGAATTGTGCCTGTGTGTCTTTCTTCTTTTGGATTTCCTGCTTAGGAGTTTTCTTGTTTTTACTAGGATGTAGTTCCCCTAGTTGTATTGGGTTTTCCCCCTATAATTTGTTGTACTGGTGAGTTTGTGTTCAGATATTGTATGAATTTAGATTTTCTTGGAATATATTCATCTCTTCATCTAAGGTGATTGATAGTTTTGTTGTGTATAGCAGCTTGGGCTGGCACTTGTGCTTACTTAGGGTGTGCATGATGTCTGTCCAGGCTCTTCTAGCTTTCATAGACTCTGTTGAGAAATCCGGTATAATTCTGATTAGTCTGCCTTTCTATGTTACATGACGTCATTCCCTTACTGCTTTTAGTATTATTTCTTTTCTTTGGGCACTTGGTGTTTTGACTATTATGTGTCCGGAGCAATTTCTTTTCTGGTCCATCCTATTTGAAGTTCTGTAGGCTTCTTGTATGCTCATGGTCATGTCATTCTTAAGGGTAGGGAAGTTGTCTTTTACAATTTTGTTGAAGATATTTTCTGTGCCTCTTAGTTGATATTCTTTGCCCTCTTCTATTCCTATTATCCTTATTATTTTTCTTCTCATTGTGTCCTGGGTCTCCTGGACATTTTGGGTTAGGAGCTTTTTGGTTTTTGCATCTTCTCCGACTGTTTTGTCTATGTTTTCAATGTTGTCTTCAGCCCCTGAGATTCTCTCTTCCATCTCTTGTAGTCTATTGGAAATGCTTGCATCAGTGACCCATGATTTCTTTTTGAAGTTTTTTATCTCTAGGGTTGTCTCTTTTAGTGTTTTTCTATTGTGTCCATTTCCATCTTAAATTCCTTCTTCCATTCCTTCATCTCTTTGGTTCTGTTTTCTTCTAGTTTTTTGAGTTCTTTGAGTGTTTTTCTTGTTTCTTCTTTAAAAGCTTCTAATTTTTTATTCTTTTCCTCCCGTTGTTGTTTAAGGATCTCTATCATCATCTTGAGGTATGATTTTAGGTCTGAGTCTTCTTTATCTGGAGTGTTTCAGATTCTGCTGTTTGCTATGATGTATTCTGGTGTTGCCAATATGTCTTGGTTGCCCTGGGGTACATTCTTTAGCTTTCCTCTTGCCATCTTGTTGTCTGTGTTTATAAGTGGTCTTGTCAGTGATTGGTTTTTGCTTCTCCTTTGAACCTGGACTGTGTCCCTGAATCTCTGTTGTTCCTGGTTGCAGATGTCTTGAGTGCCTGTTCTGCACGCATTGGCAGCCACGTGGAAACTGACACGCTAAGGCAGAATCCCTGCTCCCTTAAACCAATGGGGTGGGCACCATTCCAAATGCTAGGCACAGACCATTCGCTCCCAAGCTACTTGAACCACTGTCTCATTAGGCCTGTGTCCCTGGATCTCTGCTGTTCCTGGTGGCAGATGGGCTAAGAGCCTGTTCTGCATGCACGGGTTTTTGGCTGGAAACATACAAATCCAAAGCAGGGTTCCTTCTCCACTCAACCAGTTGGAGGGTGTGGGGTACACTTCCCGTGCTTGGCAGAGACCTCTCTGCTTCCTGGCTACTCAGAATGCCATTTTACCAGGCCTGTGTCCCTGGATATGTGCTGTTCCTTGTGGCAGATTGCCTGAGTGTCTATTTTGCACACACGGGCTGCCGGCTGGAAACAGAGCCCAAAGCAGGGTTATTGCTTCCCTGAACCGAACTGGGGGAGGGGGCACACCTTCTGCATGCTCTGCACAGACCTCTCTCTTCCCCGGTTACTTGGCTACTTGAAGCACTGTCTCACCAGTCCTGTGTAACTGGATCTACCCCTATTGTGAGTTTTAATGACTAATTTTAAGCTACATGATTTTCGCAGAGTTTCTAAAAGCAAATACTCTTATTGTTCATAAAAGATAATGTTCAAAAAGGTAATGTTAAAAGAGCTTTTAGAAATATTTAAGGATAACGTAAGGTACAATTAGAAAAAACTCTACATATTTTAAAGCAAAACACTGATGTACCATAGTGGTGTTTAAGTGACTTGTTCTAAGATCGTGCAATGATATTTATATACTGCTCTAATATCTTAACATCATAATTACAATTTTAATATATAACCTATCTCACAACTATGCACAGCTTCAAGCGTAGTTTTCTGTCTGTTGGTACTTGATTTGGAGAACTATTGCTACCTGGAAGCACTAAATTTCAGACACTTATTGACAGCCAACATAAACCTTGACAGGGTGATAAAGCCAGAGTTCCATGCATGAAAACTGTCAAAAGTGTTCACATACTGTTAGAAACCACTGATAACAGGATGAGTAGCATAATGTTTTTAAAAAATATTTCACAGAAAAATAGCATCTTAGGTAAAAATTAATTACTGTGCCCAAAACTATACATGTAAAATGTATTTTAGAATACTGTCTCTGTAAAAAATGGATAAAATACATAACAACAATGTGCACAAGACATCGGATTATTAATCCTTAACCTCATTTAAAGCTATCATTTTCAAAATTTGAAGCATCAACATTGTCTTTAACATACTAATTTTAGAACAAAGTTTAATAATATTCACTAAAATTTTCAGCATTTCACCATATAAAGATCAGTTTCTCGAACAGGCTGAACAACTGGTGAGTGGGAGACCTAGGCTGCGGGGGAGCAGAGGGATCTCTGCGGAGTGCACACGGAAAGGGCACCCCCTGCCCTGACCTGCCCTGTCCTCCCCGATCCAGTGACCTGGAACAGATCTTAGGAACTTCTGTTCCCACCCGGAGACTACTTCAGGACACAGAGCAGAGCCTGGCCCTACCTGCCAGCCGGAAAGGTGGCTCGGAGAGGCTGAGCATCTGTGACCAGGAACAAATCTTAGCAACGTCTGTTCCCACCCGGAGGCGACTTCAAGACGCAGAGCAGAGCCTGGCCCAGCTGCCACCCTGAACCTGGGCTGCCGGGGAGTAGAGAGATCTCTGCGGAGTGCACACGGAAAGTGTACCAGGGACACAGACCAGATACAAGGGAAAGGCAAGAACATATCACTGACAACAAAATGGCAAGAGGAAAGAGAAAGAGTATATCCCAAGGAAACCAAGACAATCTAGCAACACCAGAACCCAGCTCTCCGATAGTAGCAAACATCAGAATTCCAAACACTCCAGACAAAGAAGACACAGACCTGAAATCATGCCTCAAGACGCTGATAGAGTTACTTAAACAAGAAAGAGAGGAAAAGCAAAAAGATTCAGAAGCTTTTAAAGAAGAAACAAGAAAAACACTCAAAGAACTCAAAGAACGAGATGAAAACAGAACCAAAGAAATAAAGGAATGGAAGAGGGAAATTAAAACAGAAATTGACACAATAAAGAAAGCGCTAAAAGAGATAACCCTAGAGTCAGAACACCAAAAAAAGAAATCAGGAGTCACAGAAGCAAGCATTTCAAACAGATTACAAGAGATCGAGGAGAGAATCTTGGGGGCAGAAGACAACATTGCAAACATAGACAAAACAGCCAGAGAAGATGCAAAAAACAAAAAGCTCCTAACCCAAAATTTTCAGGAAATACAAGACACAATGAGAAGACTGAACCTAAGGATAATAGGAATAGATAAGGGAGAAGAGTATAAACTAAGAGGCACAGTAAATATCTTCAACAAAATCATAGAAGAAAACTTCCCTACCCTCAAGAATGAGATGACCACAAGCATAAAAGAAGCCTTCAGAACTCCAAATAGGTTGGACCAGAAAAGAAATATCTCCCGACACATAATAGTAAAAACATCAAGTGCCCAAAGTAAAGAAAGAATACTAAAAGCAGTAAGGGAAAAAGGTCAGGTAACATATAAAGGCAGACCAATCAGACTCACACCCGATTTCTCAACAGAGACTATGAAAGCTAGAAAAGCCTGGACAGACATCATGCACACCCTAAAAGAGCACAAGCGCCAGCCCAAGCTGCTATAACCAGCAAAACTATCAATCACCATCGATGGAGAGACAAAATATTTCAAGACAAATCAAAATTCACACAATATCTGACCACAAACCCAGCACTACAACGAATTATAGGTGGAAAACCCAATACAAGGAGGGAAAATACAGCCTAGTAAAAACAAGAAAACTCCTAAACAAGAAAACTAAAAGAAGAAAAAAACACAGACACAACTCAACCCATAAAAGCAAAAATGGCAGGAAACAGAAACAATTATTCCTTGATATCTATTAACATAAATGGTCTCAACCCCCCAATAAAGAGACATAGACTATCAGACTGGATACATAAACAAAATCCAGCCTTTTGCTGCATACAGGAAACTCATCTCAGAAACAGAGACAGACACTATCTCAGAGTAAAAGGGTGGGAAAAAAACTTCCAAGCAAACAGCTCCAAGAAGCAAGCTGGAGTAGCTATTCTAATATCGAATAAAGTAAATTTCCAGCAAAAAGTTATCAAAAAAGATAAAAAAGGACACTTTTTACTCATTACCGGGGAAATCTGTCAGGAGGAACTCTCAATCCTTAACATATATGCTCCAAATAAAAAATCACCCACATTCATAAAAGAAACTCTACTAAAGCTCAAAAAATACATTTCACCCCACACAATAATAGTGAGAGACTTTAACACCCCACTCTCACCAATGAACAGATCAGGGAAACAGAAACTGAACAAGGACACTGCAAAACTAGCAGAGACTTTGAACCAACTAGAATTAATAGATATATACAGAACATACTATCCTAACGTAAAAGAATACACCTTCTTCTCAGCACCCCATGGCACCATCTCGAAAATTGACCACATAATTGGACACAGAACGAGCCTTCATCGATATATGAAGATTGAAATACTCCCATGCATCCTCTCAGATCACCATGGTCTATGGCTGGTCTTTAACAACAACAAAGACAACAAAATGCCCACATACACATGGAAACTAAACAACGCTCTGTTAAAGGATAGCAGGTTCAAAGAAGAAATAAAGAAAGAAATTAAGGACTTTCTAGAATTCAACGAAAATGATAACACAACATACCCAAACCTACGGGATGCAATGAAAGCAGTATTGAGAGGAAAACTCATTGCCCTAAGTGCTTCCAAGAAGAAACTGGAGAGAGCTCACATCAGCAACCTGACAGCACAGCTAAAAGCCCTAGAACAAAAGGAAGCAGATATACCCAAAAAGAGTAGACGGCAAGAAATAATCAAAATTAGGGCAGAAATAGACCAAATAGAAACAATAAAAACCATTGAAAAAATCAACAAAACAAAGAGTTGGTTCTTTGAGAAAATGAACAAGATTGATAAATCCCTACCCAGACTAACTAAAGGGCAAAGAGAGAGTATCCAAATTAACAAAATCAGAAAGGAAAGTGGTGACATAACAACTGAAACTAAGGAAATTCAAGAAATCATCAGATCCTACTACAAAAACTTATACTCCACAAAATTGGAAAATCTGGAGGAAATGGACGAATTCCTACACAGATACAAGGTCCCAAAGTTTAACCAGGACCAAGTAAACCATCTAAATAACCCTATAACACCTAAAGAAATAGAAAAAGTCGTCAAAAGCCTCCCAACCAAAAAAAGCCCAGGTCCAGACGGGTTCAGTGCAGAATTTTATCAGACATTTATTGGGGATATAACACCAATACTCTCCAAACTATTTCAAAAGATAGAATCAGATGGAATATTACCCAACTCATTTTTTGAGGCTACAATAACCCTCGTACCTAAGCCACACAAAGACCCTACAAGGAAAGAGAACTTCAGACCAATCTCACTTATGAACATTGATGCAAAAATACTCAACAAAATCCTTGCAAACCGAATCCAAGAACACATCAAAACCATCATTCATCATGACCAAGTAGGCTTCATCTCTGGGATGCAGGGATGGTTTAACATAAGGAAATCCATCAATGTAATTCACCATATAAACAAACTTAAAGACCAAAATCACATGGTCATCTCACTAGACGCTGAGAAAGCATTCGACAAAATCCAACACCCCTTCATGTTAAAAGTCCTGGAAAGAACAGGAATCCAAGGCTCATATTTAAACATAATAAAAGCA
This sequence comes from Micromys minutus, assembly GCF_963924665.1. Lineage (NCBI taxonomy): Eukaryota > Metazoa > Chordata > Mammalia > Rodentia > Muridae > Micromys > Micromys minutus. The sequence continues at coordinate 1,084,937 of NC_137969.1, read as the reverse complement.
ATATACAGCAAACCAACAGCCAACATCATACTTAATGGCGAGAAACTTGAAGCAATCCCACTAAAATCAGGGACTCGACAAGGCTGCCCACTCTCTCCCTACCTATTCAACATAGTACTGGAAGTCCTGGCTGGAGCAATTAGACAGCAAAAGGAGATCAAAGGGATACAAATCGGAAAGGAAGAGATAAAAACATCACTCTTTGCCGATGACATGATAGTGTACTTGAGTGACCCCAAAAATTCCACCAGAGAACTACAGCTGATAAACAAGTTCAGCAAAGTGGCCGGATAAAAAATTAACTCAAACAAATCAGTAGCCTTCCTACACTCAAAGGACAAACATTTGGAGAAAGAAATTAGGGAAAAGGTACCCTTCAAAATTGTTACAAAACTATGAAATACCTTGGTGTGACTCTAACTAAGGAAGTGAAGGACCTGTATGACAAGAACTTCAAACCTCTAAAGAAAGAAATTGAGGAGGATCTCAGAAAATGGAAAGATCTCCCATGCTCATGGATTGGAAAGATAAACATCTTAAAAATGGCCATCCTACCAAAAGCAATCTACAGATTCAATGCAATCCCCATCAAAATTCCAACCCAGTTCTTCATGGAATTGGAAAGATCAATGTGCAATTTCATATGGAATAACAAAATACCTAGAATAGCGAAATCCATCCTCAACAACAAAAAAACATCTGCGGGAATCACTATCCCTGACCTCAAGCTATATTACAAGGCAATTGTGCTGAAAACTGCATGGTACTGGTACAGAAATAGGCAAGTGGATCAATGGAATAGAATAGAAGATCCAGAAATGAGCCCTCATGTATATGATCACCTGATTTTTGACAAAGGAGCAGTAAACATTCAATGGAAAAAGGACAGCCTATTCAACAAATGGTGCTGATCCAACTGGCACTCAACATGCAAAAGAATGAAAATAGACCCGTTCTTTCTCCTTGTACAAAGCTCAAGTGTAAGTGGATTAAAGATCTCCACATTAAACCAGATACACTGGAACTATTAGATGAGAAAGTAGGGAAAACCTTAGAACACATAGGCACAGGAGAAAATTTCCTGAACAAAACACCAATGGCTCAAGCTCTAAGGTCAAAGATTAACAAATGGGACTTAATGAGATTGCAAAGTTTCTGTAAGGCTAAGGACATCGTCAAGAAAACAAAATGGCAACCAACAGAATGGGAAAAGATCTTTACCAACACCACATCAGATAGAGGCCTAATATCCAAGGTGTACAAGGAACTCAAAAAGCTAGACACCAGAGAATCAAATAACCCTATTAAAAAATGGGGTACAGAGCTAAACAAATCAGTTTCAGTTGAGGAACACCGAATGGCCGAAAAACATCTGAGGAAGTGCTCGACATCCTTAGCCATCAGGGAAATGCAAATCAAAACAACCCTAAGATTCCACCTCACACCAGTCAGATTGGCCAAGATCCAAAACTCAGATGACAGCAGATGCTGGCGAGGCTGCGGAGAAATAGGAACACTTCTCCACTGTTGGTGGGGTTGCAAGCTAATACAACCACTCTGGAAATCTGTCTGGTGATACCTCAGAAAATTGGATATAGTACTACCTGAAGACCCAGCTATTCCACTTCTGGGCATATACCCCAGAGACACTTTAATACACAAAAAAGATATATGCACCACAATGTTCATAGCGGCTCTATTTATAATAGCCAGAAGCTGGAAGGAACCCAGATGTCCTTCAGAAGACGAATGGATACAAAAATTGTGGTACATATACACAATGGAATACGACTCAGCCACCAGAAACAATGACTTAACCAAATTCTTAAGAAAATGGCTGCATCTAGAGAATATCATCCTGAGTGAGATAACCCAGTCACAAAAGAACAGACATAATATGCAGTCACTGATAGTGGGAAGCTAACCCCAGAGTCTTTCACTCCCCAGAAACAACTCACAGACTGTATGAAGTCCAAGAAATAAAGAAAACAAAAAATATACATATATTCACAAAACAAGAAGACTTTGACTATTTCCATGTTGCGTTTTGTTTTGCATGTAGTTTACGCTTATTGCAACTAGTATGTTTTCAATGCATACTGTCAAGCCCTTGAAAAAAATCAAGTACTGACTAAAAAACATATTCACATGGTTTTATGTAAAATTTATTTTAATGTCTGAAAAATCAGTACTGACAAAAATGTATAATTTTAAGCAAAAAATGTTTAAAATCTTTACATTTATCTTTGTTTTGCAAAATAAAGTCGTTTAAAAAAAAAAAAGATCAGTTTCTCACTTGTTTCTTCTAAAATTAAAATGCACTTCTGTCATTCAAAGACCACATATATTTTCCTGTTGTGTGATTATGTGAAGAAAATACAACCATTTTTTTAATTGTTGAATTATTTAAAATACAAATTATTTTGAAACAATTGTGAACATGTGAGTTTGTCTAACATGCTGCTAGCTTTACTAAACTAATCAAAAATGGAAGTAATCAATTTATCATATCATAAGTGATTGAATAAACATAGTGGACTAGATTTGCGCACCTTTGTGAGCTAGATGTATTAAAATCAGGGCCTTTATATCTCTATTGTAATTTTTTGCTCTGTCCTCTGATCGCAAAAGGTGAAATGTCAAGAGAGTGCATGGAAATATACATGAACCATTAACATGGAATTGTTTTGTTAGGATTCAGCCCTTCTTTGTGACCTCAATAGCGCCTTAAAAACCTAACCACCATCATTGTCATAAAAAGGTTGACATATGAGAGACCAAATTTAAGGGATACATTTTGACTTAAGATCTGCATGATAAATGTCATATGGCTTTGGCATAGCTAGAATATCTAATTTAATCTGATCAAGTAGAAATGGTACAGCTCCAAAAATGCACTTCATCAGGTTTGTTTGTTTGCTTGCTTGTTTTGCTTCACTAAAGGATTACATTTCTCTAAAAGATTATATACGCAAGAAGGTGTGGTAAGCTAAAGTTGCAGCTAATGAAAATGTTTACCTAGGTTGTGCAAGGTCAGGTGTAAAATTCCTAGCACAACAAAAGGAAAAAACAGCAGGGAGGAAGAAAGGAGGCAGCAATAATGGAGCTTTTTTTTTTTTAATGGTAATCAGTGCAAGCAGAGACTTAGAGTCATTCTGTAGAAAATAAGCATCAGTGGGAGACTGATTCAGTGTCCCTGTGCTTTTCAAAATGTAAATGATCATTCTATATATTTTATCACTTAGCTATTTTCTAGGAAACACTGTAAAATAGAATACAGACTTGAATTATTTATAATAACATCATACTATATGCTAATTGAAATGCATACTTTATAGGCAACACATTAAATTAAGAGAACCAAAAGTTGCCTCCAAGGATTTTTTGTTCAGATATACATATCATTTCCACTTTTCCACTACAGTGGCACTATTTCTTTCTAGATATTATATTTCGCATTTATCTGCCTCATCACATGCAAGTATGTCCTTGGCACACTCATCAGGATTAGATTAATCAGGGGTAACAAATTTAAAAGCCTCATGGGATCATACAGGACATGAAAAATAACAGAGGAAAGTCTGATGCCAGGAAACCAATAGCTGTTGTTCTGTGTTGACTAATGCAAAAAAGAAAGAAACATACACCGTAGTCAGGATAAACTGTTCTGTTAGTTGATGATGTACCAAGAACTTGAGATTTCAGTATAAAGACTCATTGCCTTTTCACCTTTTAAAATATGAAAAAGTTCATGTCAGGTGCAAAATCCTTATTTGCTATTTATATTTACACAATGGTATGATGACTTTTGTGTGTTTCTTACTCCCTTTTGAGGTTTAGCCTGCTCTGAAATAACTCAATATTGTTTTTCATTCTTATAATGCTTTATCTTTGTATGTATCTCATTGAAAAACAAATCTTTAAGCCACTTTTACCATGTTAACTTTGCAAAATTTACTTTTCCCACACATACTATATGTAGTTTTCATAGTTAACACCTTCAACATATGTATAAATCAAAATATATGGAATTGATTACTTTCTCCCAATATTATATGAAAATTGTACTTGAAACTCTTTTTTTTTTATGAGAGTCATTTTATTAATTAGAATTACAGCCAGTTTTCTTGAAATACATCCATTGCTTAGGACAGGGGGCATGTTCATGAGACCATGACACAGAGACTGTCACAGTGGTGGGCAGTATGGCTTTGGGCAATATGGAGAAATGGTTTGGGAGTTGGTGTCACACTTGTTGACCAGCCTTGTACCTAAATCCTTCTGTGTCCTTAGTAAGACCCTCAACCCCTTGGTGTCTCCCTCTTCCTTCTTGATTTCTTGATGGGTTCCACTCTATCACTTCAAATCTGTGATTCACTTAAGGTTTCTAGGGCCCATTTACAAGATAAAAATCAATTCTTATTTATATCTCAAAATCTTTTCCTTTTCAATTTTGACATGCGTACTGGGAAAACAAAAGCACTGAAGGATAAAACTGCTGGCTTCTCAGCACACATCTGCAGATGGGTGTGCCCATAACACTGGTGCCTTGTTTACAGTGAGTGCCTTGTTTACTGTAAATGGCCAACAATCAAAATGAATAGTTTCGGGAAGTCTCGGCTTTTGCAAGCAAGTGTTTTGCAGATCTTGTGTGACAAAGAAGGAAATGGGAGAAGACACCTGTGCGTGGGGAAGCCCTATGGGATGGAGCCAGAGGGTGAACTAGCCACTCATGCCATAAAACACAGTTTTTATTTAAAAAATAAAGTGACTGACAGACTTTAATTGTTTTCAGCTGGACACTTGACAGCTTCCGTCTCAGAAAAGGGGTGAAATGAGACTGTCACTCTTAGATAACTGACAGTATTTGCTGAAATGATAAAAATGAAGCTTCTAACAAGGAACTTAGACGCTTCCCGAACTTGAAAACAGACGAGATCCATGGTTAATTAACCCATATGGTCTATGGATGATTTATAGTGGAATATAATATTTAGGATCATTGCCCAACTTGTTTCCTGGGTACTCAAATTAAAATTGAACAATATTGCAAAATTTTTATTGGATAAAGACCTATTTTAAGAGCAATACAGAATAGATTATAAAGTGAAAAGCTAGTTGGATTTATTCCTGTTCATTTTAAATTTTTTTAAAAATTAATTTTGGAAGACTTATAACTTCAGCCACAAATACAGTACTTTCTACAAGGAAGATATAGTACATCTCTGCTAAGGATTGTACTATGTCTATTAATTATGCATACAAATGTCATAGTACATCTCTGCTAAGGATTGTACTATGTCTATTAATTATGCATACAAATGTCTATTATTTGTTTTATAAAAGTCTGGATAGATATACCTACCTTTTCCCATACTTTATAATTTTAGTAATTATATAAATTAATAAAATTATATTTTATAAATGTCTTGGATAGTGTAGCACCAGAGTGATTTCTTAGCTGCTGGGAGGCCCTGATTTTGAACTTTAGGACCACCGCAACATGCATAAAAATATTTTTTCACATCTTTAATTATGTGTCTTATTACTGAACATTTCCTAATCAAATTTATGAGATATAAACTTCATGATTAAATCTGCCCATAAAGCATTTTTCTTTTGTTTAGATACAGGGCCCATATACTTTGTTATTTAAAACTATAGTATTTTAAATGCAACAATGCCAATCAAATGCACGTTCATTATTTAAAATATAAGTTATAGCAAATTTCTTATAAAAATCAACATTCCTGTTTACTTCATTCATATTTTCCTTTTAAATCTTAGTAAATACAAGAATCATATTAAGGTAATTTAATAATTCTTTAGTTAATCAAGACAATGACTCAAGTTTGGTGAGAATACTGACAATTTGCAGTTCTTAATCTTGGTTCCAGTGTTCAGTTCTACCTTGATTCTTTGATAATAACAAGAATTTTCTTCCATATCATCTCAAAATTATTTGTGAATCACCATGCTGCAGATATAATGTATAAATTTTGCTACTGAAACAAAGAGATTTTATTTCAGCTATTCTTTTTCTTAAATTTCCAATGTCCTGATAGTAATACCTGTATTATTATCACTTGCTGATTCTTATCTTTTAATTTTATTTTATTTGATTTTCATTGTTTATTTTGTTGAATATATTGTACAGATAGTCAAATACTGTTACTGAAGCTAACATCCTACTCAACTGGAGTGACTGGATTGAAAGTATATAATAATGTCAGTGTTGATAAGGATGTCTTTTCTTTTATATGGGCAGTTTTGGGGTTTGGGATTCATATATTACTCCTTTAAGTTGGATATTGTAAGAAATTAATTACTATAGAACCAATACCCCATTTTATTCAATGTCAAAAGCAAGAGATATAGTCTATATCTGATACCACTTGGGTGATCAATACACTGAGTCTAGTTAGATCAAGGACCAAAGGGAGAAGCTAAATGTTATAGTTCTGATAAAAGAACACAGAAATAGAATGACTTGTAATGGCATTCTAAAATACTATTAGATGAAGTCCTTGCTCAGCTATCATCAGAAGAAGCTTCCAACTCAAACAGATGAGAAGAAATTCAGAGACTCACAGACAATAAGCAGAGAATAAGAGACTTGGGAACAGTCAACCTTAAATAAGTCGATTATATCCATTCTTTCAGGGACCAAAGAACTCTGAAGAACGGGAAGCAAAAATAATTTAAGAGCCAGAGTAAACAAGTGACATCAAAAAATAATGTCTTCTAAACAGTGCTTTAAAATCACATCTATATTTCCAATCCATGAGCATGGAACATCTTTCCATCTTCTGAGATCTTCCTCAATTACCTAATTCAGATATTTGAAGTTCTTGTCATACACGTGCTTCACATGCTTAGTTAGAGTCACACAAATGTATTTCATATTGTTTGTGACTATTGTGAAGGGTATTTTTTTTCTAATTTCTTTTTCAGCATGTTTGTCCTTTAAGTACAGGAAGGCAACTGATTTCTTTGAATTAATTTTATATCTAGCCACTTTGCTGAACTTGTTTATCAGCTGTAGAAGTTGTCTGGTGAAATTTTTGGGGTCACTTATGTACACTATCATGTCATCTGCAAACAATGATGTTTTTACTTCTTCCTTTCCAATTTGTATCCCTTTGATTTCCTTTTGCTCTATAATTGCTCTGGCAAGGACTTCCAGAAATATGTTGAATAGGTAAGGGAAAAATGGGCTGCCTTGTCTAGTCCATGATTTTAGGGGGATTGCTTCAAGTTTCTCACTGCTAAGTTTGATGTTGGCTATTGTTTTGCTATATATTCCTTTTATTATGTTTAGGTATGGGCTTTGGATTTCTGTTCTTTCCAAGATTTTACCATGAAGGGGTGTTGAATTTTGTCAAATGCTTTCTCAGCATCTAGTGAGATGACCATGTGATTTTTTTTTTTTTTGAGGTTGTTTATATGGTGGTTTGCGTTGATTTCCGTATATTAAGCCATACATCCCTGCATCGCAGGGTTGAAGACTACTTGATCATGGTGAATGGTCATTTTGATGTGTTCTGGATTAGGTGTGCAAGTATTTTGTTGAGTATTTTTGCATCAATGTTCATAAAGAAGATTGGTCTGAAGTTCTTTCCTTGTAGAGTCTTTGTGTCATTTAGGAATGAGGATAAAATCAATGGCTTGTGTTCTAAAGGTCAAACATGAAGAAATAGGACTTAATGAGATTTCAAAATTTCAGTAAGGCTATGGATACTGTCAAGAAAACAAAATAACAGCCAACCGACTGGGAAAAGATCTTTACCAACCCCAAATCTGAAAGAGGTCTAATATGCAATGTATACAAAGAATTCAAGAACTTAGACCACAGAAGATCAAACAAACCTATTAATAATGGGGTACAGAACTAAACAAAAAATTCTCAGTTGAGGAATATTGAATGGCTGAGTAGCATCTAAGGAAGTACTAGACATTCCTAGTCATCAGGGAAATGAAAATCAAAACAACCCTGAGATTCCACCTCACACAAGTCAGAAAGGCTAAGATCAAAAACTCAGATGACAGCAGATGCTGGTGAGGATGCAGAGAAAGAGGAATACTTGTCCACTGTTGGGGAGATTATATACAACCATTCTGGAAATTAGTCTGGCAGTTCCTCAAATTAGACATAGTTCTACCTAAAGAACCAGCTTTTCCACTTCTGGGCATATACTCCAGAGGTGCTTCAACATATAATAAGGGCACATGCACCTCAATGTTCATAGTAACACTATTTATAATAAACAGAACCAGGAAAGAACACATATGTCTTTTAGTAGATGAATGGGTACAGAAATTGTGGTATATTTACACAATGGAGTACTATTCAGCTATTAGAAACAATGACATTATGAAATTCCTAAGAACATGGATGCATCTAGGGAATATTATCCTGAGTGAGGTAACCCCGTTACAAAATAAAAGATATAATATGCAGTCACTGATAATTGGATACTCACCTCAGAATGCTCTGATCACCCCTGAAACAACTCACAGGCCATATGAAGCTAAGAAAAACAAAAAAATTAAAGCCTCAGTTCTTCTTAGAATAAAAATAAATAAATGTAGAGCAACCTCTCAGAGTGTGATACACCTGAACCTTAGATCATTAATAATTGAAGAGCTAAGAATATAGCCTTTGTTCAAATTTGGGTATTCAAAAACCATTTTGCTTAATCTATATTCACCAAGAAATCTGTTTCCATGTTATGTTCTGTTTTACAAGTACTTCATGCTTATGGCAACTAGTGAGATTTCAATGCATTTTATCAAGCCTCTAAAAGAGTTAAGTACTTACAAAAATATTTATATAATGTTATGCCAAAATGCCTTTAAAAATCTGTATATGTATCCCTCTTTTTTAAGAAATAAAGTTGTAGAAGAGGATGAAAAGAAACAAAAACAGTTACTTCTATAAATCCCAGAAACTGTAGGAACCTTCCCAGAGCCTGAATGGGTCTTTAACAGATGCTAAAAAGGGACGCGGGCAAATACTCCATTTCTCATCTAGAATCTATGTCTAAATTATAATATGTTGCATGTGAAACTTTGGTTTCTCTCAGGGAATTTTTAGATTCACAGACTACTCTTCAGAATACTCCTCATGCTCAGCAGTTTATGGCCAGCATTAGACAGACTCACTCAAAGACATATTTGTTGGCTCTTTGTCTCATAATATTGAGTGGGGGCATTATTCTTTCTATGTTTTTCTTTATTTTTTTCCTTAAAAATTTACTGTTTTTTTCCTCAGACTTTATGGTGCTCAGTTTTGTGTTTTTATGAGATTATTATGTTTGCAAACATGTATCTCTATGCATATGTGTAGGATTTCTTGTGTGCTGTTTTTATTTTGTAGTATTTCTTCTCTTTGTTTTGTCCTATTCCTATTTGTTTGTTTTATTTTATCTTATTTTATTTTACAATTATTCCTTAATTTTTTTTTAAATTTTCTAATTAAGCACAGAAGAGGTGTGATATGAATGGAAGAGAAAGCAGGAAGGAACCTAGCAAAAAATGGAAGATTAATCATAATACACTGTATTAAAATCTATTTAAAATAATATATAAAATAAAATAAAATATAAAAATTACTTTGAGATAAGGAAAGAAGTAATTGAAAAGCACAATTACTATACTGCTAATTTAAGTATCACTCTGTATGAAGCATTGTTTTACCATTTGAACCACCAAACTCCTTAGCATCATCTTTCTTTCAACAAATTCAGAAATTTGAGTAAACATTTTTCAAAGTTTCATTAATTCAAAACTATTATAACATATTAATTAAGGTTCTTGCCTTAGATGTTCTGGCTGTTGTGATGAACTCTTCATTGGTGGTAATGTAAAACAGCTGCTAAACTTTAAGGATACAAGAAATAGTTCATTTCAAAATAACTGTTAACAGTCACATCCTGGGAGTGTAAAGTCACCCTTACAAGTAGTAGCAGAGCATTTTAAAACTCTTGAATGGTGGATGTATTTTGCATAAAAAAAGATGAGAAAACAGATTTTACTAGCAATAATGTCCTCTAGAGAATGAAAATGTTACATTAGTCTTAATTGCAGGATTGGTTAAGGTAAAATTTCCAAACATAAAAAAAAAGAGGTTTATGTAACTAGCTAACAATCTTGAAAAATATTAGAAAAATATGATGGAGAAGTGAATAATTATTTTTTGAAGAAATTAGAATTATATAATATTGTTTTGGTGTTCAACCACCAGTATACCATATTACAATATTACAATATCCTATTTCGACAAAACCAGTATGAATAATGTTTAATAGTAATGATGATTCTACAGAGAACATGTTTCACATTAGTGATGCACTCTAGATTAATGAGAGTGGGTGGTTTCATTTCTGGATCCTCACTTCTGTTCCATTGCCTAAGCTCAAGTCCAAGAGGATCTAATGTCTCCATATAAAACCAGGTACACTGAAACTATTAGAAGAGAAAGTGGGAAAGAGTTTAGAACACATTAGGAACAGGAGAATGTTTCCTGAACAGAAGACCAATGGCTTATACTGTAAGATCAAGAATAGAAAAATGGGAACTCATGAAATTGCAAAGATTCTATAAGGCTAAGGGCACTGTTAAGAAGACAAAACAGCAGCCTACAGAATGGGAAAGGATAGCCTATTCAACAAATGGTGTTGGTCCAACTGGCACTCAACATGCAGAAGAATGAAAATAGACCCTTTCTTATCCCCTTGTACAAAGTTCAAGTGTAAATGGATTAAAGATCTCCACATTAAGCCAGATACACTGAAACTATTAGATGAGAATGTAGGGAAAACCTTAGAACACATAAGCACAGGAGAAAATTTTCTGAACAAAACACCAATGGCTCATGCTCTAAGGTCAAAGATTAAAAAATGGGACTTAATGAGATTGAAAAGTTTCAGTAAGGGTAAGGACACTGTAAAGAAAACAAAACAGCAGTCAGCAGAATTGGAAAAGATCTTTACCAACTCCACATCAGATAGAGGCCTAATATCTAAGGTATACAAATAACTCAAAAAGCTAGACACCAGAGAATCAAAAAACCCTATTAAAAAATGGGGTATAGAGCTAAACAAAACGTTCTCAATTGAGGAATATCAAATGGCTTAGAAACATCTAAGGAAGTGCTTAACATCCTTAGCCATCAGGAAAATGTAAATCAAAACAACCCTGAGATTCCACCTCACACCAGTCAGACTGGCCAAGATCCAAAACTCAGATGACAGTAGATTCTGGCAAGGTTGTGGAGAGACAGGAACACTTCTCCACTGTTGATGGGGTTGTAAAGTGATACAACCACTCTGGAAATCAGTCTGGTGATTCCTCAGAAAATTGATCATAGTACTACCTGAAAATCCAGCTATTCCACTTCTGGGCATAAATCCCAGGGACATTTCAATATAAAACAAAGACGTATGCACCACAATGTTCATAGCAGCCCTATTTATAACAGCCAGAAGCTGGAAAGAACCCAGATGTCCTACAGTAGATGAATGGATACAAAAAATGTGGTACATTTACACAATGGAGTACTACTCAGCTATCAGAAACAATGACTTAACCAAATTCTTAAGAAAATGGTTGCATCTAGAGAATATCATCCTGAGTGAGATAACCCAGTCACAAAAGAACAGACATAATATGCAGTCACTGATAATGGGATACTAACCCTACCAAGCTCGGATTACTCCAGAAACAACTCACAGACTGTGTGAAGTTCAAGAAAAAAAACAAAAAAACAAAAAACAAAAAACCATTATGCTCAATACATACACACCAAGAAAACTTTGACTAATTCCGGGTTACGTACTGTTTTACATGTACTTTTTCATCATTGTAACTAGTAAGACCTTAATGCAGATTATCAATACTTAAAAAAAAAAAGCTCTGACAAAAATGTATTTGTATACATTTATGCAAAAATGCTTAAAATTTGTTCTTTTATCTTTGTTTTTTAAAATAAAGTTAAAAAAAGGAACTCTACATCTGATAGATGGCTAGTATTCAACATATACAAAGAACTCATTAAACTGGATTACAGAGAATTAAATAATCCTATTAAAATGGGGTACAGAGCTAAACAAATAATTATTATTTTTTGGATAAAAACAAAAACTCAGGTGACAGCACATCCTGGCAAAGATGTGGAGAAATAGAAACACTCCCCCACTGTTGTTAGGGTTGTAAGCTGATACAACCACTCTTCAAATCAATCTGGTGGTTCCTCAGGAAACTGAAGATAGTTCTGTCTGAAAACCCAGCCTCTCTACTCCTGGTCCTACACCCCAAAGATGCTCAAACATATAACAAGGACATGTGCTCCATCATGTTTATAGCAGCCTTTTTTATAATAGCCAGAAGCTGGAAAGAACCCAGATGTCTATCAACAGATGAATGAATACAGAAAATGTGGCACATTTACACAATGGACTACTACTCAGCTATTAGAAATGATAACTTCATGAAAGTTGTCGGCAAATGGATGAAACTAGAGACTATCATCCTAAGTGAAGCAATCCAGTCACAAAAGAACTCACATGGTATGTAGTCATTGATGAGCAGATACTAGCCCCAGAAAGCTTGGAATACAAAAGAAACAATTCACAGACATAATGAAGCTCAAAAAGAAGAAAGGTCAAAATAGGGATGCCTAACTCCCTCTTAGAAAAGAGAAATGCAAATCAAAACAACCCTGAGATTCCACCTCACACCAATCAGAATGGCTAAGATAAAACACTCAGATGACAGAGATATTGGTGAGGATGCAGAGAAAAAGGAAAACTCCTTCACTGTTGGTGGGGTTGTAAACTGGTACAACTATTCTGAAAATCAGTCTGGAAGTTCCTCAGAAAATTGGACATAGCACTACCAGAAGACCCAGTTATTCTACTTCTGGGCATATACCCCAGAGATGCTACAACATACAATAAAGGCACATGCACCACAGTGTTAATAGCAGCACTATTTATAATAGTCAGAAGCTGGAAAGAACCCAGATGTCATTCAGTAGATGAATGGATACAAAAATGTGGTATATTTACACAATGGAGTAATGCTCAGCTATTAGAAACAATGACTTTATGAAATTCCCAAGAAAATGGATTCATCAAGAGAATATCATCCTGAGCGAGGTAACTCAGTCACAAAAGAACAGACACAATATGCAGTCACTGATAATTGAATACTAACTCCAGAAACTTCTGAACACCTCAGAAACAACTCACAGGACATATGAAGCTCAAGAAAAAAAAAAGACAAGAAATGAAAGCCTCAGTTTTTCTTAGAAAAAGAAAAATGTTTAGCACTCTCTCAGAGTGTGGTACACCTTGACTTTAAATCATTAATAGTCCAAGAGCTAAGAATATAGCCTTGTGGCAATTTTTAGTATTCATAGATCATTATGCTTAATCTATACTCACCAAGAAAACTGACTGTTTCCATGTTATGTTCTGCCCTACATGTACTTTATGCTTATGGTAACTAGTGCGATTTCAATGAATGTTATCAGACCTCCAGAGGAATTAAATATTGATTAAAAATATTCATATAGTGTTATGCCAAAATGCATTTAAAATCTGTATATGTATCCCAGTTTTTTAAAATGAAGCTTCAAGAGAGAAAAAGAAAAAAGAGCATAAAGCTCTCAGGGCAGGAAATTAAAGGTCAATTAGAGGAACATAGACTGAAGAAAAGTTCACTCAGAAGCCCCCTCACCTGGGGATCACCCACATAGGCAGTCACCGAATCCAAGCACTATAGCTAATCCCAAAATGTACTTACTGGCAGGAACCACACAGAGATGCCCCCTCAGGGACTATGCTAGTTTCATATAGATACAGCTGAACTTGTTTGCAGATAACCATTCTGTCTGAACTCGGGGATCCCAATGAGGTTTTCAAAGAAAGGACCTAGGGAGCTGAAAGGGGTTGAAAGCTCATAGGAAGCTAACATTATCAATCAACCAAACCCTCCAAAACTCCCATGGAGTAAAACACCAACCTTTGTGTGAACTTTGAGTGACCTATTAATCCAATAGTGTATGTAGCTGAAGATTGCAGTTTCTGTCATGAATGTGAGAAGAGGCTTTTCTTCCAGAGAGGACAAGTAGTCCCAATGCAGGGGAATGACAAGACAATGGGATGGAAAGGCAGACGAGAAGGAAGTGCACCTTTGTGAATTTAACTGGAGTGGGAGGGGGATGGGAGCAGGGTGGGGTAAAGGGATAACATCTCAAATGTAAATACAGAGTATCTAATAAAATAAAGATACAAAATAGTACTGAGAGGCTAATAGTGCCATCCACTAATTTTGTAGTTCTAATACACTGGAATGGAAGTGCTTTCCAGCATCACTTGACAACATCATCATGAAATATGGTGCTAATGAAAAAGAGTTTTATAACTTATTAGGGAATTAGTCTTCATTAATCAACTCTTCTAAATGCTTCTATCATATTTCTAGTGCTTATACAAATAGAGATAGGTCTTTTATTCTATCATTTGTTATTATTCTACACATTTGAAACAACTTGGTAGCATGCAGCATCTTAGTAGAACATAAATGATCACAGAGATAAAAGCAATAAATCTGTCTTAATTGATTTGAACCACATATTTTAATAAAACATTTGCTTTTATAAATTTAGATTATTAATTAGAAAATAAAATGTATATGTTTGGCTTTTTATCACTTCCTGAAACACACATATACAATAATGACATATAGAGATATGGAATATGTAACACCACATAAAAGAATAGTCATCACAATGTGTAATTTTTGTCTGTACTTCAATATCATATAAATAAATTTAAACTAAATATAATTTATTAAACCAAATATAATTATACAAAAATTCTTAATAATTACTCATCTAAGATTTCCTGTGGAGAATATAGTTATTTAGCCTAATTCATGGTTTAATGGTTTAAATGACATTTCTGCTTTCAGATGGTCAATATCAGCAACAGGTCATGAATCATTGCTCCAATGCTCACTTGAAATATATTTTTTAAATACACTGTTTTATTCTTCTAAACAAAGAGATTGACATTTTTCTGAAATCTTATTTTGAGTTAAATAATGGTGCTTAATATTATGGGTACAGTGACATTAGCAAAAATCACGGAAAACTCTATTCAATATGTACTTTATTTTATATATGTACATATGATGCTTCTCTTTGAATTCTTTTTAAATTTCATTAAAAAATATGTAACACACACACATACACAAACTATTTTAACAGACTTTTAACCTGTTAGTTCCTTCTTCAAAGATTAAAAGCTACCTCATTTATTACTTTAAAACAAACTTTTCTTGCCTTATATGAGTCATTTAGTCTAAATTTAAGACCCTTTTAGATCCCAAGAGAAAAATATATCTGCATTTTTGTCATACAGAAATGGCAGCTGAAAATGAGAAGTTATAATGCAAGGCACAGGAGGCTTATGGAATTGCCTAAGATGTCTTTACCTTAATGTGACAAATTTCACCAAGTTTCTCCCCTACTTTGAAATGGTTCTTTGCTTGATATAAATGATATAACAGTAACTATCTAAGGACATACTATGACAAGAGGTCAGCCATCTTAATGTGAAAGATATTTTTCTTAGGATATCAAATTTAGTGCTTTAAAAGTATATTACTGATTTCTTTCATGTCAGACTTTAAATGACTCTGAAAATGAGCACATACAATTCACTAAACACAAGTTGTTGGCAAAATCAGTAAGCAAAAGCTATTTCAAATCATATGCATTTTTAACTTATATTTAGGTAGAAAACTGAATATAGAGAAGGGAACTACATTTTGGAACTAAAAAAATTTCTTTTAAGGATAAATGTATTTTAATATGAGGTTCAAATACATAAACCAATTTCAGAGAACCATTAAGAAACCATTTACCCTTCGTCATCAGGGCAAAATTTCATTTACATTATGGATTTAGTGATCTCACAGCATCAACTATCATTCTCTTTCACTAAAGTATATTGCAGATATTAAAGCTGAAAGAATTCAAAGTCAGAAAGATTAGTGATTCTGAGCCTAATACTCCAAGTACTTAGGAAACTATTAGATCTTCAAGTTCTTATTTGACACATTTTATAATCTATCATTTATACATGTTTTTACCAAAATATGGTTTTACACAAAAGTAGTAATCCAGAAGCTTTGTCTATGAATCAGGCATTAATATTGAGTGGTTTTCTTACATTTTAAAAAATTATCTGTGAAATTATATATAAGTGCTGCTACTCTTTTTCATTTTATCTCCTAAACTTGGACATTTACCCCACAGGTGAAGCATAAATACTCATTCAAACGCAAGGGCCTATATTTTAAAAATATGAAGTTTCCTAACATTTCATATGTTGAAATCTTAACCCCAAAGTTGATGGTAGGACAAAGGACCTTTCGGAAAAATTCATTCCTTCTGATGAAATCCAAGCCCTTATAAAAGATGCTATCGAGAACTCAACATCTTCATCCACCGTGAAAGTATGAAGATAATAGTTGGCACATATGACCTGTAAAATGACATTGAAGTAAAAACTTTGAGAAATAAACTTACTTAAGTATAGCAGGAATAGTAGGGTGACATCTACATATGGGCTTGGGCTGTGCAGCAGCAAAAACATTTGGAAGAGTTGTTGGTGCTGACAATGCCAACCCATCAGGTTGGTGATTTAGTACCTGGGAGCTTTAAGGTGTCTGGGTGGTTGATATCGTTTGGCTTTCTTTGGTTGCAAACCCCTTCAGCTCCTCCATTTCCTGTCCTACATTCTTCGTTGGGGATCCAGTGCTCAGTCCAATGGTTGGCTATGAGCATTCATCTCTGTATTTGTCATGCTCTAGCAAAGCCTATCAGGAGAGAGTGATATCAAGCTCCGGTCAGCAAGCACTTTTTTGGCATCCACCATAATGTCTGGGATTGTTATCTGCATGTGGGGCAGTCTCTGGGTGGCTTTTCCTTCAGTATCTCCTCCACACAGTGTCTCCTCGCTTGATATTTTGTTCCCCCTCTAAGAAAGACTGAAGCATCAACACTTTACTCTTCCTTCTTCTTGAGCTTCATGTGGTAGTGAATTATAATTTGGGTATTCAGAACTTTTGCATTAATAGCCACATAAAAGTGAGTGCCTACCATGTTCTTTTGTGACTAGGATATCTCACTCAGGATTTTGGTTTTTAAAACTGTTCAGATCTCCCAAAGCTTATTTTTTGACATAACTGGATTTTCTGAATCCACTGATTTGTAAAATGCTTGAATCATAATTGGCTGAATCTGTAATCTATTAACAATTTCATGTTTAAACTTGTGACTTTACTCAAATCAAGCTAGTAAGCAGAATCTTTTCTTGAATATTACCTACATGTTACATATCATTTGATGTGTGACCCATACTTGAAATAAGAACTTTTTACCTTTTTCAAACTTTAAAGAAGCTTTTAATAACAACTAGCTAACCAATAAATATCTTATATTCTTGAAAATTATTCTTTAAGTTATATATTAGATTTTAATGAATATATCTTAAATATATCAAATCTTTGTTTTCAAAGTGCTAAGAATCTAACACAGTCTCTCTCATATTGTTGGTAGTCACCCAATCACTCAACTATGTCTCCAACCCTGTGCAGCATTCTAAAGTTTTACTTCAACATAGCAAATACAAACATCATTATTTATTTCTTAAAGTTAATACAGAATATTCATATGTATGTTGCTCCAAGACATTATTTACAGAATAAAGAAAATGAATTATATTTTTGCAGGAAGCATTTGGATAATTTTTTTCTCGTTAAGTTTCAACATACTCTTTGTCCATGCACTAATTAGAGATGGTGTGGTAGGATGCGGTGTTTAATTGCTGCTATTTACAATGTTTCTGCTACATTTCAAACTGTGATCACACTGAGTTAAAAGCCTTTTCACAAGAATCTTTACTTCCAGTTGCAACAGTTCCGTAAAATAATTTGGCTACTATTTCAATGTGTCTATTAAATCTTGCTTGCTCTGACTCATAAATAGCTAGCTCTTAGAAACTTTGGAATGTTCTAGCAGCAAATTTGTATAAGGCTGAAAAAAAATTATATAAGAAGAAACAAATTCCAAGCACAAATTTTAATTTTTCTAACACTTAACATGTTTACTTATATCATTGTCAGTAGATTGATTGCCTGCTTATGATGTAGAAATTTTAATATAAAACCACTAAATATAGAACTACCAATCATATTTCATAGGTTTGAGGTAAATTTTAAAATATGTATTGTCTCCACAATTTTACACTATTATTATATATATGTATGTATTAAGCATGACACTTTATACATTTGACATAAATGTAATTTTTTAAGGTTTATCTTTTTTTAGATTTATTGAATGAAACTCTGAAGAAATCCTAAGTTTGCTTTCATCTATAGTAAACCATTTCTGCTTTGACCTATTTAAACTGAAGCCAGAAGTTTGGCCAGATAGAAATAAAAGAAGCATAAATAATGTTAGATGACTTCTGTTATCTATGTGGTTTGTAGTCTTTGTCAATAAAATTGATATGCAATAGGCATTCTCTAATATCTTTCAACAAAAATGTCTAGGCAATCATTATATTAACCTAGAAAACTTAAACATATTTATATAATGTTTTGATATTTTTTTATATAAGCATATGATTTAATTAATTTTGTATCTTTAGAATGAATAATAACAAAAAACCCCTGTTATTTGAGGCTTGTGCATTTTTCAAATGGTAGGCTATGTACCATTTGAAAATGAAGTATACACAATTGGGAACTTCACACATTAAAATTCAAAGTTTTTTCTTGAGAAGAGTCATACTTTCAAATATATACAGAATCACTTAAAACACTTTTCCATTATATTATTATTTCTCTCAAAGCTAGTGAACATAGAAAGATCTCCAGAAATTAAATAGTGCTTCAAAATTAAAGAAATATTACAAGCAGGACTTTAAGTTTTTTATTTTATTAAAAAATATATCACAGTCATATGTATTAAAAGAACTTACTACTGACTAAGTTTTAGTGTTTTCTATATAATTACCATGCTTGTAAACATACATTTACAAATATAAAAATATACATCACATCTTAGTACACAAGATCTTTGTTAAAGTCCCACAAATCGAGCACTATAAACACTAAAAACATGCACTGATAGCATTCTTATGTGTTTATATGTATTGGAAGTATAAATGAACATATGTGCAGTTGTTCTTACAAGAACTGATAGTGACTCAAGTATTATTCTGTGAAATAGATTTTGCAAGGTTAAGGACTACAAATTCTGACACTGTTGTAATAACTTTAATATTAACTAAATTCTAAGGAAAACTAGGACAGAGATGGTCACTTCTGAAATATTTGCTTATGATCTGAATAAATCTTTTTGGGGCTGGCATAAAATAACGTTAAAAATTAGATTTATACAGATCCCTACAATGTACAGATAGGATAACTGAGAAATGACTTGAAAAATAAAAATGTTTAGCTTAGTCCCTTTCCCAGAAAATGTAAAAAAAAAAAAGTCAACAAAAGCAGAAATAAAATAATCTCCATAATCATTTCTACATAGAGTTTAATCAATGTGTATAAGAAAATATTAGAGATTTTCAAATATTTCAAATATTCAAAATATTTCAAAAGAAAAATGCTTGTATTTTTACATATAAGTCTTCAAACTTGAGTTCTTTTTAAAATTAAAAGAAATCTATGATGTTTTTTTTATTTTAAAGTCAATATTCACTCATCTTAATAGCACATATAATGTACTAAAATGTGTTAAATACATAATCTCTGAGCGACATTCATGACCAGCATGGCAAGATATTTGTACAAGCATAAGAACTAACACTACATGTTTATGACAACCAAAAACCCTTCAAATGAACTTCAAACTCATTCAACAGGAGGAAAATCCTAGCCTGAAAATAAAACCAGCTTCCTGTGGTTATTGAGGTGATTGTTCTATGAAAAAAAAAAAAAAGTCTATTCTGAAACATTACTAAACAAGAATAATTCCTAATAACATTCCGAATCTTATCATTATATCCATACATAATGGCCACCACCCTCCATCAACATATCTTCTTGTGAGAGCAGAGACCAACACAGAAACCACAACTATACACAATACAAAGATCCATGAAGGGAGGGAATGCAGGCCTAATGAACAAGGCACAACCACAGCTATTATGTCTATTGCTTAAGAAATATCAGGAAAGGAAGGGAGATACAAATAGCTACATAAACAAGAATGGATCAATGGCAATATCAATAAATATGCTAACATGGAAGAGTAAAATTTTCATGAGATTCCACCCTTGTACAGAGAACAAGAGGTAACTAACAGAACTAGCTACTGTGGAAACAGTTAAGTGAGGTAACCAGTCAAAAAGAACAGACATAATATTTAGTCACTGATAATTGGATACTACCTCCAGAAAGCTCTGAATACCCCCAGAAACAACTCACAGGCCATATGAAGCTCAAGAAAAACAAAGGCCAATAAATGAAAGACTAAGTCCTTCTTAGGAAAAAATAAATGTATAGCACACTCTCAGAGTGTAGTACAACTGGACCTTAAATCATTGATAATCCAAGAGCTAAGAATATAGCCTTGTGGCAAATTTTGGTATTCAAAGATCATTATGCTTAATCTGTACTCACAAAGTAATCAGTTTCCATGTTACATTCTGTCCTACATGTACTTTATGCTTATGATAACTAACAGTGTTTCAATGCATTCTATCAAACCTCTAAAAGAAATAAGTGCTGACAAAAATATTCATATACTATTATGTCAAAAGACCTTAAAAATCTGTATATGTACCATGCTTTTTTAAAAATAAACTTGTAAGAGAGAGAGAGAGAGAGAAATCTCTTGATTAAAAAAAAAAGCTGTTTAATGCCATTGTGCTTTCTTGACAGTGTCCTTAGCCTGACAGAAACTTTGTAATCTCATTTAAGTCACATTTGTAAATCTTTGACCTCAGAGCACCAGCCATTAGTGTTCTGTTCAGGAAATTTTCTCCTGTGCCTATGTGATCTAAGGTTTTCCCTACTTTCTCATCTAATAGTTTCAGTGAACCTGGTTTAATGTGGAGATATTTGATCCACTTACACTTGAGCTTTACACAAGGAGAGAAGAAAGGGTCTATTTTCATTCTCCTGCATGCTGAGTGTCAATTGGACCAACACCATTTCTTGGATAGGCTGTCATTTAGCTACTTTATCAAAAATCAAGTGACCATATATGTGAGGACTCATTACTGAATCTTCTATTCTGTTCCACTGATCCACGTGTATATTTCTGTACCAGTACCAGGCAGTTTTTAGCACAATTACATTGTAATATAGGATGAGGTCAGGGATAGTGATTCCCACTAATATTTACTTGTTGGTGAGGATAGATTTCACTTTTCTAGGTCTTTCATTATTCCAGATGAAATTAAATTTTGCTCTTTCCAATTTAATGAAGAATTGGGTGGGAATTTTGATGGGGATTGCATTGAATCTGTAGAATGATTTTAGTAAGATGGCCATTTTAAAAATGTTGATCCTTCCAATCCATGAGCATGGAAGATCTTTCCATTTTCTGAGATCTTCCTCAATTTCCTTCTTTAGAGGTTTGAAGTTCGTGTAGTACAGTTCCTTCACTTACTTAGTTAGAGTCATAT
Source organism: Micromys minutus (assembly GCF_963924665.1). Taxonomy (NCBI): domain Eukaryota; kingdom Metazoa; phylum Chordata; class Mammalia; order Rodentia; family Muridae; genus Micromys; species Micromys minutus. The sequence goes on along the minus strand of NC_137969.1, from coordinate 1,063,203 downwards.
CAAGGTATTTCACATTTTTTGTGATATTGTGAAGAGTATCTTTTCCTTTACTTCTTTCTCCACATGTTTGTCCTTTGAACATAGGAAGGCTACTGATATGTTTGAGCTAATTTTATATCCAGTCACTTTGCTGAACTTGTTTATCAGCTGTAGGAGTTCTCTGGTTGAATTTGTGGGGTTGCTTAAGTACACTATCATGTCATCTGCAAATAGTGATATTTTTACTTCTTCCTTTTCAATTTGTATCCCTTTTATTTACTTTTGATGTCTAATTGCTCTGGCCAGGACTTCCAGTACTATGTTGAAAAGTAAGGGGAGAGTGGGCAGCCTTGTCTAGTCTCTGATTTTAGTGGGATTGCTTCAAATTTTCCACCATTAAGTTTGAGGTTGACTGTTGGTTTGCTGTATATTGCTTTTATTATGTTTAGTTATGGGCCTTGGATTCCTGTTCTTTCTAAGACTTTTAACATGAAGGGGTGTTGAATATTGTAAAATGCTTTCTCAGCATCTAATGAGATGACCATGTGGTTTTTTTCTTTGAGGTTTTTTTATATGGTGAATTACATTGATAGATTTCTGTATATTAAACCATCCCTGCAACCCAGGGATGATGCCTACTCGATCATGGTAAATGATACTTTTCATGTGTCCTTGCATTCAGTTGCAAGGATTTTGTTGAGTATTTTTGCATCAATGTTCATAAGTTAGATTAGTCTGAAGTTCTCTTTCCTTGTAGGGTCTTTGTGTGGTTTTGGAATGAGGGCTATTGTATCCTGAAAAAATGAGTTAGGTAGTATTCCTTCTGATTCTATTTTGTGGAATAGTTTGGAGAGTATTGGTATTATGTCGTCAATAAATATCTGATAAAATTCTGCACTGAACCCATCTGGACCTGGGCATTTTATGGTTGGGAGCCTTTTGATGACTTCTTCTATTTCTTTAGGTGTTATAGGATTATTTTGATGGTTTACCTGGTCCTAGTTTTAATTTATTATCTGGTATCTGTCTATTCAACCATTTCCTCCAATTTTTCCAGCTTTGTTGAGTATAGGCTTTTGTAGTAGGATCTGATGATTTCTTGAATTTCCTCAGTTTCAGTCATTATTTCTCCAGTTTCCTTTATGATTTTGTTAATTTGGATACTCTCTCTTTGCCGTCTAGTTTGTCAGGCTAAGGGTTTATAAATCTTGTTAATTTTTTCAGAGAACCAGAACTTGGTTTTGTTGATTTGTTGGATGGTTCTTTTTGTTTCTATTTGGTCTATTTCTCTCCTAAGATTCATTATTTCTTGCCATCCACTCCCCTTGGTTGTATCTGCTTTCTTTTGTTCTAGAGCTTTCAACTGTGCTGTCGGGTTGCTAGTGTATGCTGTCTCCAGTTTCTTTTTGGAAGCACTCTGAGCTATAAATTTTCCTGTCAGTACTGCTTTCATTGCATCTCATAGGTTTGGGTATTTCGTGTTTTCATTTTTATTGAATTCTAGAAAATCCTTAATCTCTTTCTTTATTTTGTTCAATAGAGCATTGTTTAGTTTCCATGTGTATATGGGCTTTTTGTTGTTTTTGTTGTTATTAAAGACCAGCCTTAGACCATGGTGATCTGAAAGGATGCATGGGAGTATTTCAGTCTTCTTATATTGATTGAGACTCTTTCTATGTCTAATTATGTGGTCACTTTTAGAGAATGTCTTGTGAGGTGCTGAGAAGAAGGTATATTCTTTTGGTTTAGGATGATATTTTTCATAGATATCTATTAATTCCAGTTGGTTCATAGTCTTTTCTAGTTTTACACTCTTCTTGTTCAGTTTCTGTTTCCATGTTCTGTCCATTGGTGAGAGTGTGGTATTAATGTCTCCCACTATTATTGTGTGTGGTAAAATGTATTTTTTGAGCTTTATGTGGGTTTCTTTTATGAATATGGGTGCTTTTGTATTTGTAGCATATTGTGGATTGCAGGTTTTGAAGTCAGTCCAAATATGATGATTGGGACTCTGGCATTAGCACCTGACTTTCTCCTGGCCCCCAAGATTAGCCATTCCCACCGTGTGAGCTGTGCAGTTGCACCCATGATATGAGATCAGGACAATAGTACTGTGCTTAGAGGGGAAATAAGAAATAGAGAAAGCGAAAGGAAAACAAAATGGAAAAACATGAAATAAAACTAGAAGAGACAGAAAGAGAGACAGATGGGGGACAGATAGATTTCCATGAGCATGCTGTATTGTTCCTGAATAAACCACTTTGAGAAGAAAGCTCTGTCATAGTTGCTCTTTTTCTGTTGATCAGAAACGGAAGCAACAAATGGTGGCCTGTACTCAGAAACTCCCCCTCATCGTTCAGAACTCATCCTGGTCATGGTGACTAGTAGGTAAGTTCCCAATTAAGTTGGAAAAATTAAAGTTCTTGGTTTGAAATGATAAAATTTTCCAGGTAAGTGGGACGAAGAAGGCTCTCGGTTTGAGACAATAAATTTCACAGTATAGGGACTGTTGCATCCAGCACTATGGAAAACACAACATCAGTTCAGATGGTTTGCCAAGCTCTGAAGGATTTGCTGAAAGGGAAAAGAGTCAGGCTAAAACAGGAGACCGTAGAGAATTTTTAAGAGCAGTGAAAGAGCAAGGGGTACTAGCTAAAAGAGTGCTGTCGGCATAGAAATTGGTGATAAACTATATAGAAGATGAGGAACAGCTTAGTGCAAAGCTGGAGAAGGGAAATGAGGCTTGGAATCAGGTTAGGGAACAGCGCTCCCAGAATTCAGAGGCAGGAAAAATGGTTAGTGAGGGATAAATGTCAGAAGACAATCTAGAGAGTATAGCCAACAGTTTGGAGAAAATCAAAGTACGGATTGAACCATCAGCTCCTGGGCCAACAATTCTGCCTCCTTATGCCCCAGGTAGAGCAGAAGAGACATACTTTGCATCCTGAATTTTGGAGAGTGCTTTTGAAGAGTCCACCACTGTGGCCACTTGGGGAGAGGTAGCCGCCCTCCTTTCCTCAGCTGCCTGCCTGTGCTCAGAGACTCACACAGTGCTAGCCCTGCAAGTCTGCCCTGGCTGGCCTTCATTTATCACCTTGACAAAAACAAAACAAAACAAAACAAAACAAACAAAAAAAAAAAAAACATTAACTGTCTTTGAGTGCTTCAAGTGGGAACTTGAAGGTCAGAAGATGTCCTGGTTTTCTAGTTGTCACTGGAAAAATGTCTAGTTCTGGTCCTGGGTCCCTTAAAAAAATATCAGGGTCCCTTTGACAACTATAGTTTTCTTCTCTTGTGTGTTTGTCTCTTGGTACACCAAGCTGTCTGTCTGTCCACATGTATCAATTTATGTCCATGTTTTCTTTGTTTAAATGTTACTCATGTTTCATGTTCAAAAGAAAACTTTAGGTGTTTGTCTCCTGATTCAGCTTTAACTCGTGTCTAACAAGATAAAATTAAAGATAAAACAAAACAAAATAAAACAGGCATTTAGGGCCCTACACCTAAAGTTAGTAGTTTAGCTCAGTTTAAGACCTACTGGATGCTAATTTTTTGGCTGCTCCTAGAAAAGGGTGCAGGGAGCTTATTCACTTAGAGCTGTTCCATTGCTTCTCCTAAAAAAAAACTCTGTTTATGGAGCTGCTCAACAGGTGACAAAGTTTCCATCTCTTAAAATTACAGCTTAAAAAAAAAAAGGAAAAAAAATTATCTAGTTTAAATATATGTGTGGTTACTTTATGTCTGCTTTCAACTAGTTTTAAAAGGTATACATATTCTCTGCATGTCTTGGTGGTAAATTATTTGCTTATAAGTAATCTGGTATAATTGAAAAATTGCAATATTAGTAACAAAAAAATTCTTTAAAACTAGTAACTTGGTTAAAGTCAATCTAAACAACAACACACTGCATAAACCAACCCAGAGAAACAGGTTTCTAAAATACTTCTAAATTAGATTATATTATATGTATTTCAACTTTCCTTAAAGCTTCCCTTGCTTCATCAGTCAATTGTCTGGGAGAATCTAGAGCCGAATCTCCAGCCAAAATATTATACAATGGCTTTAATTCATAATTTGGTAACTTTAAATAACATCTAATCCAATTGATATTGTCCAATAATTTTTAAAAATCATTAAGTGTTTTAAGATTATCTTTTCTTATCTCCATATTTTGGGGAATGACAGCATATAGATTTACTCTTGCTCCCAAGTAATTTACTAGGTCACCCTTTTGGACCTTCTCAGGGGAAATAAACAAACCCTTGCCTATTAATAATTTTACTAATTCTTCATATGCGGTATCTAGCAGACCTTCATTCATAACAGTTAAAAGAATGTCGTCCATATAATGAACACATCGCAAAACAGTAAATTTGCTTTTTAGTGGATCAGTGGCATTGCCCACAAAGAATTGACACACTGTACAGCTATTGGCCATACGTTGTGGGAGAACCACACATTCATACCTCTGATCTTGCTCTTCATGGTTACATGATGGGACAGTGAAAGCAAACCTCTCACTATCCTTAGGGAAGAGAGGTATAGAAAAAGAAAAATTCTTTTATATCTATTACTATTACAGGCCAGCAAGACGGCAAGGAGGACAAGAGCGACAGCCCAGGCTGTACTGGGCCCATGATCTGCATTTGTTGATTAATGGCTCATAGATCATGCAACTATCTCCATTTTCCTGATTTATTCTTGATAACAAATATTAGAGTATTCCAAGGAGAAACTGGTGGCCTTATATGTTTCATAGTTTGCTGCTCTTGTACTAAAGTTTTAGCTTCCTCAAGCTTTTCAGAGGAAAGTGGTCACTGAAGAACCCACACTGGTTCCTCTGTCTTCCAGGTAATGGAAATGCTTTCCTCAGTGGACCCTAGGAAAAACCCAAACTTTGATTCTTGTGTCCCTGTCGGGTAGGAACAGGACTTGTTCTGCCCTGTAGATACTTCCCTAGACCTTTGCCTAGAAAATAGCCCATATGTTTCATAATATTTTGGGATGTTTCAGAATACTCATTAATAAATTTAAAGCCCATGTCTCTTAGCAAGTCTCTCCACCAAAGGGAAATTTGCAATTCTAACTCATAGGGTTGCATAACCCCTGAATGTCCTTCCTGATCTTCCCACTTCAGCTGTCTTGCACTCATGTCCAGTGCTTTTGCATAGCCTAGGCCTTGCAAAGTTTGAAAAGAGGCTTGCATTGGCCATCCAGAGGGCCAATCCTTCTTTTCTATTATGCTTCTGTCAGCCCCGGTATCTAAGAGCCCCAGAATCCTTTTGCCATCAATTTGTAACTCCAAAGTTGGCTGCTGATCAAGGTCTAAAGCTAAGAATGACAAGTCAGAGCGGCAGACCCAAAACCTTTCTCCACCCTTTCTGTGGATTGAGCAGCAAACTTTTTATGCAAGCTAGGCAACAGCAACAACTGAGTTATTTTATCACCAGGGGAAACAGCAGTAATTCCTTTGGAGACTCTACCATAATTTTCACCACCCCAGTAGAGTCAGGGTCAGTAACTCCTGGGTGGACATGTAGCCCTTTCAGAGGTGTAGATGATCTTCCTATAAGTTCCCCTACTGTTCCAGGCTTGAGGGGTCCTTTAAAGTCACTCTCTATTAATTGGATCCCCATTTGGGGAGTTAATACGAATCTGGTGGTGGAGCGGAGGTCCAAACATGCGGAGCCCTTAGTGGCTCTCAGAGGTGCCTCGGATGTCAAAGGAAGGGCCAAGTCTCAGGAATTTTCTCTGTATCCTAGTGTTCCACTGCCTCATATATTTGTGGGCCCTGGGGTCGAGGGCCCCGCTGCCCGTTTTTTGGATGAGCTCCATCATAACCTGGACCAAGAGGTTGTCCATTGATGTCTTTCATGGAGCAATACTCACAGGCCCAGCAGTTTCCCTTTTTGCATTTTGAACAGCGCCCTGGTTGCTTAGGGCGTTGGCCACTTCCTGTATTAGCTGTATTCCCACTTTCTGGACATTTCCTTTTAAGGTGTCCTAGCATGCCACATTTAAAGCAAACTCCTGAGTTTCCTCCTCTCCTTTGGGTGACCTGCATAACAGCAGCAGCAAGGCCTACATTTGTTAGAGGCCCACCTATTTCTCCACAAACCTTCATCCAGGCCTCAAGTCTTTTATGTTTGTAAGGAGTAATGGCAACCCTGCATTCCTTGGTGTATTGTTCATAGACTAGTTGCTTAATGAGGGGCATGGCCTGATCAGGATCACCAAAGGATCTTCTTGCAGCCTCCACTAGTTGAGTCACAAAATCAGAAAAAGATTCCATGGGCCCTTGCAAAATTTTAGTCAACTTCCCGCTGATCTCACCCCTATTAGGTAGAGGCTTCCATGCCCTGACTGCAATATCATTAATCTGATTGTAAACGTCCGCTGGGTATCCTGCCTGAGCATTGGCAAACTGGCCCATTCTCAGAAGCATATCTGCATCCCACATATTATTGGGAGCAATACCTATTGCAAGATTTACTGCTGCCTGAGCATTGGCGTTTTCGATTAAAAAGGTCCTCCAGTCCAGGTACTGGCCAGGAGAGAGACAGGTTCTAGCTAAACTGGACCAGTCTTGCGGAGTCATGCAATATCTCTTTAGGCTACTTGGGCTATTGTAAAAGAGGCCCTTATGCCATAGATGCACACTGATTCTGCCAGAGACTTAATGACTTTAAAGTCAAGTGGCTCATGGTATCTCTGCTGATTACCATCTACATAGACCGGGTAAGCTAGATGTAACTCAGTGCGTACTGCTCCCCACACCTCGGAGCAGAATGAGTGGCTGTTGATAGCATGACTTCCCCTTTCTTCCGGGTTATAAGGGGGCGAAGCAGATGGGCAACACCCTTGCATTTCGGCCGCCGTCTTAAGAAGGTGGCTTCCCCTTTTTTTGAGTGACTGCCTTTTCATAAGCTCCAAAATTTCTTTCATTTCTTCATCAGTATCAGAGCTGCTCTCCCCACTCTCCTATTTATCATCCTCTTCTTCTCCTTCATTGTTCTTCTCCTCTCCTAATTCCTTTAGTGAGGGATAAATACCCTTGTGCTGCTCCTCCTCCTGCACTTTCTTTCCTGCTTTACTTTCTGCCTTTTCAGATCTTTCTTCCAGTAACATTTTGAGGGCAACCTGCCCCTTCTCTAGTGCCTGCTAATGACACTGCTGATCCTCAAGGCAACTATGCACCAGCCTCCCCAAAGGCCGGACTCCGGGTTCCAATGTCCCTTGGTCCCAAGCGAAATCCACATCTTTCCATAACTTATCCCAGCATGCCACAGTTAGGTTTTCTGAGATGCGAACCAAGGTGCAATGATATCACACTCATTCAAAAACCTTTCTACCATGCTCTTCTTTATTTTGAGTTTTTGTCTGACAAGAGTAGCTTGTGAAGAATCAGAAAAAATGGGTGCAATTGTGATGACCCCATGTTTTAGTTTTCCTTTTCCTAGTTTGTAACTTACTGGTGGTATGTTCGGGTGCATGTTGGGTAGCACACCCAGAACACTATACTCCACACAAGGACATTAATTAGCAACCAGCACGCCACTACAAGAGCAGGGTCCATAAATTTTTCTTTCCTTTTCCCTACCCAATCTCAGTCAGGAGCAATGTTATATTTTCAGTTTGCCACTGTTGCAAACTTCCTCCCTCAATGCCTGAGACCTTATTGCCCTTGGAGCCGTGGTATTTATTGTCCCAACTTACCTTGGGAACTTTCCAGCACTGCACTGGCTGCAAGAAATTCTGATCTTGAGTGGAGATTCCCAGGTTTCGGCACCACTTGTCATGCCCAACCTCGACCAGCAAGGAAGACATGACCTGGGGAAGATCTTCTTTAAGCAGTTTATTCAGGATCCTTAACAAGCTTTTGCTTCTGACTCTGCCTCTGTCTCCACTCTTGGGGGAGGGAAGTGAGCAAGCTAAATACTCTAGGCTGGCATTCATAAGCTGCCAAGTCGGCAGTGCAGATAGGTTGTAACTATGCTGAAGTTAAGTATCCACGCAAGTGCTTCCATATAAGGAATTGTTTATCACAGGGAGCATTTGCCATCAAGAAGACGGAAGGCAGAGGTCGGCGCCATATTTGGGTCATGGCACAATGCAGCTCCCTAGAACACAATGCAGCACCACTCTGCTATCAGAAAATATGACTTTATGAAATTTTGGGGAAAATGGATGCATCCAGAGAATATAATCCTGAGTGAGAAAACCCAGTCACAAAAGAACAGACATAATATGCAGCCATTGATAATTGCATACTAACCCCAGAAAGCTCTGAATAGGCCAGAAACAACTCACAGACTATATGAAGTTCAAGAAAAACAAAGGCCAAAAAAAAAAAAAAAAAGAAAGAAAAGAAAAATCATTATGCTTAATATTTACACACCGAGAAAACTTTGACTATTTCCAGGTTACATCTTGTTTTAAATGTACTTTATGCTCATTATAACTAGTAAGATTTTAATGCGTACTATCAAACCTATAAAAAAATCAAGTACTATCAAAAATGTATTCATATACGTTTATGAAAAAAAGTTTGAAAATTTGTACATTTATCTCTGTTTTTTTAAAATAAAGTTATTCAATTAAAATATTACAACAATATAAAAAAGAGAAAACATAATATTTATTATTTTCTTTTTTTGTTTTCTTGAACTTCATATAGTCTTGTTTTTCATGTACTTTATGCTCATTGCAACTAGTAAGATTTTAATGGACACTATCAAACCTGTAAATAAATCAAGCATTGACAAAAATGTATTCACATACATTTATGCAACAAATGCTTAAAACCTGTACATTTACCTTTTCCTTTTTAAAAAATAAAGTTGTTCAATTATAAAAAACAAATGTACAAGTTTTGGAAATATATATATATATATATATATATATATATATATAATTTTAGTTATTTGTATATAAGTATATATATGTATATATATGTACAAATACCTAAAATAAACTCAATCAGATTGTATTCAAGCATGTACATATGTATGTGCATATAATAATAATAATAATAAAAGAAAATGGATAGTGATGGAGACCTGGAGGGGACTGAATAGTATAGGAAGAGGGTATGTGATGCAATTCTGTTTAATTTAAAGTTGAATTTTCTTATTTGTGCAGTTAAACAATAATTGTATCATTTAACAAAACAACAAATTATACAAAATGGCCATAGTCATTGTCTAAAAATATATATAAGCTACAAGATCATCAAAATAAATCAAAAAGACACAGGGAAGTTGAGACACCACAGAAAAGACAAACGTATCTTTTAGTGAACATACCAGACCAATGAATGCAATTTCTATCTGGACATATAAACAGGACTTCTCATCCTGGCATGTGCTCAAATCTTTTGAAACTAACAAGTCAATGACTATAGGAGTAGATCAACAGAGAATGACTCTCTCTGATGTTATCACCTCAGATTCAGCTCAGGATAAACCCATTTACTAAATAGAGCCATCAGGATTTGACTAGTGGTCTAGACCCAGTATTTCCAGATCTAGGTTGGTATTGTGAATCGATATTTTACTTTGAATGAACTCTAATGCTTTTGGAAGCTGGCACCAAAGCAGTCCTACAAATTTTTACCTCTGTTCATTTCTGTATTGCTACCTATAGAGACTCTTTATATCCATATAGATCCTGGCCCTTTCTTAGTTATTTTCTGAACTATATATTATTGTGTAAAGTGTAATATAATGTGAGAGTTAATTTAGGTAATTAAGTTTGAGATAAAACTACTTCTTTTTTTCACTGACATGAAGGTCAGAAGACTTGGGGAATTTCAGCCTACAGAATTGTTAAAAGCTATTATTCTTTAAAATATTCTGACATCATGGGAAGTCAAAGACATTTTTGTTAGGTTCTGCCATGACTTGCTCACAATAAACACAATGGTTTAATAAATGCTATTATTATTTTGATATTCTTCTCACAACTAATTCAATGTTCTTTCACTCACTACCCTGCCTCTATTCCTGTTCCTGTATATAAGATGACAACATAGTTTTCTACAGTTCTTCAACAAGAAGACATAATATGACAATTTTATTTATTCAATAATTATTTCCCATTAAATAATCTCAATGACAAGAGCACACAGGCATATTACACTGGCATCTAAACCAACCAGGCACTGATAATACAAACTTAGCAAAACTCATAGTAACTATATTAATTCAATAGTACAATATATGCTTTAAAAATTATTTATTATTATTTGGGGTATATAATTTTCTCAAAAATAAGAGATATTAAAACTAGATAAAAAAAGAAGGCTCAGACCAGAAATCATACCTCAAGATGATAATAGAGATGCTTAAACAAAAAGAGGAAGAAAAGCATAAAGAATTAGAAGCTTTTAAAGGGGAAACAATAAAAACACTCAAGGGACTCAAAGAACTAGAGGAAAACAGAACCAAATAGATGAAGGAATGGAAGAAGGAATTTAAAACGAAAATGGACACAATAAAGAAATAATAAAATAGACAACTCTAGAGGTAATAAAACTAAAAAAGAAATCAGGAGTCACAGATACAAGCATTTGCAAAAGACTACAAGAGATGAAAGAGTGAATCTCCAGGGCCAAAGACAACATTGAAAACATAGAAAAAACAGTCAGAGAAGATGCAAAAACCAAAAAGCTACTAATCCAAAATGTCCAGGAGATCTAGAACACACACACACACAAAAAGACCAAACCTAAGGATAATAGGAAAAGAAGAGGGTGAAGAATATCAACTAAGAGGCACAGTAAATATCTTCAACCAAATTGTAGAAGAAAACATACCTACCCTTAAGAATGAGATGACCATGATCATAAACGGAGCCTACCAAACTCCATATAGGTTGGATCAGAAAAGAAATTCCTCCCAACATATAATAGTCAAAACGCCAAGTGCCCAAAGAAAAGAAAAATATTAAAAGCAGTAAGGGAAAAAGGCCATGTAACATTTAAAGGCAGACCAATCAGGACCACACCTGACTTCTCAACAGAGACTATGAAAGCTAGAAGAGCCTGGACAGACATCATGCAGACAGTAAGAGAACACAGGTGGCAGCAAAACCTGCTACACCTAGCAAAACTCTCAATCACCTTAGATGGAGAGGCTAAGATATTACAAGACAAAACTAAATTTACACTAAATATGTGACAACAAACCAGGCACTGCAACAAATTATAGGGGGAAATCCAAATACAATGAGGGGAACTACATCTTAATTTAAAAAAAGGGGGGGGGAAGGAAAGAACAACCACTATTCCTTGATATCTGTTAACATAAAAAGGACACAATTCCCCAATAAAAAGATATAGGCTAACAGACTGGATACATAAACAAAACCCAGTATTTTGCTGCAAACAGGAAACTCATCTCAGAGACAAAGACAGATACTATCTCAGAGTAAAAGGTTGGGAAAAAACCTACCAAGCAAATGGGCCAAAGAAGCAAGCTGGATTGGCCATTCTAATATCAAATAAAATAGATTTTCAGAAAAAAAAATTTCAAAAAAAATAAGGAAGGACAATTTTTACTCATTACATGGGAAATTTGTCAGGAGGAACTCTCAATACTTAACATATATGCTCGAAATACAAAAGTACCGATATTCATAAAAGAAACCCTACTAAAGGTCAAAAAATACATTATGCTCCACACAATAATAGTCGGAGACCTAAAACCCCACTCGCACCAATAGACAGATCATGGAAACAAAAACGAACAAGGACAATACAAAACTAGCAGAGGTTATGAACCGACTGAAACTAATAGATATCTATAGAACATATCATTCTGAAACAAAAGAATACATATTTTTCTCAGCACCTCACAGCACCTTCTGGAAAATAAACACATACCAGGTTGCAAAAGGAGCCTCAATAGATATAAGAAGATTGAAATACTCCCATGCATGCTTTAATATCGCCATGGTCTAAGGATGGTTTTAATAACAACAAGGACAACAATAAGCCCATATAAACATGGAAACTAAACAATGCTCTATTAAACAATAACAGAGCCAAAGAAAAAAATAAATAAGAAAATTAAGGATTTTTTAGAACTCAATGAAAGCAACAACACAACATACCCAAACCTATGGGATACAGTGAAAACAGTACTGAGAGGAAAACTCATAGCTCTGAATCCCTCCAAAACAAAACTGGAGAGAGCATACACAAGCAACTTGACAGCACAGCTGAAAGCTCTAGAACATAAGGAAGCAGATACACCCAAGAGGAGTAGAGGCAAGAAATAATCAAACTTAGGGCAGAAATAGTGCAAATAAAAACAAAAAGAACCATTAAAAGAATCAACAACACCATGAGCTGGTTCTTTGAGAAAATTAACAAGATTGATAAACCCTTAGCCAGACTAACTAGAGGGCAAAGAGAGAGTATACAAATTAACAAAATCAGAAAGGAAAGTTGAGAAAGAACAACTGAAACTGAGCACACTCAAGAAATAATCAGATCCTACAACAAAAGCCTATAGTCACCAAAACTGGGAAATATGAAGTAATGGATGAAATCCTAATAGATAAAATATACTAAAGTTAAACCAGGACCTGGTAAACCATCTAAATAATACTAAAACACCTAAAGAAATTGAAGCAGTCATCAAAAGCCTCTCAACCAATAAAAGCCAGGTCCAGATGGGTTAAGTGCAGATTTTTATCAGATTTTTATTGAAGACATAATACCAATACTCTCCAAAGTATTCTAGAAATGGAATCAGATGGAACAATACCTATCCCACTATTTGAGGCTACATTAGCCCTTGTTCTGAAACCACACAAAGACCCTACAAGGAAAGAGAACTTCAGAAAACTATTACATATGAACACTAATGCAAAAATACTCAATAACATCGTTGCAAACCGAACCCAAGAACACATCAAAATGATCATTCAACATGATCAAGTAGGTTTTATCAATGGGATGCAGGAACGATTTAATATACAGAAGTCCATCAATGCAATCCACCATATAAACACACTCAAAAAAAAATAAATAAATAAACCACAAAGTCATCTCATTAGATGCTGAGAAAGAATTTTACAAAATGCAACACCTCAATATTCTAAATGTCTTAGAAAGAACAGGAATTCAAGGTCCATACCGAGACAGAATAAAAGCAATGTACAACAAAATGACAGCCAACATCAAACTTAATGGTGGGAAACTTGAAGCAATCCCACTAAAATCAGAAACTCAACAAGGCTGCCCACACTCCCACTACCTATTCAGCATAGTACTTGAATTCTTAGCCAGAGCAATAAGATATCAAAAGTAATAAAAGGGATACAAATTGGAAAGGAAGCAGTAAAAACATCACTATTTGCAGATGACATGATAGTGTACTTAAGCAATCCTACAAATTCTACGAGAGAACTCCTACAGCTGATAAAGAATATCAGCAATGTGGCTGCATATAAAACTAACTCAAACAAATCAGTAGTATTCCACTCAAAGACAAAAATGTGGAGAAAGAAATTAGGGAAAAGATACCCTTAACTATAGTCACAAAAAAAAATATAAAATACCTTGTTGTGACTCTAACTAGGCAATTGGAGGATCTTTATGACAAAAATTTCAAACCTCTAAAGAAGAAAATCGAGGAAGATCATGGAAAATGAAAAGATCTCCCATGCTTATGGATTGGAAAGATTAACATTGTAAAATTGGCCATCTTACCAAAAGCAATCTACAGATTCATGCAATCTGCATCAAAGTACCAACCCAATTCTTCATTGAGTTGGAAAGAGTAAAGTGTAATTATATCTCAAATAAAAAAAAGACCTAGAATATTGAAATCCATCCTCAACAACAAGAAAACATCTGCTAGAATCACTATCCCTGATCTCAAGCAATATTACAAGGCAATTGTGCTAAAACTACATGGTACTGGTACAGAAATAGGCATATAGATTAATGGAATAGAATAGAAGATCCAGAAAAGAGCCCTTAAATATATGGTCACCTGATTTTTGACAAAGGAACAGTAAACATTCAATTAAAAATGGAAAACCTATTCAACAAATGCTGTTGGTCCAACTGGCACACAGCATGCAGAATAATGAAAATAGACACTTTTGAGTTCCCAGAGATAAAGGTGGTGAGAAGGGGATCCAATAGCCAGGGAGCAGAGAGATCTCTGCCGAGTGCACATGAAAAACACACCCCTGCCCTGCCTGATCCAGGGACCAGGAACCAATCATTGGGACTTCTGTTCCCATCAGGCAACTTTGGGAGGCAGAACAAGGCTCAGCCAATCTGCCACCTGGACCAGTGGAGATCCAAAGACACAGACCAGGTACAGCGAAAAGGCAAGAACATATCACTGACAGCAAGATGGCAGAGGAAAGAGAAAGAGCATATCCCAAGGAAACCAAGACAACATGGCAACACCAATACCCAACTGTCCCATTACATCAAAAAGCGGAATGCCAAAGATTCCAAAAAAGAAGACTCAGACCTACAATTTATGCACAGTCTAAGAGGGCACAAGTGCCAACCCAAGCTGCTATACACAGAAAAATATCAATCACCATAGATGGAGAGATGAAGTTATTTCAAGACAAATCAAAATTTACATAATATCTGAACACAAATCCAGCACCACAACAAATTATAGGTGGAAAACCCAATACAATGAGGGGAAATACATCCTAGTAAAAACAAGAAAATTCCTAAGCAAGAAAACCAATAGAAGAAAGAGATTCAGACACAACTCAACCTACAAAAGCAATAATAACAGGAAACAGCAACCACTATTACTTGATATCTATTAACATGAATGGAATAAGCTCCCCAATAAAGAGACATATTCTATCAGACGGGATACATAAACAAAATCCAACATTTTGCTGCATACAGGAAACTCATCTCAGAGACAAAAAAATACACTATCTCAGAGTAGATGTGTGGGAAAAGAACATCCAAGCAAATGGCCCCAAGAAGCAAGCTGGAGTGACTATTCTAATATCGAATAAAAAAAATTTCCAACCAAAAGTTATCAAAAAAGTTAAGAAAGGACACTTTTTACTCATTACAGAGCAAATCTGTCACTAGGAACTCTCAATCATTAACATATATGCTCCAAATACAAAAGCACCCACATTCATAAAAGAAACCCTAAAAATTCAAAAAATAAATTTCACCCCATACAATAATAGTGGGAGACTTTAATACCCCACTCTCACCAATGGACAGATCATGGAAACAGAAACTGAACAAGGACACTGTAAAACTAGCTGAGACTATGAACCAACTGGAATTAACAGATATCTACAGATCATATCATCCTAAAGTAAAAGAATACTTCTTCTCAGCACCCCATGCCACCTTCTCGAAAATTGGCCACAAAATTGGACACAAAACGAGCCTCAATCGATATTAGAAGATTGAAATATTCCCATGCATCCTCTCAGATCACCATGGTCAAAGGCTGCTCTTTAACAACAACAAAGACAACAAAAAGCCCACATACACATGAAAATAAAACAACATTCTGTTAAATGATAACAGAGTCAAGAAGAAATAAAGAAAGAAATTAAGGATTTTCTAGAATTCAATGAATATGAAAACACAGCATACCCAAACCTATGGGATGCAATGAAAGCAGTACTGACAGGAAAACTCATAGCTCTGAGCTCTTCCAAAAAGAAACTGGAGAGAGCACACATCAGCAACTTGACAGCACAGCTAAAATCTCAAGAACAAAAGAAAGCAAATACACCCAAGAGGAATAGATGGCAAGAAACAATCTAATTAGGAATGAAATAGACTAATTAAAAACAAAAAGAACCATAGAAAGAATCAACAAAACCAAGAGCTGGTTCTTTGAGAAAATCAACAAGATTGATAAAGCACTAGCTAGACTAACTAAAGGGCAAAGAGAGAGTATACAAATTAACAAAATCAGAAAGGAAAGTTGAGACATAACAACTGAAACTGAGGAAATTCATGATATCATCAGATCCTACTACAGTAGCATATACTACACAAAGTTGGAAAATCTGGAGAAAATGGATGAATTCCTAGACAGATACATGATCCTAAAGTTAAACAAGGACCCGGTAAACCACTTAAATAATTCCATAACACCTAAAGAAATACAAGATGTCATCAAAAGCCTCCTAACCAAAAAAAAGTCCATGTCCAGATGGGCTCAATGCAGAATTTTATCAGACATTTATTGTGGACATAACACCAATACTCTCCAAACTATTCCACAATATAGAAACAGATGGAATACTACCTAACTCATTTTTGAGGCTATAATAACCCTTGTTCCTAAACAACACAAAGACACTACAAGTAAAGAAAACTTCAGACAAGTCTCACTTATGAACATTGATGCTAAAATACTCAACAAAATCCTTCAAATTGAATCTAAGAACACATCAAAACTATAATTCACCATGACCAAGTAGGCTTCATCTCTGGGATGCAGGAATGGTTTAATATAAGAAAATCCATCAATGTCATCCACCATAAATCAAACTCAAAGAACAAAAACACATGGTCATCTCATTAGATGCTGAGAAAGCATTTTACAAAATTCAACACCTCTTTATGTTAAAAGACCAGGAAAGAATAGGAATCCAAGGTCCATACCTAAACATAATAAAAGCAATATACAGCAAACCAACAGCCAACATCAAATTTAACTGTGGAAAACTTGAAGCAATCCCACTAAAATCAGGAACTCGACAAGGCCGCCCACTCTCCCCCTACCTATTAAACATAGAACTGGAAGTCCTTGCTGTCGCAATTAGACAGCAAAAGGAAATCAAAGGGATACAAATCAGAAAGGAAGAAGTAAAAACATCACTCTTTTCAGATGGCATGATAGTGTACTGCAGTGACCCCACAAATTCCACCAGAGAACTCCTACAGCTGATAAACAAGATCAGCAAAGTGGCTGGACATAAAATTAGCTCAAACATATCAGTAGTCTTCCTAAATTCTAAGGATAAACATGTGGAGAAAGAAATTAAGTAAAAGATATTATTCAAAATAGTTCCAAAAACTATGAAATACCTTGGTGTGTCTCTAACTAAGCAAGTGAAGGACCTGTATGACAAGAAGTTCAAACCTCTAAAGAAGGAAATTGAGGAAGATCTCAGAAAATGTAAAGATCTCCTATGGTCATGGATTGGAAAGGTCAAAATTTAAAAATGGCCATCCTACAAAAGGCAATCTACAGATTCAAAGCAATCCCCATCAAAATTACAACCCAGTTCTTCATTGTGTTTTAAAGATCAATGTGCAATTTCATCTTTAATAACAAAAAACCTAGAATAGCGAAATCTATCCTCAACTACAAGGATATATCTGGGGAAATAACTATCCCTGACCTCAAGCTATATTACAAGGCAATTGTGCTGAAAACTACATGATACTGGTACAGATATAGGCACGTGGATCAATGGAATGGAATAGAAGACCCAGAAATGAGTCCTCATGTATATGGTCACCTGAATTTGACAAAGGAGCTGTAAACATTAAAGGGGAAAAAGAAATCCTATTCAACAAATCGTATTGGCCAAACTGGGACTCAGCATGCAGATAAATGAAAATAGACCCTTTCTTATCTCCTTGTACAAAGTTCAAGTGTAAATGTATCAAAGATCTCCACATCAAAACAGATACACTGAAACTATTAGTTGAGAATGTAGGGAAAATCTTAGAACACATAGGCAAAGGGGAAAATTTTCTGAACAAAACACCAATGCCTCAATCTCTAAGGTCAAGATTAACAAATGGGACTTAATGAGATTGCAAAGTTTCTGTAAGGCTAAGGACATTGTCAAGAAAACAAACGGCAGCCAACAAAATGGGAAAAGATCTTTACCAATTCCACATCAGATAGAGGCCTACTATTCAAGGTATACAAAGAATTCAGAAAGCTTGACACCAGACAATCAAATAACCCTACTAAAAATGGGGTACAGAGCTAAACAAAACATTCTCAATTGAGGAATATGGAATGTCCAAGAAACATCTGAGAAAGTGCTCAACATCCTTAATCATCAGGGAAATGCAAATCAAAACAACCCTGAGATTCCACCTCATACCAGTCAAATTGGCCAAGATTCAAATCTCAGATAACAGCAGATGCTGGCTAGGTTGTGGAGAAAGAGGAACACTTCTCCACTGTTGGTGGTGTTGTAAACTCATGCAACCACTCTGGAAATCAGTCTGGTGATTCCTCAGAAAACTCGACATAGTACTACGTGAAGATCCAGCTATTTCACTTTTGAGCATATACCCCAGATACACTCCAATATACAACAAAGATACATGCATCACCATGTTCATAGCAGCTCTATTTATAATAGACAGGAAATGGAAAGAACCCAGATGTCCTTCATAAAATGAATGGATAAAAATATTGTTGTACATTTACACAATGGAGTACTACTCAGGTATCAGAAACAATGACTTAACCAAATTATTAAGAAAATGGTTGCATCTAGAGAATATCATCATGAGTGAGATAACCCAGTCACAAAAAACAGACATAATATGCAGTCTCTGATAGTGGGATATTAACCCCAGAGGCTCTGACTGCCCCAGAAACAACTCACAGACTTTGTGAAGTTCAAGATAACAGGAAAATTAAACAAAGAAACAAACAAAAAAAGACATTATGCTCATTCCTTACACACCAAGAAAATGTTGACTAATTCTGGCTTACATCCTGTTTTACACTTACTTTTAGGTCATTGTAACTAGTAAGACTTTAATGCAGAGTATCAAACCTTAAAAAAAAAGAAAAAAAAATTCAAACAGTGATACAATTGTATTTGTATACATTTATGCAAAAATGTTTAATTTTTTTCTTTCTTTTATCTTTATTTTTTAAAATAAAGTTTAAAAAATAAATAAATAAAACAGAAAGAAAATAGACCCTTTCTTATCTCCTTGCACAAAGCTCAAGTGCAAGTGGATCAAAGATCTCCACATTAAACCAGGTACACTGAAACTTTAAATGAGGAATAGAAAAAACCTTAGAATACACAGGTGAAAATTTCCTGAATAGAACACCAATGGCTCATGCTCTAAGATCAAAGACTAAGAAATGGTACTTAACTAGACTGCAAAGTTTCTGTAAGGGTAAACACACTGTCAAGAAAACAAAACGGCAGCCAATAGAGTGGGAAAAGTTCTTTACCAACCCCACATTAGATAGAGTTCTAATATCCAAGATATACAAAGAACTCTAGAAGCTAGACACCAGAGAAACAAAGACTCCTATTTAAAAAAAAGGGGGGTACAGAGCTAAACAGAAACTTCTCTATTGTGTTACAATGAATGGCTGAGAAGCATCTAAGGATGCGTGTGACAGCATTAGTTATCATGGAAATACAAATAGAATCAACCCTGAGATTCTACCTCACACAAGTCACATTGGCTAAGATCAAAAATGTTGATGACAGTTTATGCTGGAGAGGATGTGGAGAAAGAGTAACACTTCTCCACTGTTGTTAGGGTGGTAAACTGGTACAACCACTCTGAAAATCAGTCTGGCATTTCCTCAAAAAATTGGGCATAGTACTACCTGAAGACCCAGTTATTCCACTTCTGGGCATTTGCCCCAGAGACACTCAAACATACACCAAAGACACATGCAGCACTATGTTCATAGCAGCTCTGTTTATAATAGCCAGAAGCTGGAAAGAACCCATATGTCCTTCAGTAGATAAATGGATACAATAATTGTGGCACAGTTACACAGTGGAGTACTACTCAGCTATCAGAAAAGTTGACCTTATGAACTTCTTATGAAAATGGATGCATCCAGAGAATATCATCCTGAGCAAGATAACCCAGTCACAAAAGAGCAGACATAATATGCTGTCACTAATAATTGGATACTAACCGCAGAAAGCTCTGAACACCCCAGAAAAAACTCACAGACTGTGTGAAGTTCATGAAAAAAAAAGAAAAAAAAACATTATTTTTACTCCTTACACACCAAGAAAACGTGACTAATTCCAGGTTACATCCTGTTTTACATGTACTTTATGCTCTTTGTAATTTGTAAGATCTTAATGCACACTAACATTCCTTATTTTTAAAAAAAGCCAAGCAATGACAAAAATGTATTTATATACTTTTATGCAAAACTTCTTACCATTTTTACATTATCTTTGTTCTTTTAAAATAAAGTTTTTCGATAAAAAAAAGAAAATTATAACTGATCTTTTAGAATAATTTTAGACATAGATATATTTAGAGTTACAGTAGGATAAATTTGCATGAAAATAATAAAATAGTTGTTCTTTTTGAGGTATGAGAAAAGGATATAAACACATTTATATAAAAGAATGACTCTAGATATATCTACGAATAAAAGAATGTAACATGATTAGTTTATGTAGATAGAAATAAAAAACTAAAATTACACATCATTTCTAAAACATTGAGAGAATTTTATTTAATTCGAATTTAGAATTATAATGTCAACATGGTTCTGCCATATTTCTAATTCAGTCAAGATTAACATGGGTTTATCAAACTGTCTTAAAAGAAAGAGCATATTTAGAAAGCCATTGGTATAACTGACAATAACTTACACTTTTGACAAACAAAGTGAACAATGTGAAGATTTAAACTTGATATGATTAAATTAACCCATGTATTCTTATTTATGTCACTGTCTATTGAACTTTTAGAAAGTAATAATTGGCAGAGTTTGTGGAAAATAATAGAAAATAGAAAAATGTCTTCCTGACAAAATTATAGAAAGACTGTGTGCATTATTAAACTATGTTTTACTGTTATCATTTTTCCTATTTAGTATGAGATTAGAAACAAATAAAAATTGATTATACTAATTCTGCTTCATAGTAATTTTTTTCACCAATCTAACAAACTATATTAGTGCCAAGAGTTCAACTATGAGGAGCTTATTAATTTGGGTCTAAGTTGAGTTTCTGTTCTTAGCCAGCAGTACAGATCCCTTCCAACAGTCAGGGTGCATGTGACTCTCATCTGTTGTGAAGTCTAAGTCATCCACTGGTGACCTAGCTATCATTTGCAATTCCCAGGTTGGGAGATTACATAATACCTTTCTAAAGTAAAAAAAAATAATAATAATAAAGCACATAAAGAGGCTTGCTGGGTAAGACTAGTAAACTCTTCAAATATATTCAGGGTTTACCTGTTCATCTTGTGGTGTTAAATATAAGACTGAGGGCTTTTTATCCTAATGAAATTGCAGGGAGTGGGATTTGGAGTGTGGAAATGGGACAAGATTCTGTGATAAAATGAGGATAAACATTGGTCTCTGTATGTCACTTTTTAGAAGATATTGCACTTTAAACTACATAATATTTAGAATGTGTAGCACTTCAAAAATCAAAAAAAAAATATATTCACTGGAGTGATATTGAATAAAATTAGAAATTAGGTATAAATTTTAATCAAATTTATTGATTTCCATTTTTTTTTTCTCCAGAGTCCCACAAGTCTTCATATATATCCAAAAGTATTCTTCATTGAATTTCTTCATGGTTATTGTTTAAAGTGTATATATTGTATAGAACCAACTGAGAACACCAAACTTTTTAGTAAAAGCACTCATTGTATTTATAGAGTAGGCAGCTATTAACAAGAGGAAAAGAGTGTATGCTATTCAGATCAAAGCAGATATCCTGATCTTGTATTTACAATACAGTTTCTATTATTGTAATATCTTGTAGGACATTAGCTGTTTAGTTGTAGACTGATATTTAGTAGATAAAATGTGTAAATAATGATTCCTAATATCAAAAATAAAATTAAGTTAGACATGTGCTAATATAGTCAAACAGTTCTGACAGTGTTACAGTAGAACCGAGGTGCCTTGATTCATTCCATAAGCTGTTTTTTATATCTTCCCAGCTACATTATCTGGGATAACATGATAAGTCTTTTCAAAACGTAATGCATTTTTAAGTAAACTACTTTTAATTCTGTGTTTGTAATTAATTATTTTATCTTAGAATTCATATTTACAGTATGCACTTAGAGCCTTAAATAGAGCAACACACTTATTTTTAGAAGTAGCATAAAGATGGATTAATCTTAATTACTGGGTAACTAGCTAGATGATTATCTGACTTGAATAATATTAAGGATATCTAATTCTACTATTAATAAAACTAGGGATTGGACTTTGGATAGGGGGATGAGTCTAGGGTAAAAACTCCAAGGAGATGCAATATCCTAAATTTATTATAAGGTCATTAATTGATAACTATCTAATCCTGTTTCCAGGAAGTCGAAATCTTGTAAGTTAAGTTTCTAGTAACTGCCATTACCATAAGAGTGTAGCCTTTTTATAGAGGTCACACAGATAAGCACTGCAGAATCCAGGCAAGTTAAGTTAAATTAAGAAGCCAGGAAGTTAAACTTCATTCTTCATTGGTATGAGGGGCTAAGTTATGCTTCATGGAATGCCAAAAATGATACTGTTTAACAGCCTGGTGATACTTTACTACTTTATGAGAGAGGTTTAGCCCTATCTCCCAAAATTTCCATATACTAGACAATATCCTCTCCCCTTAAAACTGTGAGCATTACGTTTAGCACATAAACCCATTCTTATGAGTGATGTCAAATTATTTACAACAGCATAAGTGACTTCTGTGTTTTCTCAGAGACAGGTGATTGCTGACTCCTGCTAGCAGTATTTTACCTCAGCCATTCTTCCTAGACATTTATCTTAAGCATTGTTTTTAAGTCAATAAGAAACCATCTTATGGACAAAGCCATATGTACTTTTCAAAGAGCTTCAGTGCAAAAGTGTGTAAGTTTTGTAGACCACAAGGGGCTGAGTTAATTGTTATCTGGTTATTTTTGCTACAGAAATGACCTATTAAAATATGGACATCAGTGTACAATTTCTCATACATGAACATTTGAATTAACAGATGGGTTTAGCAAGCATAACACTATAAAAAATTAGCAGATTGTTTTCTAGAGTATATAATCCTATTTTACTGGAAATATATGTGCTAGAAGCAGAATCAGACTAGAACTCATAAAGTAAATATCTGCTTTTGATGAGAGCTTACAAGGGACAATGAGCATAAAGACTTAATATCTTTGAAAATTGCACTTTTTAGTGATGAGTAATGATTCTGGGCTATTGATATCAACTCAGAGTGTAGAAGAAGCTTCAAGGGGCAAGGATACACAGCAGCAAAGCCAATGAAAATGCTAATTGTTACCAAAGTAAATTATTAAGCCATTAAAAATAATTATTTTTCTGATTTTAAAATCTGAATTATGATCCTAGCTTTGTGATATTCAGCCATATTTGCATATTATTGATTATTTGAACTTCCAATTATAAAAGGCTCAGAAGACAGCTAATGGCTCATATCATATGGATTTGTACAGCAAAATAAATATAATACTTAATGAAGCATAGAGGATATTACTGTTACTACCTATAAGCACTTGCAAAAAATAAAATAAAATAAAGGATTAATATGTGTTGCTCCAAATCCTCAGTGACATTCAGCAAGGTCAACTGAAACAGATGAGAAAATATTCGAGTGTTGTGAACAGATGGCAGAAGTCTTTCTTTTTAATCAGTAACAACCCTTACTCTGGACTATAATTCTGTGTAGATTAGGACATTTGCTGAAATAAAAGTATGTACCCAAATGTTACTATAAATAATTTTATAGTTCATCCAATAAAATAGGCACAGTGTATTTAAATAAATATATTTTGAGTACTTCATGCTTTTAGATACTGAAGGAAGGCAAAATACATATTAGAATGTGAATAGTTACTTTATGTAAA
Organism: Micromys minutus; assembly: GCF_963924665.1. NCBI lineage: Eukaryota > Metazoa > Chordata > Mammalia > Rodentia > Muridae > Micromys > Micromys minutus. Next base: position 1,039,388 of record NC_137969.1, on the reverse strand, counting down.
CTTCAACTTTAATATTATACCACATTGAGACCAGATTATTAGATAATTTTTATTTTATGATGTTAGTACCTATTATAACAGTGATAATGATGAGAAAGGAAAAAACTATAAACTATAATTTATTTAGTCATTAATTGATAAATATGTATCATTATTTATAGGAAATTATAATATCTGACAATATTATAGAACTATATATGCACAATTTATAATATATAAATGGTGTATACATACTCATTGTTATGGATAGGTATAATATATTCATATATGTATATTCATTGCTATGTTTAGCATTGAATGTATTCTGTACTCTTAACAGTTAACCAAGGAATGGAGTATTTCAGAGCCATGCATACATAGATTTTTTTAAAAAATTTTAAACGCTTCTCACCTCCCATATTAACAAAGAACAATCAAAATCTTAAAGAAACAGATTGCTGCCAAGAAGGAATAGGATACTGCCTACAAGTGTTCTTATTAATATAACCTATTCCATTTTTTCTGCTACCTTGATAAAAGAAATTTATTTATTTTCTATATATTCCTCAAGATCTCCATAAAGAGAGGTGCATATTATTGGAATAAATTGAAGACACAAACTTTAAGTTTCATTATTTTCAAGTAAAAGCCTAAGGAATATAACAGTTCAGGGATGTGTGCTCAGGTTTATTATTCTTATATTTGGCCATAAACACAATGAAAAACTGTAGTTATACAGAACACTTTTTAAAATCAAATGGAAACAGAGAAGACATACTCAAGAGACTCAAACTCTTTCTGTTCCTTCTTTTTAATTTGCTGTTTGCCAGAACAAAGCAAGTAATAATTTCAAGGTTGATAAAACCATGTTATTTCCACATACTTCAAAAGTAATTTGAATAATCCCTCTGATTTTAGTTCCTATTTAACAAATAGATACTCATGATATGGTACTAGAAAGACTGAAACTAAGTGAAGGTATAAGTTTTCAGGTGAGCCTGTGATGAATGGATGCCCTTGCTTTATTAATAATGTCATAACTTTAATGGAATACAGAAGCCAAATCTCTTTGTGGAACAAGAAACTGGCCAGTAAACAGAATATATTGTCTTCCTGCCAACTCTGAACAACCATGTTAGCTTGCCTTCTCTCATTCTACACCTCTTTTCCTAGTCTTAAACTTATTGGATGCTCTCTTTTTATCCTAAACTTTCTCTGTAGATGCTAGCAGCCAAACATTAGATTGAACATGGGAACCTCAAAGGAGAAGTTAGAGAAAGAACTGAATGAGCTGATAGGGTTTGCAACCCCATAAGAAGAACAACAATTGAAAGAGAGGCTCTTGGTCCTGTGAAGGCTTGATGTCCCAGTTTAGGGGAATGCCCAAGAGGTGAAGTGCGAATGGGTGGGTGGGAACTAGAGCACCCTCACAAGAGCAGGGGGAGTGTGTAAGGGATAGGGGTTTCTGGAGGAAAATCTAGGAAAGGAGATAACGTTTGAAATGTAAATAAATAAAACAGCCAATTTAAAAAAGAAAAATAAATAAATAAAAAGAAGTTGGCATTATCACCCATAAAAGAATTAAATAATATGTGAGACTCAGTGTACAGGGGCACTTTGCCACACAATCTAACAACCTAAGTATAAACATGATGAAAGAAAGAACTGAGCCTCAAAATTAACCTCTGACTTCCGTGTGCCAGCAAATTTGGAAGGAAAAGGTTTGGTTTATTTGATTCATACTTCTATATCACTGTTTATCATCAAAGACTTAAAGATGGACTCACACACAGGCAGGTAGCTGCAAGCAAGGAGGCCATGGGGAGGTCCTGCTTACTGGCTTGCTCTTCATGTCTTTCTTAGTTTTTTTTCTTATAGAACCCAAGCCCTCACCCATCAATCAGTTATTGAAAAAATATCTTACAGATGGATCTTAGTGAAGCATTTTTCATTTGAGGTTACCACATTCCATGTGACTGACTTGTGTCATTTTGATATAAATACGCCAAGACACTATTCAACATATGAAATAAGTATTTAAATATCCCTTTTAAAACTCAGTAGTAATATTCTTCAAAAAAACAATAAATTCTACACATGATCTAGCCATACCATTAGTGGGCTCAAAAGACTGTTTAATATAGAGATACTTAATCAGACTTTTGCTGAGGTATTCACAAACAGGAAATAGAAAAAACGCAGGTGTATCACCAGTGATCACTAGATAATGAAAATGTGATAGATGTATACATTATTGCATTGTTAACAGTTAAATTATAGAATTTGTGATTTAAGCAGATGGATTTGGAAACAAGCATCATGAATGACACCCTACAAGACAAGCACTATATTTTCTTTTTTGTATGTGATATCCTACTTAGCATTACTATTGCTCTGTAGAACCACAGTGACCAAAATCAACTTAGAATAAAAAGGACATGATCTGCTTACATTTCAAGGTAGCAGTTTATTAGTTAGAAATGACAGGGTAGAAACATAGAGGAAAGAGCCAATGTAGAAGCCATGGAGGGGTAATGCTTATTGGCTTGCTCCACATGACCTGGTCAACCTGATTTCTCATAGAAACTAGACCTACTAGCTCAAGAATCACACAATGAGCTGCACCTTAATCTTTAATTGAGAGAATGCCCAAAAGGTTTACCTACAACAAATTATTTTTTAATGTATATCTTTCATCCTTTTTAGAATCCAGTCATTATACCCTTCCAGGTTGACACTCAGACAGTTTTTCATTCCACTCCTCCTCCTCAGTATCTCCAAGAAGATGTCGGGATACCACCACCACTACACTTCTCTACCACACACCATCTTGTAAAGCCTCCCAACACCTTGGTGCCTAATAAATCAATGGCTCTCCAAGGTTAGGTGCACTTTCTCTCACTGGGGCCAGACTAGGTAGTCATCTTTCTATATGAGTCAGAGGCCTCAGACCAGCTATGTTGTCTGGACGGTGGCTCAGTGTTTTAGAAATCTCAGGGTTCTGTGTTAGTTGAGACTGCTGGTCTTCCTATGGGGTTGTTGTATGCCTCAACTTCTTCCAGCCTTTCCCTAATTCAGCTGCAGGGGTCCCTGACTGTAGTCCATTGGTTGAGTGTAATTATCTGCTTCTGTCTCAACCACTGGCTTGTTGAGACTCTCTGAGGACAGCCATTCGAGGCTGCTGTCTGTAATCTGACTATAGCATCAATAATAGTATCAGGCCTTAGAACCTCCCCTTAATATGAATCACAAATCTTAAAAAGGCATTTTCTCAATTGACACCTTTTCTTATCTGACATTTCCTTCTCAATGATAACTGTAGCTAGTGTCAAGTTCACATAAAACTGTCCAACACATGTAGAAGGTAATTTAAATTTTAGATACATCTTACTCATTTCGGATCCTATGGAGTTTAGAAAACTAGTAAGAGCAATAAAATAAAGATGAGTCTTTTTTTCTGGAAAAAGAGTTAGAATTTAAGGTTATAAATATGGGAATGGTGAATATGAAACAGGTATGATTAAAAAGGTAATGGAAGTAGGATATCAGTGCAGAGAAGGGAACATGAAGAAGTGTATTTTTAATTGAACTTTATTTTATAAAACAAATATAAATGTACAGATTTTAAGCATTTATGCATGAAATTATGCTAATACATGTTTGTCAGTACTTGATTTTTTTAAAGGTTTGATAGTATGCATTAAAATCTTACTAGTCACAATGAGCATAAAGTACATGTAAAACAAGATGGAACCTGAAATAGTCAAAGATTTTTGGTGTGTGAAGATTGAGCATAATGGTTTTTCATTTTCTTCTTTTTTTTCTCTTGAACTTCATAGAGTCTGTGAGTTGTTTCTGGGGTGTTAAGAGCTTTCTGCGGTTAGCATCCAATTATCAGTGACTGCATATTTTGACTGTTCTTTTGTGACTGTGTTACCTCACCAAGGATGATAGTCTCTAGATGCATCCATTTTCTTAAGAAATTCAAAAAGTCATTGTTTCTGATAGCTGAGTAGTACTCCATTGTGTAAATATACCAAAATTTTTGTATCCATTCATCTACTGAAGGACATCTGGGTTCTTTCCAGCTTTTGGCTATTATAAATAGGGCTGCTATGAACACTGTGGTGCTTGCATCTTCATTGTATGTTGGAGATCCTCTGGGGTATATGCCGCGAAGTGTAGTGACTGGGTCTTCAGGTATTACTATGTCCAAATTTCTGAGGAATCATCAGACTGATTTCCAGAGTGGTTGTAATGGTTAAAACCCTACCAGCAGTGGAGAAGTGTTCCTTTTTCTCTGCATCCTCGACAGCATCTGCTGGAATCTGAATTTTTGATCTTAGCCATTCTGGTTGGTGTGAGGTGGTATCTCCTGTTGTTTTGATTTGCATTTCCCTGATGGTTAATGATGTCGACCACTTCCATAGATCCTTCTCAGCCATTCAATATTTCTCAACTGAGAATTTTGTTTAGCTCTGTACAACATTTTCTAATAGGGTCATTTGATTCTCTGAAAAAACTATATTAAAACCTATTACTACATAAATTTCAACAATAAACACAAATAAATATACAAAGGGTTTTAAAGCAGAGTTACTCTTTAATGTAAGGAAGTACCCCAGTCACACACTGACAAAGTACTGTTTTCTGAGTTGTTTACCAATGTGTTCCCTAAGATCCTCAAACCAAACAAACTCTTGAAATTGATTTTGTTTAATCTCAAGAACTTATGGCAAGATTGTTTTCTTTAAGAGGACACATAATCAAATCTGGAAGTTGGAGAAATGTGAATCTTCCACATTTAAATTATTCAATAAAATGTGCTTGGTTGTAGTGAGCAGTGATTCCCAGTGCTATATGAGAACCATTTTTGTTGTACTTTTTTTTTCTAATTCAATCTTACTTTATTTTATTTTTTTTTAAATTTTTTTGAACAACTTTATTTTAAAAAACAAAGATAAATAAACAAATTTTAAGCATTTTTGCATGAAAGTATACAAATACATTTTTGTCAGTGCTTGGAGTTTTTTTTTCCCAAAAGGTTTGATAGTGTGCATTAAAGCCTTATTAGTTACAATGAACATAAAGTACATGCAAAACAGTATGTAAACTGGAATTACTCAAAGTGTTCTTGGTGTGTAATGATTGAGAATAATGTTTTTTTTTTCTTTTTCTTTTTTTTTCTTTGAACTTCACACAGTCTGTGAGTTGTTTAAGGGGTGTTCAGAGCTTTCTGGGGTTAGTATCCCATTATCAGTGACTTCATATTATGCCTGTTCTTTTGTGACTGGTTTATCTCGCTCAGGATGATATTCTATAGATGAAACCACATTCTTAAGAATTTCATTAAGTCATTGTTTCTGATAGCTGAGTAGTACTTCATTGTGTAAATGAAACACAATTTTTGTATCCATTCATCTATTGAAGGACATCTGGGTTCTTTACATACTCTGGCTATTATAATTACAGCTGCAATGAGCATTGTGGTGCATGCGTCTTTGCTGTACATTGGAGTGTCTCAGGGTTATAAGGCCAGAAGTGGAATAGCTGGATCTTCAGGTAGTATTATACCCAATTTTCTGAGGAAATGCTAGACTGATTTCTAGAGTGGTTGTATCAGTTTAAAAACCAAACAACAGTGGAGAAGTGTTCCTCTTTTTCCACATCCTCGCCAGCATCTGCTGTCATCTGAGTTTTGGATGTTTTCCAATCTGATTGGTGTGAGGTGGAATATCAGGGTTGTTTTAATTTGCATTTCCCTGATGGCTAAAGATGTCGAGAATTTCCTTAGATATTTTTCTGGCATTCAATATTTCTCGATTGAGAACTTTTTGTTTAGCTCTGTACAACATTTTTAATAGGGTTGTTTGATTCTCTGGTGTCTAGCTTTTTGAGACCTGTGTATACCTTGGATATTAGGACTTTATATGTTGTGGGGTCAGTAATGATCTTTTTCTACTCGGTTGGCTGCCGTTTAGTTTTCTTGACAGTGTCCTTAGCCTTACAGAAAACTTGAAATTTTATTAAGTCCCATTAGTCAACATTTGACCTTAGAACTCAAGTCATTGGCCTTTTGTTAAGGAAATTTATCCTGTGCCTATGTGTTTTAGGGTGTTTCCTACTTTCTCATCTAATAGTTTCAGTGTACCTGGTTTAATCTGAAGATCTTTGATCCACTTACACTTGAGCTTTATACAAGGAGATAAGAAAGGGTCTATTTTCATTCTTCTGCATGCTGAGTGCCAGTTGGACCAACATCATTTGTTGAATAGGGTGTCCTTTTTCCAGTGAATGTTTACAGCTCCTTTGACAAAAATCAGGTGACCATATATTTGAGGGCTCACTTATGAATCTGCTATTCTATTCCATTGATCCATGTGCCTATTTCTGTACCAGTACCATGCAGTTTTTAGCACAATTGCTTTGTAATATAGGTTGAGGTCAGCAATAGTGATTCCCGAAGAAGTTTTCTTATTGTTGAGGATGTATTTTGCTATTGTTGGTCTTTTGTTACACCAGATAAAATTGCACATTGAACTTTCCAATTCAATAAAGAATTGGGTTGGAATTTTTTGGGGACGGCATTGAATCTGTAGAATAATTTTGGTTAAATGGCCATTTTAAAAATGTTGATCCTTCCAATCCATGAGCATGGGAGATCTTTCCATTTTCTGAGATATTATCAAATTCATTCTTATTCTTTTGAAGTTATTGTCATACATGTACTTCACTTGCTTAGTTAGAGTTACACCAAGGTATTTCATATTTTTGTAACTATTGTGAAGGATATCTTTTCCCTAATTTCTTTCTCCACATGTTTATTTTTGAATATAAGAAGGCTATTGATTTGCTTGAGTTAATTTTTTATCCAGCCACTTTGCAGAACTTGTTTATCAGCTGTAAGAGTTCTCAGTTGGAATTTGTGGGGTTTCCTTAGTACACTATCATGTCATCTGCAAATAGCGATGTTTTACTATTTTCTTTCCAATTTGTATCCCTTTGACTTCATTTTGCTGTCTAATTCTCTGACCTAGACTTCCAGTACTATGTTTAATATGCAGGAGGGGAGTGGGCAACCTTGTCGAGTCCCTGATTTTTTTGGGATTGCTTCAAGTATACCACCATTAAGTTTGATGTTGGCTGTTGGTTTGCTTTATATGGCTTTTATTATGTTTAGGTATGTTCTTTGGATTCCTGTTCTTTCCAGGACTTTTAACATGAAGGAGTGTTGTATTTTGTCAAATGCTTTCTCAGCATCTAGTGACATAATCATGTGGCTTATTTCTTTGAGTTTCTTTATATGGTGGATTACAATGATCGATTTCCATATATCAATTCATCCCTGCATCTCAGGGATGAAATCTACTTGATCATGGTGAATGATCATTTTGTTTTTCTTGGATTCGGTTTGCAACCATTTTGTTGAGTATTTTTTCATCAATATTCATAAGTGAGATTGGTCTGAAGTCCTCTTTTTTGGTAGGGTCTTTGTGTTGTTTAGGAATGAGGCTTATTGTAACCTCAAAAAATGTGTTAGGTAGTATTCCATCTGATTCTATCTTGTGGAATAGTTTTAGAGTATTGGTATTATGTTGTCAATAAATTTCTGATAAAATTCTGTACTAAGTCCATCTGGACCTGGACTTTTTTCAATTGGGAGGCTTTTGATAACTTCTCTTATTTCTTTAGGTGTTATGGGATTATTTAGATTTTTTACCTGGTCCTCGTTTAAGTTTAGTATCTTGTATCTGTCTAAGAATTCATCCATTTCCTCCAGATTTTCCAGGTTTGTTGAGTTAATGCTTTGTGGTAGGATCTGATGATTTCTTGAATTTCCTCATTTTCAGTTGTTATGTTTCCTCTTTCCTTTCTGATTTTGTTAATTTGTATACTCTCTCTTTGCCCTCTAGTTAGTCTGGCTTAAGGTTTATCAATCTTTTTAATTTTCTCAGAGAACCAGTGATCTCTGCGAAGTGCACAAAGTGTGCCCCTGTCCTGCTTCATCCAGGGAACAGGAACTCAGCATTTTTCCCTCTGTTCCCAGCATGCACCTTTTGCATGCAGAGCAGGCACTTGGTCCATCCACTACCAGGAACAGTGGAGATCCAGAGACACAGACCATGTATAAGGGAAAGGCAAAATCCAATATCTGACGATAAGATGGCAAGAGGAAAGTGAAAGAACACAACCCAGGGAAACCAAACAACCTGGCAACACTAGAACCCAACTCTCCCATCACAGCAAACAGCAGAATGCCAAACACTCCAGAAAAAGAAGAATCAGACCCGAAATCCTACCTCAAGATGATGACAGATATACTTAAACAAGAATGGAAGGAAAAGGATAATGAATTAGAAGCTTTTAAAGAAGAAAAAAGAAAAACACTCAAAAACTCAATGAATTAGAAGAAAACAGAACCAAAGAGGTGAAGGAATGGAAAAAGGATTTTAAAACGGAAATGCACACAATAAAGAAAACACTAACAGAGACAACCCTAGAGGTAGAAATCCTAAAAAATAAATTAGGAGTTACAAATGCAAGCATCTCCAACAGACTACAAGAGATGGAAGAGAGAATCTCGGGGGCAGAAGACAACATTGTAAACATAGACAAAACAGCCAGAGAAGATGCAGAAACCAAAAAGCTCCAAACCCAAAATGTCCAGGAGATCCAAGACACAATGAGAAGACCAAACCTAAGGATAATAGGAATACAATAGGGCTAAGAATGTCAACTAAGAGGCACAGTAAATATCTTCAATAAAATCATAGAAGAAAACTTCCCTATCCTTAAGAATGAGATGACCACGAGCATAAAAGTAGCCTTCAGGACTTTAAATAGGTTGGACTAGAAAAGAAATTCCTCCTGACACATAATAGTCAAAACACGAAGTGCCTAACCCTAACCCTAGTTATTCATGTCTTTATTAATCATTGAACATGAGGTTCAGTGAAAAATTATGAGTTCTACTTTTAAAAGCATATTAGAATTCTCCATGATAAAACCAATGTCAGTAGATTTTAGAAATATCTAATACACAGTGAATGATAAATCCCTATATTGTAAGAGAAACTATATATACATATATGTGTGTGTGTGTGTGTGTGTGTGTGTGTGTGTGTGTGTATATATATATATATATATACACAAATATATGTGTGTGTATGCATGTGTGTGTATGTGTTTGTGTGTGTATTATATACATATACATATACACATACATATACATATATGTAATTTATATAATAACATTAAAGTTTTGGCAAATAAATATCTGAACTTGAGGCTTTAGAGAAAGTTCAAAACAGAAAGAAACATCTGGACTCAGATATCTCATTGTGTAACAAATTCTCATGATAGAATTTCAGGAGTCAATGTAAGGATTTCAGATTTTAGCTCGACACATTTACAGAATGCCATGTGAGGCATATTCATTTAAATTTTGAATATTATAAATTTAGAGTAGACCTCAAATTTTATTATATTCTCATAGTACAAACATTCATTTTTTTCTTCTAATTGTTGAAATTTATAATGTTGCCATCTGTGACATGGAGTGCCTGAACCTGTTTCTGCCATTGACTGTATGTACATACGATTGACAAACATTTTTGGCATATTCTTTTACTTTTGTTCTTCAGCTTCAAAGGCCATTCATCTTTTCTAAAATTCTATGAGACTTGTTTACTCTCCTGGTATTCAAAATTCTAGGTTAGAAATTGCAGAAGATATCTGATTAAAATGCATGAGCCAAAACTCCATGTGTTCATATGATCTATTGACAATAATTTTAGCCCATTTCCTCTTTGTTTCAAATACATCAAAATAATAGAGCCATTTTGTCTTTTATTCATTATTTTAGCTACATTTTTTTCAGTTTTTAAATAAGTAAAATAATTTATCTCAGTCCTAGGTGTTTTTTTTTTTTTCTGATTTCTAAATGTAGTTTAATTTACACAGTAAAAATATATAAATGTGCCTAAGGGCCCAAAGTATAATGATTAAATTTAAAATTCAGTAAATTATAGAAAGGTATTAATTATATTAGTATTTTTCAGCAATTTTGTCCCCATACCTTACTTTCCAAATTTTCTATCAAAATAGTTTCATTAAAATTTATATATTTATGAGAGAGTTTGCTGTTGAATTTTGCCTCACATTGCTCTTTATCTAGGTTTGGAGTTTTTTTTTTTTTTTTTTTTATAACTTTGAAGCAATTAATTCTGATGGAATAAAAGTTAATCTTTTTTAGGTTTGTATAACTGCACAAAAGTTAATCTGCTACCTAGAAAGAAAAGAATATCAGGAGTCTCAGTTTTCTATAAGAGGAATTAGAACATGCCCACACCACATTATACATTGGATGGGAATTCCTATAAATTTTTATAAAATTTACATATGCCAAGCATAATAAAACATGAGGTATGGAGCTTATTTGTAAGCTTTGCAATTTACATAAGTATGGTAGTCAATTAGTTGATGGAAAACAAGTAACAATTGTCATAAAACAGATACCTTGCCTCTTTTGATTATTTTGTGTAAACCTAAAGAAAGAAAATCAAACTAAAAAAAATAGTTCTATACACTCAAAAACTTTAATGTGAAACACATTTCACAGGTAAATTTTTAATATTGAGAGAATCTTATAAAAGTTTATCTGTAAAGCCATCAGTAAACTGACTATAAACTTTAGTTCTTCGGTAACTATTAATCAATTAACTTGATTGTCCTCTGGGCATTTTCTGAAATAGAGTAATATAGAAGATGCTGTATATAGCACATAAGTGTTTGTGTTAGAAATAGTCCACCAATGCTTACTTATATTTGTATGTAATTTCATAATTTACTTATAGTTTTATTTACTTACAATATAGAATCATGATCTAGTGATTTTAAAAGTGTATATACTGTATGCAATATTATATCTACTTTGTCAATATAGATATCACTTCACATAATATTTATTTTAATGTATTAAGTGGTTTATATAGTCTTTTAGGATTGGTTGTTATTTAATTCTGCTCACCTCTTTCCATCTTGCACAAGTTCCTCTTAAGATAACCTAATCTCACATTTTTAGTAATATTACAATTATGTGACCTTACTCATCCTTGACTGTTAGGTACAGAGACGAACCATGATTTCCCCTGGAATGCAATGACTTGTATCTTCAAAAGGAATTTAGGATTAGGAAGATATGACTTGAGACTCTAAGAATTCAAGGTCACCCTGGATAAGCTTGGATTCTTATCTGAAGCTTATTCAAACCTTGTGAATTGGTAAAATTGAGCTGTAAAACTCAAAAGACAGACATTCTCATGTAATTTGCAATACTTTAAATTTCTATCCAATTCTATTCTGAACTAAGAATACCAAGAAGACAATTTCTTCTTTGGTGTCCTTGTAGAAAATCTTCAAGTCTTAAAAGCAAGGAATGAAAATAAAGACATGTGACAGAAGAAGGCAGGGTGGAATTGATTTAAATGCCTCCAAAAATGCTTGTCTCATTTGTTAATTTTTAATATATTGGAAATCTATTTTAAAAAAAAATGTTTTTTCATTTTGTTTTATTTAAGACATATGTGTGTGTTTGCGTGTGTGTGTGTGTGTGTGTGTGTCTGTGCTTGCACGAGAGCACATTCGCCCGTGTGCATGCATGTTAAAAGATACAAATTTTCCTGTCTTTTTTTTTCTTTTACAGATTTATTTAAAAACAAAGAAAAACGAACAAAATTTAAGCATTTTTGCATAAAAGTATACGAATACATTTTTGTCAGTGCTTGGATTTTTTTCCCCCCAAGGGTTGATAATGTGCATTAAGGTCTTACTAGTTGCAATGAGCATAAACTACATATAAAACAGGATGCAACACAGAATTAGTCAAAGTTTTCTTGGTGTGTAAGGATTGAGCATAATGGTTTTTTTCTTTTCTCTTTTTTTTTTCTTGAACTTCACACAGTCTGTGAATTGTTTCTGGGGTATACACAGCTTTCTTGGGATGTATCTAATTATCGGTGACTGCATATTTTGTCTGTTCTTTTGTGACTGGGTTATCTCATTCAGGATGATATTCTCTAGATGCATCAATTTTCTTTTGATTTTCTTTTTCTTTCTTTTTTTAAACTTTATTTTGAAAAACCAAGATAAAAGAAAGAAAATTTAAACATTTTTACATAAATGTATACAATTACAATTGTGTCAGTGCTTGACTTTTTTTTTTCTTTTTTTTAAGGTTTGATACTCTGCATAAAGGTCATACTAGATACAATGAGCAAAAAGTACATTTAAAAAAGGATGTAACCTGGAATTAGTCAACATTTCCTTCCTGTGTAATGATTGAGCATGACCTCTTTTTTTTTTGTTTGTTTCTTTTAATTATTTAATTTTTTTTCTTGAACTTCACACAGTCTGTGAGTTGTTTCTAAGGTAGTGCAATCCTCTGCGGTTAGCATCCCAATATCAGTGACTGCATATTATGTCTGATCTTTTGTGACAGGGTTAATTCAAACAGGATGATATTCTCTAGATGCAAACATTTTCTTAAGAATTTGGTTAAGTCATTGTTTCTGATGGCTGAGTAGTATTCCACTGTGTAAATGTACCACAATTTTTGTATCCATTCATCTACTGAAGGACATCTGGGTTCTTTCCAGCTTCTGGCTATTATAAATGGAGCTGCTATGAACATTGTGGTGCATGTATCTTTCTTGTATATTGGAATGTATCTGGGGTATATGCCCAGAAGTGGAATATTTGGGTCTTCAGGTATTACTATGTCCAATTTTCTGAGGAAACGCCAGAATGATTTCCAGAGTGGTTGTGTCAGTTTACAACCCTGTCAACAGGGGAGATGTGTTCCTCTTTTTCTGCAACCTCGCCAGCATCTGTTCTCATCTGACTTTTGGATCTTGGCCAATCTGACTGGTGTGAAGTGGAATCTCAGGGTTGTTTTGATTTGCATTTCCCTGATGGCTAAGGATGTCTAGCACTTCCTTAGATGTTTCACAGCCATTCCATATTCCTCAATTAAGAATGTTTTGTTTAGCTCTGTACCCCATTTTTAATAAGGTTGTTTGATTCTCTGGTGTCTAGCTTTTTGAGCTATTTCTTTTTCTTTTTTTTTTTTTTTTTTTTTTTTTTAAACGATTTTATTTTTCAAAACAAAGATAGATGTAAAGATTTTAAACATTTTTTGCTTAAAATTATACATTTTTGTCAGTACTGTTTTTTCAGACATTAAAATAAATTTTACATAAAACCATGTGAGTATGTTTTTTAGTCAGTACTTGATTTTTTTCAAGGGCTTGACAGTATGCATTCAAAACGTACTAGTTGCAATAAGCGTAAAGTACATGCAAAACAAAACACAACATGGAAATAGTCAAAGTCTTCTTGTTTTGTGAATATATGTATAGTTTTTGTTTTCTTTATTTCTTGGACTTCATACAGTCAGTGAGTTGTTTCTGGGGGAGTGCAAGCCTCTGGGGTTAGCATCCCACTATCAGTGACTGCATATTATGTCTGTTCTTTTGTGACTGGGTTATCTCACTCAGGATGATATTCTCTAGATGCAGCCATTTTCTTAAGAATTTGGTTAAGTCATTGTTTCTGGTGGCTGAGTAGTATTCCATTGTGTATATGTACCACAATTTTTGTATCCATTCGTCTTCTGAAGGACATCTGGGTTCCTTCCAGCTTCTGGCTATTATAAATAGAGCCGCTATGAACATTGTGGTGCATATATCTTTGTTGTGTATTAAAGTGTCTCTGGGGTATATGCCCAGAAGTGGAATAGCTGGGTCTTCAGGTAGTACTATATCCAATTTTCTGAGGTATCGCCAGACCGATTTCCAGAGTGGTTGTATTAGCTTGCAACCCCACCAAGAGTGGAGAAGTGTTCCTATTTCTCTGCAGCCTCGCCAGCATCTGCTGTCATCTGAGTTTTGGATCTTGGCCAATCTGACTGGAGTGAGGTGGAATATTAGGGTTGTTTTGATTTGCATTTCCCTGATGGCTAAGGATGTCGAGCACTTCCTCAGATGTTTTTCGGCCATTCGGAGTTCCTCAACTGAAAAAGATTTGTTTAGCTCTGTACCCCATTTTTTAATAGGGTTATTTGATTCTCTGGTGTCGAGCTTTTTGAGTTTCTTGTACACCTTAGATATTAGGCCTCTATCTGATATGGTGTTGGTAAAGATCTTTTCCCATTCTGTTGTTTGCCGTTTTGTTTTCTTGACGATGTCCTTAGCCTTACAGAAACTTTGCAATCTCATTAAGTCCCATTTGTTAATCTTTGACCTTAGAGCTTGAGCCATTGGTGTTTTGTTTAGGAAATTTTCTCCTGTGCCTATGTGTTCTAAGGTTTTCCCTACTTTCTCATCTACTAATTCCAGTGTATCAGGTTTAATGTGGAGATCTTTAATCCACTTACACTTGAGCTTTGTACAAGGAGATAAGAATGGGTCTATTTTCATTCTTTTGCATGTTGAGTGCCAGTTGGACCAGCACCATTTGTTGAATAGGCTGTCCTTTTTCCATTGAATGTTTACTGCTCCTTTGTCAAAAACCAGGTGACCATATACATGAGGGCTCATTTCTGAATCTTCTATTCTATTCCATTGATCCACTTGCCTATTTCTGTACCAGTACCATGCAGTTTTCAGCACAATTGCCTTGTAATATAGCTTGAGGTCAGGGATAGTGATTCCCGCTGATGATTTTTTGTTGTTGAGGATGGTTTTCACTATTCTAGGTCTTTTGTTATTCCAGATGAAATTGCACATTGATCTTTCCAATTCCATGAAGAACTGGGTTGGAATTTTGATGGGGATTGCATTGAATCTGTAGATTGCTTTTGGTAGGATGGCCATTTTTAAGATGTTGATCTTTCCAATCCATGAGCATGGGAGATCTTTCCATTTTCTGAGATCCTCCTCAATTTCTTTCTTCAGAGGTTTGAAGTTCTTGTCATACAGGTCCTTCACTTCCTTAGTTAGAGTTACACCAAGGTATTTCATAGCTTTTGTAACTATTGTGAAGGGTACCTTTTCCCCAATTTCTTTCTCCACATGTTTGTTTTTTGAGTATAGGAATGCTACTGATTTGTTTGAATTAATTTTGTATCTGGCCACCTTGCTGAACTTGTTTATCAGCTGTAGGAGTTCTCTGGTGGAATTTTTGGGGTCACTCAAGTACACTATCATGTCATCGGCAAAGAGTGATGTTTTTATCTCTTCCTTTCCGATTTGTATCCCCTTGATCTCCTTTTGCTGTCTAATTGCTCCAGCCAGGACTTCCAGTACTATGTTGAATAGGTAGGGAGAGAGTGGGCAGCCTTGTCGAGTCCCTGATTTTAGTGGGATTGCTTCAAGTTTCTCGCCATTAAGTTTGATGTTGGCTGTTGGTTTGCTGTATATTGCTTTTATTATGTTTAAATATGGGCCTTGGATTCCTGTTCTTTCCAGGACTTTTAACATGAAGGGGTGTTGGATTTTGTCGAATGCTTTCTCAGCGTCTAGTGAGATGACCATGTGATTTTGGTCTTTAAGTTTGTTTATATGGTGGATTACATTGATGGATTTCCTTATGTTAAACCATCCCTGCATCCCAGGGATGAAGCCTACTTGGTCATGATGAATTATGGTTTTGATGTGTTCTTGGATTCGGGTTGCAAGGATTTTGTTGAGTATTTTTGCATCAATGTTAATAAGTGAGATTGGTCTGAAGTTCTCTTTCCTTGTAGGGTCTTTGTGTGGCTTAGGTATGAGGGTTATTGTAGCCTCAAAAAATGAGTTGGGTAATATTCCATCTGATTCTATCTTTTGGAATAGCTTGGTGAATATTGGTGTTATATCCCCAATAAATGTCTGATAAAATTCTGCACTGAACCCGTCTGGACCTGGGCTTGTTTTGATTGGGAGGCTTTTGATGACTTCTTCTATTTCTTTAGGTGTTATAGGGTTATTTAGATGGTTTACTTGATCCTGGTTCAACTTTGGTACCTTGTATCTGTCTAGGAATTCGTCCATTTCCTCCAGATTTTCCAATTTTGTGGAGTATAAGTTTTTGTAGTAGGATCTGATGATTTCTTGAATTTCCTTAGTTTCAGTTGTTATGTCACCACTTTCCTTTCTGATTTTGTTAATTTGGATACTCTCTCTTTGCCCTTTTTGTTAGTCTGGCTAGGGGCTTATCAATCTTGTTGATTTTCTCAAAGAACCAACTCTTTGTTTTGTTGATTTTTTCAATGTTTTTTTTTTTGTTTCTATTTGGTCTATTTCTGCCCTAATTTTGATTATTTCTTGCCGTCTACTCTTTTTGGGTAAATCTGCTTCCTTTTGTTCTAGGGCTTTTAGCTGTGCTGTCAGGTTGCTGATGTGAGCTCTCTCCAGTTTCTTCTTGGAAGCACTTAGAGCAATGAGTTTTTCTCTCAATACTGCTTTCATTGCATCCCATAGGTTTGGGTAGGTTGTGTTTTTGTTTTCGTTGAATTCTAGAAAATCCTTAATTTCTTTCTTTATTTCTTCTTTGACCCTGCTATCCTTTAGCAGAGTGTTGTTTAGTTTCCATGTGTATGTGGGCATTTTGTTGTCTTTGTTGTTGTTAAAGACCAGCCGTAGACCATGGTGATCTGAGAGGATGCATGGGAGTATTTCAATCTTCTTATATCGATGAAGGCTCGTTCTGTGTCCAATTATGTGGTCAATTTTCGAGAAGGTGCCATGGGGTGGTAAGAAGAAGGTGTATTCTTTTACTTTAGGATAGTATGTTCTGTATATATCTATTAATTCTAGTTGGTTCAAAGTCTCTGCTAGTTTTGCAGTGTCCTTGTTCAGTTTTTGTTTCCCTGATCTGTCCATTGGTGAGAGTGGGGTGTTAAAGTCTCCCACTATTATTGTGTGGGGTGAAATGTATTTTTTTAGCTTTAGTAGAGTTTCTTTTATGAATGTGGGTGATTTTTTATTTGGAGCATATATGTTAAGGATTGAGAGTTCCTCCTGACAGATTTCCCGGTAATGAGTAAAAAGTGTCCTTCTTTATCTTTTTTGATAACTTTTGGTTGGAAATTTACTTTATTCAATATTAGAATAGCCATTCCAGCTTTCTTCTTGGAGCTGTTTACTTGGAAGTTTTTTTCCCACCCTTTTACTGTGAGATAGTGTCTGTCTCTGTCTCTGAGATGAGTTTCCTGTATGCAGCAAAAGGCTGGATTTTGTTTATGTATCCAGTCTGATAGTCTGTGTCTCTTTATTGGGGAGTTGAGCCCATTTATGTTAATAGATATCAAGGAATAATTGTTTCTGTATCCTGCCATTTTTGCTTTTTTGGGTTGAGTTGTGTCTGTGTTTTTCTTCTTTTTTTAGTTTTCTTGTTTAGGAGTTTTCTAGTTTTTACTAGGCTGTATTTTCCCTCCTTGTATTGGGTTTTCCACCTGTAATTCGTTGTAGTGCTGGGTTTGTGGTCATATATTGTGTGAATTTTGATTTGTCTTGAAATATCTTTGTCTCTCCATCGATGGTGATTGATAGTTTTGCTGGGTATAGCAGCTTGGGCTGGCACTTGTGCTCTCTTAAGGAGTGCATGATGTCTGTCCAGGCTCTTCTAGCTTTCATAGTCTCTGCTGAGAAATCGGGTGTGAGTCTGATTGGTCTGCCTTTATAAGTTACCTGACCTTTTTCCCTTACTGCTTTTAGTATTCTTTCTTTACTTAGGGCACTTGATGTTTTTACTATTATGTGTCGGGAGGTATTTCTTTTCTGGTCCAACCTATTTGGAGTTCTGAAGGCTTCTTTTATGCTCGTGGTCGTCTCATTCTTGAGGGTAGGGAAGTTTTCTTCTATGATTTTGTTGAAGATATTTACTGTGCCTCTTAGTTGATACTCTTCTCCCTCTTCTATTCCTATTATCCTTAGGTTCGGTCTTCTCATTGTGTCTTGTATTTCCTGGACATTTTGGGTTAGGAGCTTTTTGTTTTTTGCATCTTCTCTGGCTGTTTTGTCTATGTTTGCAATGTTGTCTTCTGCCCCCGAGATTCTCTCCTCGATCTCTTGTAATCTGTTGGAAATGCTTGCTTCTGTGACTCCTGATTTCTTTTTTTGGTGTTCTGACTCTAGGGTTATCTCTTTTAGTGCTTTTTTTATTGTGTCAATTTCTGTTTTAATTTCCCTCTTCCATTCCTTTATTTCCTTGGTTCTGTTTTCGTCTCGTTCTTTGAGTTCTTTGAGTGTTTTTCTTGTTTCTTCTTTAAAAGCTTTTGAATCTTTTTGCTTTTCCTCCCTTTCTTGTTTAAGTAACTCTATCAGCGTCTTGAGGCATGTTTTCAGGTCTGTGTCTTCTTTCTCTGGAGTGTTTGGAATTCCTATGTTTGCTACTATCGGAGAGCTGGGTTCTGGTGTTGCTAGATTGTCTTGGTTTCCTGGGGATATACTCTTTCTCTTTCCTCTTGCCATTTTGTTGTCAGTGATATGTTCTTGCCTTTCCCTTGTATCTGGTCTGTGTCCCTGGTACACTTTCCGTGCACTCCTCAGAGATCTCTCTACTCCCCAGCAGCCCAGGTTCCGGGTGGCAGCTGGGCCAGGCTCTGCTCTGCGTACTGAAGTCACCTCCGGGTGGGAACAGATGTTCCTAAGATTTGTTCCTGGTCACAGTAGCTCAGCCTGTATGAGCCGCCTTTCCGGCTGGTGGTTGGGCCAGGCTCTGCTCTGCGACCTGAAGCCCTCTCCGGGTGGGAACAGAAGTACTTAGATCTGTTCACGGTTACTGGATCGGGGAGGACAGGGCAGGTCAGGGCAGGGGGTGCCCTTTCCGTGTGCACTCCGCAGAGATCCCTCTGCTCCCCCGCAGCCTATGTCTCCCACTCACCAGTTGCTCAGCCTGTACGAGCCGCCTTTCTGGCTGGAGCCGCCTTTCCGGCTGGTGGTTGGGCCAGGCTCTGCTCTGCGACCTGAAGTCCTCTCTGGGTGGGAACAGAAGTTCCAAGGATCTGTTCCAGGTCTCAGTAGCTCAGCCTGTACGAGCCGCCTTTCTGGCTGGAGCCGCCTTTCCGGCTGGTGGTTGGGCCAGGCTCTGCTCTGCGACCTGAAGTCCTCTCCGGGTGGGAACAGAAGTTCCTAAGATCTGTTCACGGTTACTGGATCGGGGAGGACAGGGCAGGTCAGGGCAGGGGGTGCCTTTTCCGTGTGCACTCCGCAGAGATCCCTCTGCTCCCCCGCAGCCTAGGTCTCCCACTCACCAGTTGCTCAGCCTGTACGAGCCACCTTTCTGGCTGGAGCCGCCTTTTTTTGAGCTATTTCTATACCTTGGATATTAGGCATCTATCTGATGTGGAGTTGATAAAGATCTTTTCCCATTCTGTTGGCTACAGTTTTGTTTTCTTGACAATGTTTTTAGCCTTAGAGAAACTTTGAATTCTGATAAAGTCGCATTTGTTAATCTTTGACCTTAGAGCTTAAGCCATTGAATTTTTTGTTCAGAAAATTTTCTCTTGTGCCTATGTGTTCTAAGGTTTTTCCTACATTCTCTTCTAATAGTTTCAGTATATCTGGTTTAATGTCGAGATCTTTGATCTACTTACACTTGAGCATTGTACAAGGAGATAAGAAAGGGTCTATTTTCATTCTTTTGCATGCTGAGTACCAATTAGACCAGCAGCATTTGTTGAATAGGCTGTCCTTTTTCCCTTGAAGGTTTATAGCTCTTTTGTCAAAAATCAGGTGACCATAAACATGAGGACTCATTTTTGGATCTTCTATTCTATTCCATTGATCCACATGCCTATTTCTGTACCAGTGCCATGCAGTTTTCAGCACAATTGCATTGTAACATAGCTTGAGGTCAGGGATAGTGATTCCTGCAGATGTTTTCTTGTTGTTGAGGATGGATTTCACTATTCTAGGTCTTTTGTTATTCCAGATGAAATTGCATATTGACCTTTCCAACTCAGGTCAATTTTGCAATTTTGATGGGGACGGCATTGAATCTGTAGAATGCTTTTGGTTAAATGGCCATTTTAAAAATGTTGATCCTTCCAATCCATGAGCATGGGAGATCTTTCTAATTTCTGAGATCTTCCTTGATTTCCTTCTTTAGAGGTTTGAAGTTCTTGTCACACAGGTCCTTCACTTAATTAGTTAGAGTCACACCTAGGTATTTCATAGATATTGTGACTATTGTGAAGGGTATTTTTTCCCTAATTTCTTTCTCCCCATGTTTAACCGTTGAGTATAGGAAGGCTACTGATTTGTTTGAGTTAATTTAATATCTAGCCACTTTGCTGAACTTGTTTACCAGCTGTAGGAATTCTCTACTGGAATTTGTGGGGTCACTTTAAGTACACTATCACGTCATCTGCAAAGAGAGATGTTTTTACTTCTTCCTTTTCGATTTGTATCCCCTTGATCTCCTTTGCTGTCTCATTGCTCTAGCCAGAATTTCCAATATTATGTTGAATAGGTAGGGGTAGAGTGGGCAGCCTTTTCGCATCCCTGATTTTAGTGGGATTGCTTTAAGTTTTCTAGTTTTAAGTTTGATGTTGGCTGTTGGTTTGCTGTATATTGCTTTTATTATGTTTAGGTATGGACCTTGGATTTCTGTTCTTTCGAGGACTTTTATAATGAAGGGGTGTTTAATTTTGTCAAATGCTTTTTCAGCATCTAGTGAGATGGCCATGTGATTTTGCTCTTTGAGTTTGTTTATATGGTGAATTACATTGATGCATTTCCTTATATTAAAACCATCTCTGCATGCCAGGGATGAAGCCTTCTTGATCATGGTGAATGATCATGTTGATGTGTTCTAGAATTCGTTTTGCCAGGATTTTGTTGAGTATTTTTGCATCAATGTTCATAAGTGAGATTCGTCTGAAGTTCTGTTTCCTTGTAGGGTCTTTGTGTGGTTTAGGATCCAGGGTTATTGTAGCCTCAAAAAATGAGTTAAGTAGTATTCCATCTGATTCTATTTTGTGGAATAGTTTGGAGAGTATTGGTGTTATGTCCACAATAAATATCTGATAAAATTCTGCATTGAGCCCATCAGGACCTGGGTTTTTTTTTTTTTTTTTTTTGGTTGGGAGGCTTTTGATGATTCTATTTCTTTAGGTGTTATGGGATTATTTAGATGGTTTAATGGGTCCTGGTTTAATTTTAAGATCTTGTATCCTTCTAGGAATTCATCCATATCCTCCAGATTTTCCAACTCTGTGGAGTATATGCTTTTGTAGTAGGATCTGATGATTTCTTGAATTTCCTCATTTTCAGTAGTTATGTCTCCACTTTACTTTATTATTTTATTAATTTGTATACACACTCTTTGCCATCTAGTTAGTCTGCCTAGGGCTTTATCAATCTTGTTGATTTTCTTAAAGAACCAGCTCTTGGTTTTGTTGATTCTTTCCATGGTTCTTTTTGTTTCTATTTGGTCTGTTTCTGTCCTATTTGATTATTTCTTGCAGTATACTCCTCTTGGGTGTATCTGCTTCCTTTTGTTCTAGAGCTTTTAGCTGTGCTGTCAACTTGCTGATGTATGGTCTCTCCAGTTTCTTTTTGGAAGAGCTCAGAGCTATGAGTTTTCCTGTCAGTACTGCTTTCATTGCATCCCATAGTTTTGGGTATGTTGTGTTTTTGTTTTCATTGAATTCAAGAAAATCCTCAAATTTTTTTAATTTCTTCTTTGATCTTATCATTTAACACAGCCTTGTTTAGTTTCCATGTGTATGTGGGCTTTCTGTTGTCTTTGCTGTTGTTAAAAGGAAGCCTTAGACCATGGGGATCTGGGAGGATGCATGGGAATATTTCAATCTTTTTATATCAATTGAGGCTTGTTGTGTGTCCAATTATGTGGTCATTATTTGAGAAGGTCCCATGGGGTGCTGAGAAGAAAGTGTAGTCTTTTATTTTAAAATGATATGTTGTGTAGATATGTTCTGTAGATATCTATTAATTCCGGTTGGTTCATAGTCTCTGCTAGTTTTACAGTATTCTTGTTTAGTTTCTGTTTTCATGATCTGTCCATTGGTGAGAGTGGGGTATTAAAGTCTCCCACTATTATTGTGTGGTGTGAAATGTATTTTTTGAGCTTTATTAGGGTTTATTTTATGAATGTGGGTGCTTTTTTATTTTGAGCATATATGTTAAGGATTAAGAGTTCATAGTGACAGATTTCCCCTGTAATGAGTAAAAAGTGTCCTTCCTTTTACCGTGAGATAGTATCTGTCTTTGTCTCTGAGATGAATTTCTTGTATGCAGCAAAATGCTGGATTGTTTTTATGTATCCAGTCTGACAGCCTATGTCTCTTTATTGGGGAGTTGAGTCCATTTATGTTAATAGATATTAAGGAATAGTAGTTGCTGTTTCCTGCTATTATTGCTTTTGTAGTTTGAATTTTGCCGTTGTCTCTTTCTTCTATTGGTTTTCTCACTTAGGAGTTTTCTTGCTTTTACTAGGATGTAGTTCCCCTCATTGTATTTGGTTTTCCACCTATAATTCATTGTGGTGCTAGATTTGTGTATTATATATATTTGTAAATATAGATTTGTCTTGAAATATCTTCATCTCTCCATTTATGGTGATTGATAGTTTTGCTGGGTATAGCAGCTTGGGCTGGTACTCGTGCTCTCTTAGGGTTTGCATGATGTCTGTCCAGGCTCTTCTAGCTTTCATAGTCTCTGTTGAGAAATCAGGTGTGATTCTGATTGGTCTGCCTTTTTATGCTTTTTGACCTTTTTCCCTTACTGCTTTTAGTATTGTTTATTTGCTTTGGGCACTTCGTGTTTTGACTATTATGTGTCGGGAGGAATTTCTTTTCTGGTCCAATCTATTTGGAGTTCTGTAGGCTTCCTTTATGCTCGTGGTCATCTCATTCTTAAGTTTAGGGAAGATTTCTTCTACAATTTGTTGAAGATATTTACTCTGCCTCTTAGTTGATATTCTTCTCCCTCTTCTATTCCTATTATCTTCAGGTTTGGTCTTATTGTGTCCCGGATCTCCTGGACATTTTGTGTTAGGAGCTTTTTGGTTTTTGCATCTTCTCTGGCTGTTTTGTCTATCTTTACAATGTTGTGTTCTGCCCTCGAGATTCTCTCTTCCATCTCTAGTAGTCTATTTGAAATGCTTGCTTCTGTGGCTCCTGATTTCTTTTTTAGGTGTTCTACCTCTGGGTTATATCTTTTAGTGTTTTCATTATTGTGTCAATTTCTGTTTTAAATTTGTTCTTCCATTCCTTCATCTCTTTGGTTCTATTTTTCTCTAGTTTTTTGAGTTCTTTGAGTATTTTTTTGTATCCTCTTTAAAAGATTCTGATTTTTTTTTTCTTTTCCTATTGTTCTTGTTTAAGGAACTCTATCAGCATCTTGAGGTATGATTTTACGTCAGCGTCTTCTTTTTTTGGAGTGTTTGGCATTCCAATGTTTGCTGTGATGGGAGAGCTGGGTACTGGTGTTGCCAGGTTGTCTTGGTTTCCTTGGGATATGCTCTTTTGCTTTCCTCTTGCCCTCTTGTTGTCAGTGATATGTTCTTGCCTTTTACTTGTACCTGGTCTGTGTCTCTGGATCTCCACTGGTCCAGGTGGTAGATGGTCCGAGCCCTGTTCTGGGGCCCAATGCTGCCGGGTGGGAACAGAAGTCCCAATGCTGGGTTCCTGTTCCCTGGATCAGGCAGCGCAGGATTGCGCTTTCCATGCACACTCGGCAGGGATCTCTCTGCTCTCTGGCTGCTCAGATCTCCTTCTCACCAGGCCTTAATCTTTTTTACAGACTATTGTTAATCTGATTTTGAAATTAAAATTATTTAGTCAGGCCCAAGTGCAAAACTTGATTTTATCATAATCTCTTAATCTTAATTTGGAAATTCTTTTTCAAGACATTAGTGTTTTACATTCAAAAAATCAATAAATGTATTTTATAGTTTAATGCATACAATTACTTTTTATACCATTTCAAATGTAATTTCTTTTCTTATAATAATAAAATAATTGTTTCATTGCAACTCATTTAAAAATATATTTGCAATTCCAATAATGGCATCCTCATTCTTACTGTTATTTGAAAGAATTGAAAAACCACACAGGAAAAAAAAAATACGTACTAGAATCCAACAGAATCTGATGACTCAGATTTTTCTATAATAATGTTATAATAGTAGTAAGCAAATTATTTCCTTAGAAATCATTTCTACTTTCCTAAAATCTCAGCACTGTGTGCCCAATATTTGAGTAAAAATTATCATAGTCATATCTTTACAAATAAAATGTGTTAAAACAACTACATATGTAGATATTTCTTTTAGGTAATATGGAGCAAAATAATCAGTACTTTGAGTCTATCAAACATTTATATTTCCAGCAAAGAAAAGGGGGAGATGTTCGTTAGAAAATTGTAGGAATTAAGATTTCACATTGTATTGCAGCAACTTGAAATAGAAAGTAATAAAAGTTAACCAGCCACATGGAATTATTGAATATTTATAATTATTAGAAAAAGTATCTTCTCGATAGAAATATACTAAAATAAAAACAAGTATGTTATTTTATATATTATGAATAACAGATTCACAATATCTTTAAAACTATAATCTGCATAAGAATTTCATGGAAGTTTGCCTTGAACTGTGGGCCCTGCTCCTTCCAGTTGGTAGTTTTGAGTTGTAAGAAAGCAGGCTGATTAGGCCATGGGGAACAAGTCTAGAAGTCTAACACTTCTTTATGCCATCAGCTTCATTTCTTACCTCAAAGTTCCTACCCTCAGGTCCTGCTCCAACTTTCCTGAATGATAAACTTCAAAATATAAAATGAAATAATCCTTCCCTCCCCAAAACAACATTAAGTAATGGTTTAACTAAGAAAAATAAACAAAAACAAAAACATTATTATCATTTGTAATTGTTTAGTTTTAATTTTAAATAATAAAATAATTGGCCCTAGGTGGATTTCCATGTATTTTTTTATGTTGAAACTTGCTACCTGTCTCTTAAGTCCTTTACAGAATAATACAACTCCTCAGCTGGGAGAAAGAAATACTGGCCAACATATTCACCATTGTCTGTCCACCCCTGCCTTCCTCACAGATGAGACTATCCCAGAATGTAGTTATGTGTGATAACTAAGTATAAAGCACACATTAGTAAAATGGCAAGTTTAACTTTATGTTCAAAGTGCATTTTATCAACAATCCCTGCAAATTTTGTTCCTAGTCAGCAGTAGCAGAAAATATTCCCTTTAGGAGTCACTTTGATATAGCATTAAAATAGATTTAGCAGTAGAAACTTCTGATGGATTGGAGAGATGAAAACTAACTCTGTAATCTCAGATTTTCCCTGTTTGTGTAAATCTACAAATCCTGTATCAGAAAGTATTGAAATCTAGATCCTAAAATATGGTAAAAGTTTGAAGGACCCACTGGGAGCCCACGTGTTTACTTTGGAAACCCTGTGGCTGTTTGTTGGCCTTCTTAGATGTCTTTGAAGCCTTAAAAGATTATGATTAAGTAGGATATACCATTAGAAATTTTAGCTCTTAAGCTTCAAAAATCATGATGAAAATAAACTTCTAACTGCCAAACTTCTTTGGCAATACAAAACAATGCTTTCACTTACAAAATTCCCATTTCTCTGTTATGAAAAACAGATGATGTGAGTATTCCACAAAGCAATATAGCAAAGCAGAGTGTTGCAGTCTTTCCAAATTGAATTCCAGAAGATACTTTTAGAGAGAATTTTAACCCCAGAAAAAGACATAACAATAATTATTTTCAAATGCTGTTAGAAGCTACTACTGAATATATCTGCATCATTACCCCCCCCACACACACATACATTTTCTCTACACTTTAGGGTAAACCTACTCTCTAAAATTTTAAAAGTAATTCAGGAAGAGTCAAACATTAAAAAAAAATCATTCTGTAGGTAGGAAGAACTGAACATGTCATCGTCTGATTTTAACCACAGAACAATAACAAAAATTATCATATTAAAATATGCATTAGGAAGTCAGTTATGCTCACTACTAAATCCTGGTTGGGAGAGAAGAGGGAAAGGGCAAAGAGGGTGGTACAAGTTTAGGTATGAGAAGAGACAGGAAATAAGGCCAGAGGGCCAGGAGAATGAATAGAAATATGTAACAGTGAGGGGTGGAAAAACAGGGTCTGGGACTGCTAGAAAGTCCTGAACACTAGGTAGGCAAAAAGCTCCTAAGACCCAGTGGGGATTGTGGGCCTCTGTACAGGATTCTTTCCACATAGGTCTCTGGCCAAGCCAGAAGCATGGGTTTAGACAAAGGGGAGAGAACTCTGCTGGGGAGGGGAGGGGGAACTACTTCCACTGCCTGCCTCCACTGTTGCTCTTGCTCCTCCATATTTCACTGTGTTGCTGTTTCTTATTTCACTGTTGCCACTTCAATTGTTCCAAGACTTTGGGCTAGGATGGGCCAGCAGGAGGGTGACTAGCCTGCAAGGGGCTTCTGGAAGTGGTTTTGGGAGAGAAGATTCCTTCCACAAGCTGCAGTGTTATGGCTCTTATGACAGAAACTTTCAGACTCTGGAGTATTTCTTACACACACTTATTCCTTCTGGATAGGATTCTTATAAAGATGTTTGGGGTAGGTCAGGGTCTGACAGCATTTTTTTTTTTAACCTGAGAGTATGAGAATAGCTTATCTACATATGGGAGGGTTTTGCTATGGTCTTACAGTAGGTACTTTCTATTGGCTTGGCCTGATAGCTTGGGAATACCTCATCTACAAATGGGAGAGTGTGGTCCTGCTTCTACATGACTATGGCCACTAATCTCTCTACAGGGAACTGTAAGGAGGTTGTAGCTATTTGAAATGCACCTGGGCTCTTGGGAATTTAGGGAAGCACCAACAATCTCTTAGGGTCATCAGGGCTTCAACTTTATCTCAACTAGGGACCAGGATATCTTTAATAGACTGCTGCCCCACAGGGAAGGCCATTAGCTGAATTATCCAACAGATGTTTGATAGAACCTGAGTAAACCACCTGTAATAAGTAGGCATGGCCTCCAGTTATTCATCTCATCCATCTCAAACTTTTAACCCAGAATTGTTTTTGTCTAAAGTGAAAAAACATAGAGCAGAGACAGAAGGAAAGGGCATCCAGAGATTGCCCGGCCCAGGGATCCTTCCCATTCACAGATACCAAACCCTAACACTATTGATGCCAAGAGCTGCTTACAGACAGAAGTACAATATGGCAGTCTTCTGAGAGACCCTAATAGCATCTGACTAAGGCAGATGCAGAGACTCACAGCCAACCATTAGACTGAGCCCAGAGACCATAATGGAAGAGAAAGGGAAGACTGAAAGAACTGAAGGGTATTGCAACCCCATTGGGAAAAAAAAAGTTTCAACAGTTTTAGTACCTTAGAGGTCCCAGGTACTAAACCACCAACCAAAGAGTATATATGGGTGGGAACATGACTCCTACTACAAATGTAGCAAAAGTTTTCCTTATCTGCAAAAAATTGGAGGGGGGGGTGCTTGGTGCTGTGGAGGCTTGTTGCTGAGAAGGGGGATGCTAGAGGGATAAGGCTGGAGTGTTGTGAATGGGTGGGACACCCTCTTAGAGGCAAAGGGGAGGGAAATGGGATGGGGTTTTGTAGAAGAAAAGCAGGTAAGGGGGTAAATATTTGAAATGGAAATTAATAGAACATCAGTAAAATATGCACTGGGAACTCAGAATTGACCTTAGTTGCTTTGTCCATCATTGTATCCATAATCATTATTTTTAGAGATATTTCTTCTATATATCAAATCATGTGATATATTAGATAATGGTATCACAACTTAGTGCACATAGTTATCTTATAAACCCTTATGGTTCAAGACCAAGTTATGTGAGCAAAGAAATGTAAAACATTTGATTGCCAGTTTCAATCATTTTTTAGTCACCTGTTCATCACTTATTTCTTCCAATTCTGTAATAAAATATTTAGTGGCAAAGGCTCTGGCACTTACACAGAAACCACCTCAATAGATTTGAAGTCACCTGAGTGTTTTTGAATGGGTCTGTGAAGAAATTTTCAGGAATAATTTATAGAGGGTTCTTCTGTACACTTAAAATGTGTGTCTTCTAGTGGACTTTTAGTGAGCAACTAATATGTAAGAAAACCCAAGTAAAATCAGAGCTGATTTCTTACTTGTCTTCACTTCTTGTTGATGCATCTGTGTTTGTTGCTGCTGCTGCTTCATCTTTTGTTAACAACAGACTAACTTCATTGTCCTGCCAACATAAAAACTGGAGATTATTTAGAATCTTTCAGTCCTCCAGGACTACATTAAATCTACTGGGTCAAACTTTATGAACTGCAAAGCTGTGTGGTTTATCAACGTCTATAAATAGATCAACATCCTTTATTATACTATGCAGCCCCTATAAGTTGTAAGCTATTTTAATAATAAATGCACATTCTGTCATTTCTATTTCTCAGAAGAGCCATGTGAAAATATATTACAGAAATATTGCACGTGATGATGAAACATAATTTTACACATTCAATTTCAGTAACAGGTTCTCTCTGCTACCTTAAGATTGATATGGTCAATCAGAAATATAACCTCCAAAGCCAGAACTTTACTTGGTAGATGTCCTAACCCCTTTTGTGAACTATATCCCAAATTTGTTTTCTTGTTATTACACCAAAATAATTGTAATATCACCCATCCATGTTACAAATGTGTATATATCATTTCTATGTATGTTCTACATAAAAAAAAACAATTGTTGAATATATTTGTAGTTTACTGAGGGGGCAATCCATGCCAACAGGATTTTTCAAAAGTGTAATCGTATATAGGGGTTATTTTCTACTTTCAATAACAATATAAGAAACTTGTCCTCTTATCTCTAGTAATAAAAACAGCAAATCAACTGAAATAATGTGCTTTAGAATGAAATTATGGTTTGAGTCAGATCCTTGTAATTTCATATGGATCATACTGAATATAGGTGAATCACTCATATTAATATAAATTTGTGCTATAAAGGAGAAATATCTATCAGTCAAAATTACACTTGAATTAACTATTACTTAAAGTAAACTTAATTGCCCTATTTGTTATCTTCATTGTTTTTGATTAGCAACAGTCTCATGCAGCCTTCTTTTCCATTCACTTGTTTTCTTCCTTAAATTTTATTTAGCTTCACAGTGTTCGTTTTATTGTTTTTGTTTTTGTTTTTTTTTTATTTTTTGCTTTTTGTTTGTGTTTTTTTTTTCAATTATATCTGAACTAACTAACCTACCAGCATGTAGTCTCTTAATTAAATGATTTTTTTCAAATTTGGAATTTTATATTCAATAAGATAAAATCATGTACATCTCCCCCCAAAAAATGAAAACAGGTACATCATGATATAACCTTATAATCTTATAATTCCATTTTGTATATTCATTTTTGAATGTAGTTATCTATTCAGTGTTAGAATCAAAGCTCAATTCCTTTGACATGGAACCATACACAAAAGGCTCAAACTCAAGTTATAGGTGATCAAAGGCATACTTCCAAATTAGGAGAGCTCCTGACATCACACTCTTTCTTTAAATGACTGTTCTAACATTTTTTCTTTGCATGAGTTGGAGGTGGCTCTCACTGTATCCTCCAATGTACTGTTAATTGTTGCACTCCCTTATCCTTTTTGCTGGTATATCCTGGCCTCTCTATGATCCTTCTAGGTGCTCTCTGTTCTCCTGTGGATTGGAAGAAGCAATATCTCTTTTACTTCAAGGTGTTCAGCTTTCATTGAAAATACATTGAGGGCAAAGTCAATTTGAAGTAATCCAAGCAAATAATGTATCCAGGCAAATGTTTATTGGGGACAGATTCTGATAGTTAATAAAAAGAAATTTATCACTTTTATTCAAAAGTCACTACTATTTCTAGTTTTCACTAGCAGAGTCTCAGAGTGGAAAAATGTATTCTCATAAAAGTAGTGCCATCTACCCTTAGCTTTTCCAGCTTAGTTTTACTATTAAAGAGCACAGTAGCATGTTTGGATTAGAGGGATCAGGGTGAAGGATAAAATGAGAGACAAAGGAGATTATAGGGCTTGTAGGATATCACAGACACATTGAAACACCTGAGTTTTCCTGAAGGTTACCATAAGAATGTCAGTAAAAATTCATCAGCTTCTATAGAGTGAATACATTTCTACTGCCTTTGATGATCTCTCCATTTCTGGAAGAAACCTTGTACTGAGAACTTCCAGCTCAGTAGAGTAGCCTCTGGGACTACACTTATTTGAAAACATTTTTATTTATTTATACAAAACATGTAAGAATATGTTAACAATATTATATAGCAAACAATTGAAATTTTAATGATCAAAATTAGCTATTATAATTAAAATTTTTATAAAGCTCTCCAAATGTTGATGCAAAAATTCACTACAAAAATAATTATAGTGAATTTATAAGACTTTAGGCAAGTCATTAATCTAAGTGCATTTTATTATTTTAGAATTTCCAATGATACACATACAAATGAATTCATCCTGACTGATCTGCTTTTTTCCAATTGAATTATAATGTGTTGTAAAATAATAAGTTTTGATCATTAAATTTATATATTTTCTAAGATAAATTATAGCCAACAAAAGACTAAAATAACTCAGGAAATCACAGTTTATAAACTGTCACAGAAACAAATACACATTGGCGTATGAAAATAAACACAAATTTCGTTTAGTGATTGTAACATAGCTATATAAATACTTGAAAGAATCAATTCTGATAATATTAATGGGCATCTTAAAAAATCACTTGCTTTTCTCTTATTATATTCAAGCATATTTAGTATATACAGATTATGGAAACATACTGAATCTGCAAAGACATATATAACCTTATATCTATGCTATTATATGAAATATTGTTGACACCTGTATTTTAACATTTTAACTAAATATAAAAGAGTATATGGTATAGATATATATTTACTTTCTTTTGAATATTAATCCCGATTTTCTTAATGGCTTAGCTAGTTTATATCCCTTACCCGTGTCTCATTTTTTTTGTTTTCATGATGATTACTATAACAACTGGGATGAGAAAAAATTCCAATGCTCTTTTCCTTTACATATTTCTGATTGCTTAGGTGAAGTTGAGGAGCAACACGAACAATGTAAGGGGGGTGGAATAAGTTGACTCTGCCAACTCTTTAACTTGCTTATGCTCGAGGCAGTGATCATCCTAAAACAAGGGAAACATTTGCCTGATGGTATGGCGTGTCTCCGGAGTACAAAAGAACTCATACTTCTTCTCTGGGTAAAGCGGAAGAGCAGAGGCAGCTGCTTTAAGAGCTTCCGGTTGTGTTACAGGAGTCCTCTGTCCGGGCTGAAACCACTCCACCTCACATTCTGCTGCCTGCTCCTCTAAATTTTCCTCCACAGATTCAAATAATTCATCCTCTAATTTTTCTTTTGCCAGCTCTAATGCCTTTTGTTCCTTTAGCGGATACAAAGCATTCTCTCCGGGAAACTTTTACTCTGTTTCCCCGGACGAGATCCTCTCTTTTTCCAGCGGTTTTTCCGCCATTTGCTCCTTTAGCGGATACAAAGAATTGGACTCTGGCATAGTACTCTTTTTTCCAGGCGGTTCTTCCACCTGGACCTCTCCAATTCTGACTTGTTTAGAACTTGTCTTTCGGAGATCATTTCCTTTAATTCTCTCTGGCAACTCTCCTTTTCTGACTTGTTTAGAACTTGTCTTTCGGAGATCATCTTGTTTGTCCTTTTCTTTATCACGTTCTGTTTCTGACCCACTCTCTAGGTGCTGCCTGCTAACTTTCCATCTAGATAACTTCCACAACAGTAATGTTATAACAATTACCACAAATGCAAGCAATACTCCTTCTACTGCCAGAGAAAGTCCAAGAAGAGACATGCCTAAGTTTTTGGCATGTTCTTTTGGCACCCCGTATAAACTAAAGAGTGAAATGTCTCTCAGAACTTACCTATAAACTTCTTTCGCAGTTCTGAATCTGTTCAGCGGCCTTTTACTCCCGGGTTCAGGCACCACTTGTCACGGACCCACGCTTCCCGCCGCTAGGAACAGGTGTGCAACAAAACGAACAGCTTCTTCTGCAGATAACCTTTATTGAACAGCACTTTGAGCAGGGGCTTCATGAGCAGGAAACTTGTCTCTGAGTCGGGGACTCCCTACCGAGTTCTACTGTCTAGACGGCCTCTCGCGCGCAGTCCCCCAGGAACGATCTCTCTGTCCAGTCTCTGTTCACGCGGGACCTCCCGCAATCTCTCCTATCGGGTCCCTCTCCACGTGGTGCCTCTCCGCCATCCCTCCATGTGGGGTCTCCTCTCCGTCTTCCTCTTCTTCTCACGTGGGGGAGAAAATGCACTGCTATATATGCCTAAGAGACTTGTGTTGCTACCTGATTGGTGCATCCTCCTGTAGCTCAATCACGTGCCCCAAGAGTGGGCTGTGACTTATGTGGTGCATGTGCATTAAGTCTCTTAGCTGAGCAACAGCTCTGTTTGCTGAGTTCTCAGCAGGAAGCCGGCGCCATGTTTGGGTGCGGCACAAATGGCTCCTTACAGGCAGAGAGATCTCTGCTGAGGGCACTCGTAAACTGCGCCCCGGCCCTGCCTGATCCAGGGACTAGGAACCCAGCATTGGCTCTCTATTCCCAGACAGCAGCTTTTGGGTGCAAAACAGGGCTCAGACAATCCTATAACAGGAGCAGTGGAGATCCGGGGACACAAGCCAGAAAAAAGGGAAAGGCAAGAAACAATCAATGACAACAAGATGGCAAGATGAAAGCAAAAGAACATACCCCAGGGAAGCCCCAGAGATAAAGGCCTGGTGAGAAGGTGAGCCGAGTAGCCAGGGGGCAGAGAGATTTCTGCCGAGTGCGAACGGAAATTATGCCCCTGCTCTGCCTGATGCAGGGACCAGGAACCCAGCATTGGGACCTCTGTTCCCACCCGGCAGCTTTGGGGCAGAGAACAGGGCTTAGCCCATCTACCAACTGGACCAGCAGTTCCCAAAGGTTAAGGCTGGTAAGAAAGAGATCCAAGCAGCCAGGGAGCAGAGAGATCTCTGCTGAGTGCCCACAGAAAGCATGCCCCTGTTCTGCCTGATCCAGGGCCAGGAACCCAGTATTGGAATTTCTGTTCCTACCTGGTGGCTTTGGGGCACAGAATATGGCACAGACCATCTGCCACCTGGACCACTGAATATCCAGGGACACAGACCAGGTACAAGGGAAAGGCAAGAACATACCACTGACAACAAGATGGCAAAAGGAAAGCAAAAGAGCATATCCCAAGGAAATCAAGACAACCTGGCAACACCAGTACCCAGCTCTTTCATCACAGCAAATATTGGAATGCCAAAAACTCTAGAAAAAGAAGACGCAGACCTAAAATCATACCTCAAGACACTGATAAAGATCCTTAAATAAAAACAGAAGGAAAAGCAAAAAGATTCAGAAGCTTTTAAAGAAGATACAAGAAAAAAACACTCAAAGAACTCAAAGAACTAGAGGAATACAGAACCAAAAATATAAAGGAATAGAAGAGGGAAATTAAAACGGAAATTGACACAATAAAGAAAACGCTAAAAGAGATAACCCTAGAGGTAGAACACCTAAAAAAGAAATCAGGAGTCAAAGAAGCAAGCATTTCAAATAGACTACAAGGAATGTAAGATCTCGGGGGCCGAACACAACATTGTAAAGATAAAGAAAATAGCCAGAGAAGGTGCAAAAACCAAAAAGCTCCTAACCCAAAATTTCCAGGAGATCCAGGACACAATGACAAGACCAAATCTAAGGCTAATAGAAGAGGGAGAAGAATATCAACTAAGAGGAACAGTAAATATCTTCAACAAAATTGTAGAAGAAAACTTCCCTACCCTTAAGAATGAGATGACCACCAGCATAAAAGAAGCCTTCAGAACTCCAAATAGGTTGGACCAGAAAAGAAATTCCTTGCGACACATAATAGTCAAAACACCAAGTGCCAAAGCAATGAAATGCTAAAAGCAGTATGGGAAAATGGTCAGGTAACATATAAAGGCAGACCAATCAGAATCACACCCAACTTCTCAACAGAGACTATGAAAGCTAGAACAGCCTGGACAGATATCATGCAGACCCTAAGAGAGCACAAGTGCCAGCCCAAACTGCTATACCCAGCAAAACTATCAATCATCATAGATGGAGAGATGAAGATATTTCAAGACAAATCAAAATTTACACAATATCTGACCACAAACTCAGCACTACAATGAATTATTGGTGGAAAACCCCATACAATGAGGGGAACTACATCCTAGTAAAAACAAGAAAACTCGTAAGCAAGAAAACAAAAAGAAGAAAGAGATATAGACAAAACTCAACATACAAAAGCAATAATAGCAGGAAACAACAACCACTATTCCTTGATATCTATTAACATAAATGGAATCAACTCCCCAAAAAAGAAACATAGGTTATCAGACTGGATACATAAACATAATCCAGCATTTTGCAGCATACAGGAAACTCATATCAGAAACAAAGACAGACATTATCTCAGAGTAAGAGGGTGAGAAAAAACATCCAAGAAAACAGCATCAAGAAGCAAGCTGGAGTGGCTATTATAATACGGAATAAAGTAAATTTCCAACCAAAAGTTATCAAAGAAAAAAAGGAAAGAAACTTTTTACTCATTACAGTAGAAATCTGTCAGGAAAAACTATCAATCCTTAACATATATGCTCCAAATACAAAAGCACCCACATTCATAAAAGAAACCCTTCTAAAGCTCAAAAAATATATTTCACCCCAAACAATAATAGTAGGAGACTTTAATATCCCACTCTCACCAATGGACAGACAGATCATGGAAACAGAAACAGAACAAGAATACTTTAAAACTAGTAGAGACAATGATAAAACTGGAATTAATAGATATCTACAGATCATATCATCCTAAAGTAAAAGAATACAACTTCTTCTCAGCACCCCATGGCATCTTCTCAAAAATTGACCATATAATTGGGGACTGAACGAGCCTCAATCAATATAAGAAGATTGAAATACTCCCATGCATCCTCTCAGATCACCATGGTCTAAGGCTGCTCTTTAACAACAACAAAGACAACCAAAACCCACATATACATGGAAATTAAACAACACTCTGTTAAACGATAGTAGGGTCAAAGAAGAAATAAAGAAAGAAATTAAGGATTTTCTAGAATTCAATGAAAATGAAAACACAACATACCCAAACTTATGGGATGAAATGAAAGCATTACAAAGAGGAAAACTGATAGCTCTGATCTCTTCCAAAAAGAAAATGGAGAGAGCATACCTGAGCAACAGGACATCACAGCTAAAAGCTCTAGAAAAAAGGGAAGCAAAAACACTCAAGAGGAGTAGATGGTAAGAAATAATCAAAAGCAGGGCAGAAATAGACCAAAAAGAAACAAAAAGAACCATTGAAATAATCAACAAAACCAAGAGTTGGTTCTTTGAGAAAATCAGCAAGATTGATAAAGCCCTAGCCAGACTAACTAGATGGAAAAGAGAGAGTATAAAAATTAACATAATCAGAAAGGAAAGTGGAGACATAACAACTGAAACTGAGGAAATTCTAGAAATCATCAGATCCTACTACAAAAACCTATATTCCACAAAGTTGGAATATCTGGAGGAAATGGATGAATTCCTAAAAAGTTACAAGATCTTAAAGTTAAACGAGGACTAGGTAAACCATCTAAATAATCCCATAACACCTAAAGAAATAGAAGAAGTCATCAAAAGCCTCAGAACAAAAAAAAAAAGGCGAGGTCCAGACTGGTTCAGTGCAGAATTATATCAGACATTTATTGGAGACATAACAACAATACTCTCCAAACTATTCCACAAGATAGAATCAGATGGAATAGTACCTAACTCATTTTTGAGGCTACAAAAACCCTTGTTCCTAAACCACACAAACCCTACAAGGAATGAGAACTTCAGACAAATCTCACTTATGAACATTGATGCAAAAATACTCAACAAAATTCATGCAAACTGAATCCAAGAACACATCAACACGATCATTCACCATGACCAAGAAGGCTTTATCCCTGGGATTCAGGGATGGTTTAATATTCAAAAATCCATCAATGTAATCCACCATATAAACAAATTCAAAGAACAAAATCACATGGATATCTCACTAGATGCTGAGAAAGTATTTGACAAACTTCAACACTCCTTCATGTTAAAAGTCCTGGAAAGAACAGGAAATCAAGGTCCATACCTAAACATAATAAAAGCAATATACAGCAAACAAACAGGCAACATCAAACTTAATGGTGGGAAACTTGAAACAATCCCACTACAATCAGGGACTTGACAGGGCTACCCATTCTCCCTCTACATATTCAACATAGTACTGCAGTTCCTGGCTGAAGTAATTAGACAGCAAAAGGAAATCAAGGGTTTACAAATTGGAAAGGAAGTAGTAAAAACATCACTGTTTGCAGATGACATGATAGGGTACTTAATTGACCCCACAAATTCTACCAGAGAATTCTTACAGCTTATAAACAAGTTCAGCAACATGGCTGGATACAAAATTAACTCAAACCTATATTCAAAGAACAAACATGTGGAGAAAGAATTTAGGGAAAATTTACCCTTCACAATAGTCACAAAAACTATGAAATACCTTGGTGTGACTCAAACTAAGCAAATGAAAGACCTGTATGATAACAACTTCAAACCTCCAAAGAAGGAAATTGAGAAAGATCTCAGAAAATGGAACGATCTCCCATGCTCATGGATTGGAAAGTCAACATTTTAAAAATGGCCATCCTACCAAAAGCAATCTACAAATTCAATGCAATACCCATCAATATTCCAACCCAGTTCTTCACTGAGTTGAAAAGATAAATGTGCAATTTCATCTGGAATAACAAAAGACCTAGAATAGCGAAATCCATCCTCAACAACAAGAAAATATCTGTTGGAATTTCTGTTCCTGA
The DNA here is from genome assembly GCF_963924665.1 of Micromys minutus. Classification (NCBI taxonomy): domain Eukaryota; kingdom Metazoa; phylum Chordata; class Mammalia; order Rodentia; family Muridae; genus Micromys; species Micromys minutus. Next base: position 1,002,425 of record NC_137969.1, on the reverse strand, counting down.
CCTCAAGCTATATTACAAAGCAATTGTGCTGAAAACTGCATGGTACTGGTATTGAAATAGGCACGTGGATCAATGGAATAGAATAGAAGATCCAGAAATGAGCCCACTCATATATGGTCATCTGATTTTTGACAAAGGAGCTATAAACATCCAATGTAAAAAGGACAGCCTATTTAACAAATGGTGCTGGTCCAACTGGCACTCAGCATGCAAAAAAAAAAAAAAAAAAAAAAAAAAAATGAAAATAGACCCTTTCTTATCTTCTTGTACAAAGCTCAATTGTAAGTAGATCAAAAATCTCCACATTAAGCCAGATACACTGAAACTATTAGATGAGAAAGTAGGGAAAACCTTAGAACTCAAAGCCACAGGAGAAAGTTTTCTGAACAAAACACCAATCGCTAAAGCCCTAAGTTCAAAGATTAAAAAATGGGACTTCATGATATTGCAAAGTTTCTCTAAGGCTAAAGAAATTGTCAAGAAAACAAAATGGCAGCCATCAGAATGAGAAAGGATCTTTACCAACTCCACATCAGATAGAGGCCTAATATCGAAGGTATATAAATAACTCAAAAAGCTAGACACCAGAGAATCAAACAACCTTATTAAAAATGGGGTACAGAGCTAAACAAAACATTCTCAATTGAGGAATATCGAATGGCTGAAAACATCTAAGGAAGTACTAGACATCCTTAGCCATCAGGGAAATGCAAATCAAAACAACCATGAGATTCCACCTCATACCAGTCAGATTGGCCAAGATCCAAAACTCAGATGACAGCAGGTCCTGGCGAGGTTGCGGAGAAGAGGAACACTTTTTTATTGTTTTTGGGGTTGTAAACTGATACAACCACTCTGGAAATCATTCTGGCGATTTCTCAGAAAATTGGACATAGTACTACCTGAAGATCCAGCTATTCGACTTCTGGGCATATATGCAAGAGACACTGTAATACACAAGAAAGACACATGCACCACAATGTTCATAGCAGCTCTATTTATAATAGCCAGAAGCTGGAAAGAACCCAGATGTCCTTCAGAAGATGAATGGATACAAAAATTGTGGTACATATACAGAATGGAATACTAGTCAGCTATCAGAAACAATGACTTAATGAAATTCTTAAAAAATGGTTGCATCTATAGAATATCATCCTGAGTGAGATAAACCAGTCACAAAATAACTGACATAATATGCAATCACTGATAAGGGGATTCTAACCCCAGAAAGCCCTGAACACCCCAGAAACAACTCACAGATTGCACGAAGTTCAAATAAAAAACAAAAAATAAAAGACAAACAAACAAACAAAAAAAACCTATTAAGCTAGATCCTTTCACACCAAGATAACTTTGACTATTTCCGGGTTACATTCTGTTTTACATGTACTTTTTGCTCATTTATCTAGTAAGACCTTAATGCACACAATCAAAGCTTTGGGTAAAAAAAATAAGCCAAGCACTGACAAAAATGTATTCTTATACTTTTATGCTAAAATGCTTAAAACTTTTTCATTTATTTGTATTTTAAAAGAAAGTTTTTCTGACAAAAAGAAATAAAGAAATGGCAATTTTAGCAGAAAAAAAATTAAGAAGGCAGACAGCTGTACTGACTCCAATCTAGTAAAATCTCAGTAACAATTTGCTCAATATCTTTAATCCCTCAATCTCTTATGCATAAAGTATTAAGAATGAGAATTCATTTTATTTTAAGTGATTTTGAACAGTTTTACTTTTTAGTAGTTTACAAGCAATCATTCTTCATAACTTTTTGCAACAAATTATATTTTTGTTGTTTTAGTCCCCTCTTTTTTTCTGTCCTCATTCTTCTCTTTTCCTTTTGTTTCCTCACCTCTAGCAGCCTCTTTCCATCTTTATGTCACATGTCACAAATTTAGACCTTCCAAATGTGTTTATTGAGATTCATGGCACACAGTGTACATTTCACAAGTGTTATTTTCCATTGTTTTATTATTGTTAAAAATGAAAGCTGATAGTGGGATGCTAACCCCAGAGGCTTGCACTCCCCCAGAAACAACTCACAGACTGTATGAAGTCCAAGAAATAAAGAAAACAAAAAATATACATATATTTAAAAAACAAGAAGACTTTGACTATTTTCATGTTGCGTTTTGTTTTGCATGTACTCTACACTTATTGTAACTATTAGGTTTTCAATGCATACTGTCAAGCCCTTGAAAAAAATCAAGTACTGACTAAAAAAATATATACACATGGTTTTATGTAAAAATAATTTCAATGTCTGAAAAAACAGTACTGACAAAAATGTATAATTTTAAGCAAAAAATATTTAAAATCTGTACATTTATCTTTGTTTTGTAAAATAAAGTCGTTTAAATAAAAAAAAGAAACTTAATGAAGTATAAGTAAGATCAAATAAAGTAACATCAAAAGCTGATGTCTCTTAACTGCCAGTTTATTAGGCCATTGGATTTGAAAGTAGAGATTAAATCATCCATACTTAACCTATAAGCAAAGTCATGCCTTTGTGGACATTGTACAATTCAGATACCTGGGTTTCACTTTATAACATTGGATACTTTTAAAAACAGTGTTCTTACCATGAAATACAAATAATGAGCTATAATATATTTTCAATTTTATATTGTTAATTACTAGTTATTTTTGACTCTGGAATAATAACACCATGGTTTTAAATTCGGAGATTTAAATGTGCCACCTCTAAGCAATCAAATGAAATTAATTCTCATAAGCCCTCAGCAATTAATTTATAAGGACATCTCTCTGTGTGTTGAAGTAGTAATAGCAGTTCACAATCATTTATAATTTTCAGAATGTGGTTAGATGGGAATAAAGATGGCTTAAATATATATTAAATCTTTATTGTGTTATAGTGGCATATCACTGGGACAAAAAATTTCAAGTATTTTATTTAAATAAAAAGAAACACAAAAGCTTGGCTACCTTGTACATATATTAAACAAGATTGTTGGAAAGTTACTAGAATGTAGGAATGACAATAGGAGTTATTATTGCTGGTGTCTGTGTTCCAAGCAACAAATATATTTCAATTCTGAAAATGCCCAATTTCTTAAAAATATTCAAATTATTTCTTTATATGAATGTTAATGGTTACATATTAACATTTTTTCTTCAAAAGATACAAGAAGTCATTTTATTAAGATTTCCAATTGAAAGCATATGAAAACTTACCTTGAGTGAGTATGCCACTATAATTAATGGGATGTATGGGTGACCATCCCAAGTTTCTTCAGAATGCATACTAAGACAGAAATAATGTCAACAAAGTTCAATGTCAATCATCCTACTCAATGAAGCAAAATTATCTAGTCAGCGGGGTATATGTTGATGCCTTCTAAGAGACAGAAAGTAAATTCACAGTAGTCATCAAATATAAATAAATCAATGTTTCCTTCAGTAGAGAATAGGGTTAGAACAAATACTCTTTATCAGGCTTTCCAGAATCAAAAGCATCAGTAAATCAATCAAGTATGTGTGCCCTTTTCTTTTCCCTTGATATCAAAACTGAGAACACTCAGAATTTTTTAATTTAATTTTTAAACTTCATTTTAAAAAACAAAGATAAATGTACAGATTTTTAAGCATTTTTACATAAAAGTATACGAATACATATTTTATAAGGTTGTCATTAAGTATTTGTGAGTACATATACATACACGTATGTATATATATAACAATAATATAGGAAAAGAGGTTATTAATTAGAGGGGATAGAAGAGAAATTGGGACGGACTGTAAGAAAGAAAGAGGGATATGATACAGTACTATTTTAATTAAAATATTTTTTTTCTTTAACTTCACACAGTCTGAGTTGTTTCTGGGGTGTTCAGAGCATTCTGGGGTTAGTATCCCATTATTAGTGAAGGCATATTATGTCTGTTCTTTTGTGACTGGGTTATCTCACTCAGGATGATATTCTCTAAATGCAACCACATTCTTAAGAATTTTGTTAAGCCATTGTTTCTGATAGCTGAGTAGTACTCCATAGTGTAAATGTACCACAACTTTTGTATCCATTCATCTACTGAAGGACATCTGGGTTCTTTCCAGCTTCTAGCTATTATAAATAGAGCTACAATGAACATTGTGGTGCATGTATGTTTGTTGTATGTTGGAGCATTTATGAAGTAAATGCCCAGAAGTGGAATAACTGGGTCTTCAGGTAGCACTATGTTCATTTTTGTGAGGAACCACCAGATTAATTTACAGAGTGGTTGTATAAGTTTACAACCACACCAGCAGTGGAGAAGTGTTCCTCTTACTCCACATCCTCACCAACATCTATTGTCATTTTAGTTTTTCGATCTTGGCCATTCTAACTGGTGTGAGGTAGAATCTCAGGGTTGTTTGGATTTGCATTTTCCTGATGGCTAAGGATATTGAGCACTTCCTTATATGTTTCTCAGCCATTACATATTCCTCGATTGAGAACTTATTTAAGTCTGTAACTAATTTTTTAATAGGGTTGTTCGATTCTCTGGTATCTAGCTTTTTGAGTTCTTTGTATACCTTGGATATTAGGCCTCTATCTGATGGGGGTTTATTAAATATCTTTTCCCACTCTGTTGGCAGACATTTTGTTTTCATAATAGTGTCTTTAGCCTTACAGAAACTTTGCAATCTCAGTAAGTCCCATTTGTCAATTTTTGACCATAGTACTCTAGCTATTGGTGTTCTGTATAGGAAATTTTCTCCGGTGACTATGAGTTATAAGGTTTTTCCTACTTTCTCATCAAATATTTTCAGTGTACCTGGTTAAATGTAGAGATCTTTGATCCAGTTGCACTTGAGCTTTTTACAAGGACATAAGAAAGTGTCTATTTTAATTCTTCTGCATGCTGAGTACCAGTTGGACAAAGACCATTTGTCGAATAGGCTGTCCTTTTTCCATTGAGTGTTTACAGCACCTTTGTCAAAAATCAGGTGACCATATACATAAGGGCTTATTTCTGGATCTTTTATTCTATTCCATTGATCCATGTGCCTATTTCAGTACAAGTTCCATGCAGTTTTCAGCACAATTGCCTTTTAATATAGCTTTTTCTCAGGGATGGTGATTCCTGCAGATGTTTTCTTGTTGTTGAGGATGGATTTCGCTATTCTAGGTCTTTTGTTATTCCAGATGAAATTGCACATTGCTCTGTCCAACTCAGTAAAGAACTGGGTTAAAATTTTGATGGGGATTGCATTGAATTTGTAGATTGCTTTTGGTAAATGGCCATTTTTAAAATGTTCATCTTTCCTATTCATGAGTATGGGAGATCTTTCAATTTTCTGAGGTCTTCCTCCATTTCCTTCTTTAGAGTTTTGAAGTTCTTGTCATACAGGTCCTTCACTTGATTAGTTAAGAGTCACACCTAGGTATTTCATAGTTTTTATGACTATTGTAGAGGGTATCTTTTCCATAATTTCTTTCTCCACATATTAAATTGATGCAAAAATACTCAACAAAATGCTTGCAAACCAAATCCAAGAACACATCAAAATGATCATTCACCATGATCAAGTAGGCTTCATCCCTGGCATGCAGGGATAGTTTAATATATGGAAAACCATTGATGTAATTCACCATATAAACAAACTCAAAGAAAGAAACCACATGGTCATCTCACTAGATGCTGAGAAAATATTTAACAAAATTCAGCACCCCTTCATGTTAAAAGTCTTGGAAAGAACAGGAATCAAGGCTCATACCTAAACATAATAAAAGCAATATAGAGCAAACCAACAGCCAACATCAAACTTAATGTTGGGAAACTTGAAGCAATTCCACTCAAATCAGAGACTCGACAAGGCAGCCCCCTCTCCCCGTACCTATTCAACATGGTACTGGAAGTCCTGGCAGGAGCAATTAGACAGGAAAAAAAAAATCAAAGGGATACTTATTGGAAAGGAAGAAGTGAAAACATCACTATTTACACATGACATGATAGTGTACTTAAGTGACCCCACAGATTCTATGAGAGAACTCCTACAGCTGATAAACCAGTTCAGTAAAGTGGCCGGCTATAACATTAACTCAAACAAATCAGTAGCCTTTCTATATTCATAGATTTTATTTTAAGGTAGTAAAAATGTCTAACTAAATCAAATGTGGTAGGTCTGAATCTTAGCACTTGGGAGGTAGAAGCAAGGGAATCATGTTCAAGGCTGACATTATAAATAATGCTGCTATGAACATAGTAAAGCATCTGTCCTTTTCACAATTTGGAGTACCTTTTGGGTATATGCCCAGGAGAGGTATATCTGTGTTCTCAGGTAGTATTTTGTCCAATTTTCTGAGGAACTGCCATTCTGATTTCCAAACTGTTTGTACCATGTTGCCATTCTACCAAGAGTGGAGGCATGTTCCTTATTCTTCATATCCTCACCAGCATCTGCTGTCACCTCAGGCTTTGATCTCAGCTGTTCTGACTGATTCAAGTTTGAATCTTCGGGTTGTTTTGAATTTTTAATCTAATATCAAGATGAAGTTCATTTCTGAGAAACACACTTTTTGAGAAAGTGCTAATTTCCTATAGAGGGAATTAGCCAGTTCCCCAGAATACTGATACAAATCAGAATAAGACCTGCAGATGGAGATAAAGGCAGCTAATAAGAAATAGAAGCACATAACATCAAAAGTGCAATTTATCATAAGCTGGGTAATTTCTAAGTATCACAGAATGCCAAATATTAAATTCCCATTAATTAAAAAGACTCTGATTAATACATTCAAGCTTACAGTGGTAACATCAGAGGGCGTTTATCTACAAATTGGAGCCAAAGAACCCTGGCAATAGACTTTCTCTAGGCACAACTTAAAAGAGCTTAAAAATAACCCTGATAAGTAGACCATTAAACTTACAAATAGAAATTGAGGAGGCAATAATCTTTAGGTGATCACAATAAGCATCAATTTGACAATGTAATATTCACAATTCCTTAACTTAAATACAAGTAGGAAAGTTAATCACTTCACCTGAAGAAAGTCATGCAGCATAAAACAGCAGAAAGTGTAAATATGAAAAAAAGTAGACATATTTTAACATTGAGAACTCTATTCTACAACTTCATACAAGTAAATATAATGAGTAAAATAAAAAATGTACATTAATAATGGAATAAAACCCAGAAGTTAACAATCTAAATATTGAGAATAAAAGATTTATAAATGTAAAGAATTATGTAGGGAGTCATTATAAGATAAGAAATAAAGACTGGGAAACTAGAGGAAGTGACTCCAAGTAGACGAAAGCTTAGCAAATTTGAGGTTTAAAAAGAGAAAAATTAGGACATTATTTCTAAATGTCTGAAGATAACAGTTCATCTATTGGAATGTTTGTAGGCATGGTCCAAATTGACAGATCAGGCTTGGACTTCACCATGGTACCAGGTGCCATCACCAACCACTCACATTAGATTATTCCTCATTATCCTCCAGTCTCCAGTTCTGCTTCTCTTCATTGTACCCACATCCTTCTGTTTCTCTTTCTCTCTCACATTTTCCCATCACTTACTGGCTTCTTTTAATAGATTCTGTGTCTCTGAATGTCTGCAGTTATCTTAGGAGTAGTCTCAGGAGTATTATGCTACTTTCATACATTATGGCAGTACCCATGGAAAATGGTGCCTCTGTGACACTGACCTGTATTTTTCTCAGGCTAGTTCCCTTTCCAGGCCACATGACACTGGTCTGACTCCTTTTCCAGCCCACCTAAGTGGCTTCATTTGAGAATCTTCTGTCTTGGGCTCATTCCTACTTTGGCATTTAGTCCTACTCAGGTCTTTTCTAATCTCTTGCTTGCTTTCTGTCCTAGGAGCCATCAGAGCCTGTTCAGCACCACCCTAATGGTTGTATCAGGCTAGTTCCTGCCCCAGCCCCCTCAAACTAGTCTTTTGACTTTTGCTTTATTCAGAGAATGTTAAGCCACCAGTCATTAAAATCTTAGACCAGAACACTGAGCATGGTTTCTCCCCACATTTTCACCTGCTGAAGCACATGGGATATAGCAGCCACTCCTGAAATATTTTGATGAGCAGAAACATATTTCTGTATTGTTTATCACTTGATAGAGAAAACAAAAGGGAGATGTTTAGTTATATGCTGTTTAATTTTAAAATTAAGATATAATTATATTAATTCTCCCTTTATTTTTCTTCTCCCCAATCTTTCCCTTGCTCCCATACACCCACTAGTTCCTAGCTCTTTTCTCTTTGTTATACACACACACACACACACACACACACACACACACACACACACACACACACACACAGAGGTATATGCACACATTGTAAAATAGAATAACATCATTTTTTACACTGTATTTTAACACTGAATAGCTCTTCTGAGGCCCTAGAACCTCTTTATTATCAACAGTGAAAACCACCATTTAAACAAAATGTAGCAGTTTTCTAATGGGTCAGACCTATGATCTCTTTCATTGCATCATAATCAACCATTAATTAATTCAAAGGAAAACTAACATACATCAATCAAAGTGGTCTGCTGGACTAAAAAGCTTCCATATAGTAGAACAGTGAAGTTAGTATTAAATATTAGTCTATAAAATGAAAATCTGGCTTTATGTAGCTATTCAAATAGGGTAAGTTTCTATAATATACAAAGAAGTTGCAAAACTAAGCATCAAAACACAACAAGAAACAAAAAAAAGTTGCAGTTAAAAATAGGTTCTACAAGCAGCTGTCTGGGACAGATACAGATACTTACAGCTGACCATTGGATAGAAGACACCTGTGGAAATGTTAGGGGAAGGATTGAAGAAGCTAAAGAGGATGGCAACCACATTGGAAAAACAATATCAAGTGACCAGTACTCCTGGGAGCTCCCAGAGACTAAGCCACCAAAGAGCAGACAAGCTGTTTCTTGGTCCCTGCCACATATGTAGCAGAGACCTGTGTTGACTGGCCTCAATAGAAAAGGATGCCTCTAATCCTATAGGGAATTTATGCCCCTCTGAAAGGGACCGCAGGAGGTATGAGCACTGTACAGTCAGGTGGGAGTCTGGTGGGGAGCACCCTGTTAGAGGTAAGAGGTGTGGGAGGGGTAAAGAACCCTTACAGGGAAGTCCAGGGAAGGACAAAACATTTGGAATGTAAATAAATAAAATAGTTAAAAACTAAGTTTACAGGAGTAAGCAGAAAGCTCTCAAAAAGAAACACAATGGCAGATAAACTTTATTTATATGTACTTTTAAATGTTCAATAACCTTAAATATCATGAAATGGATAATGTAGCTATACCAATCTTTGGATATATACCCAAATTGTTTTACATCCTACTATAGATATATTAATCATACTCATTGAAACTTAGTCACAATCTTCAAAAACTAGAAACAAACTAAATATATATCAACTCATAAATGGAAAATGAAAGTATTGTATGTTTACATGATGGGATGCTATTCAGATATTAAGAAAACTGAAATTGTGGAATTTGTAGGTAAATATTTGTAGAAATATGTCTGATTAAGCTAATTCATACCCAGAAAGGCAAACATCTTATGTTCCCATTAATATGTAAATGTGAAAATATTAGAATATTTATAGAGGTTGAATTCTAGTAAGGTATAATGGGAGCATGGACAGAACATGGGTTGTACTAAGGAGAAATGCAGAACAATGATATAAGAAGAATTAGGAATGGGAATAGGAAAACAAGGTACAAAAAGATAAATAGGGGTGAGGTAACTAAACACCTGTGTATATATATATTTAATGCTTTATAAAATATATGCATATATATAAATAAAGAGTCTAAATAGACTGAAAGTGTAACAAGATGACAATGTCCCTACCTGACACCACAAGCTAACAGGTTTTGCAATTATTAGTCACAAAGTTTGCACAGACTTCCGAATGTTGTAAGCTCTTGGTAGCACTCAAAGCCTGAAGGTAAGATCTTCCTGAAGAAAACATGTCATGGAACATAGAGACATCAACCTGTATCAATGTGAGAAATTCATCACCTACTGATAGGATCCATAATCATGTTAGATACTATGTACACTTTGGGGGTGAAAATGACCATTAGTCTTACCCACCTATTAATATGTTAAGACAACAATTGTGCTGGAAAACAAGCCCTGATGTTATGAAGTTAAATAAACCTTCTCTGGTTTTATTTAAGGCTAATTCTATAAATTGATATTCATCCCTGACAATATTATGAGAAACAAGTATTACCAGATAGAAAGGTCATAGGCAATATGGGAGGATCTACTATTCTTCTAATGAATAAACCTAATAAGAAAGTGACTCCTAGAGAATTATTGCTGTTGTTATACCCATGGAGAAGTTTATCCCACCAACTTTATCAAAAAGCCTCTTAGATAATGATTATCTGGTGATCCAGAGCTGTTGAACTTGTGGAGAAGAATATTCCCCAGAGAATCCAGGCCTAAATGAGACTCTGCACAGCATCACTGATCCAAAGACTCATGAATCATGTCAAGAGATACAACAGAATTATTTTCTATACCAGAAGTATTAGATGACCAAAACCAGAGTTTTACAGTCAAAGTACTCCAAATGCACATATTACTTCCCAGTAGCTGAGAAAGAATTCACAGTTCTCTGAAATGTCAAGCAGAAGAAACACAGAATGAAGGGGTGGACTTTAAATACCATCTATCTTGAAGAACTATTGGAAATCTTTAACTGCTAAGGAAGGAAGAATTAGATACCAAGAGATGCTTCTAAACACATGTGTGTGTAGAGTATAACTAGTGGATTTTTAAAAAGCATAACTTATAAAGCTGTGAAAAGAAACTGGTCAGTAGATAGAGAAGAAATTGAAAGGGAAAACATGGAAGCATAGATTTTATAAATATTTGTTGTTATTGCTAATTACTGGTTGTTACATTGACTATATGTGGAATGAACTACAATCTAGAATTAAAAAGCTCATGTCTGATCCAGATCTTAATGCTGGAAGAAATAATTCTCCAACATAGATTTGGCATGGAGATATCGAGCCATTAGCAGCCATAAAAAGCTTAGGTCCAAACAAGGTAGTACACACCTTGAATCCCAGGAGACTAAGACAAAGAATTTCTGAGTTCAAGGTTAGCCTGGGACAAAGCAGAACCCAGATCCAGGCATGGTGGTACACATCTTCTTGTGGAGACCTTCATGAAGATATTGAAAGAAAGAACATTCTCTCTTCTTTCCAGTTTGCATTTATTTATCAGCACATCTGTTAGAGCCTATCAAAGACCTGCTGAAAAAACTAGCCTCATGGGTCTAAGTAATTACTACATTCTCTGATTTCTCAATCCCATTATTAAATTAGTTGGACTACACACTGTAAGTCATCACAACAAATTCCCTTAGTATATAGAGACATTCCACAAGTTCTAAGTTACATATTGAGTTTAAATTCTCATCTATCAAAAAAGAATAAATTTGTATATATGCATTAAAAAGCATTCCAAACACTTCTTTAAATGTTATGTTGAAACTAAATACATTAAGTTTAAGATTCACATAATAGGTAAAATGCCTATCTAGAATATTACATATTACTACTACGCAAATGTTAATTTTAGTGTGTAACTAAACTCTTCTTCACTAGCTATTTTGTTGGCAATCTGAATTATATATCTGCCATCTCTTCCTTGTAGCCACAATTATCAAAATGTTCTTTTGACAACTCACTTAATTTATAAAGGGGTTAAGATATTAGTCTATAGAATTAATTGTTGTCATTTACCTTGGATCTTTTATTGCTCCTTTATTCAAAAGAAAACACACTAAAACAAAAAGACAGAAAAGTGCATATTTAGTGAATACAGGAGCAATAGCACTGCTCCAGAACATATTAGCTCACTAAACCTAGCCCTTCATTCTCCTTTTAGAATGTAAAAGAGCAAAGTCTTTTTTTTTCTTTTTTTTTTAAATTGAAATTTTTTTGCATTTACATTTCAGATGTTATCCCTTTCCCACCATTCCATCCTGCTCTCCCTTCCCCTCCCATTGCCTCCATGAAGGTGCTCCCTCACCCAACCACCTTCTCTTACCTCAGCATCTTTGCATTCCCCTACATTGAGAAAACAAGCCTTTGCTGGACCAAAGGCCTCTCCTCCCACTGATGTTATAGGACCCCCTTCTGGGACCCCAACTCGAGTCTCAGTGGTTACCCAATGAAACAATGAGACCTTCTCGTTGCAAAAGCATGAGGTAGTTTAATGACAGAGCTCCGGGCCAATACATATCTCATGCAGGAGAAAGAGGTACTGGCCATGAGGCTCGAAAGCTGGGGGATTTTATAGGGCAGGGGTTGGGAGAGAGGGTTTGGGGTGAAATGTGGGGCGCCACCCACACGTTCCCACGCATTCACCATTACAAGATGGCGCTGATATCCGGCTGGAGTTAGCAGTAAACAAGCCATGTGCGCACACGCTGGGTAACTTTTCTGCCTCATGAGTTCCGCCTCTTCCGTGGCGTCATAGGGCCTGCTGAGTTTCAACCAATCAGGGGGCTCCGCGTCCAAGGCAAGGACTGATCCCTTTATAGGGGACGGGCTGGATAGCTCCTCTCTCTCTTCTCTTCTTCTTCCCCTCTCTTCCTCTCTCTTTCCCTCCCGCTCCCGTGTGTTTCCGTTCGTGATCTGGTTCGTGGGCTCCTCCGTCTTGTTCATCGTGTTCGTCTTTTGGTTTTCTCTGCCTTCTTCGTCTTTTCGTCATGTGAAGCAAGTACCGGTTTTCCAGAGCAATAAAGTTACTGCAGAAGGATTCTATTTCGTGTGCCGCGTCGTTCTTGCAGGCGAGACGGTTGCGCCGGACAGTGAAAGACCTGAAAGACCCCCGAAGGGAGACCCTCACTCAAATCTCAGGAGAGGTGCACACCCAGCGAGGCACCGAGACCAGACTTGCTGCAATTGCACGAGGAAGTTTATTGAAAGTGAAACGGAGCAAGATCTCAGGCCAGCATGCTGGGGTCGGAAACTGATACACCACACATGGGTAGAGGAGTTCGACCCCAGCCTGAACTTGTGACTGGCTTATAAAGGCAAAAACCACAAAAGAGGGGGAAGACAGGGGGAGAATGAGGAAATTCACAAGGTGAAGAGTCATACGTTATTCATCAGTTAAACCATGTGTCACTTGAATCATACACCTGGAGCACACCTTGGGAGTTGAAACTTTCCACAGAGGTCATCATCGGGACTTTCTGTGGTTATTCTGGGAACTGTTCTTCTCAATAAAGTTCCAGGTGTGATTACCTGCAGAGGAGAGGGCCCTAGGGCAAGGAATCAGTGTCTTTTGACAACTTTTTACTCTTCAGGGGCTGGGAAAAAGTACAAAGTTTACAAAGTTTACCCAACACCAATAGCCTATGTGCAATCAGGAATTCAGGAGACTGGTGGGGTGGATGCTTATCTAAGTCAGGATACACATGGTTAACATCTAATTTACATTTGAATAGACTTGGGAGGGGCTCATTTGACTGAGGACTCAGTTGTAAAAGACAGCCAAGAAAGGAACATTTTAACGATGGTGTCTGGACTTGTTTTACTAAGTTCTCAGTCTTAGGCCTTTAAGCTCACAAACTAACCTTTTTTGCCCCAACTTACATGATTTTTTTTTTTTAGACCTTGAATTTAATTTCAATGTCAGAAAATGCTATCCTCTGGTGCATATGTACCTCATGCTGTGGGTCTTTCCATGCGAACTCATTGTTTGGTGTTTTTGTCCTTAGGAGCTGTGGTGGGTTTGAGTAATTGATAATTTTGTTCTTCACATGGGATTGCAGATCTTTTCAGCTCCTTCAGTCCTTTCTCTAGCCCCTTCTTTGGGGTACCCATGTTCTGTCTGACAGTTAGCTAAAAGCATCTTCCTTTGTATCAGTAAAGCACTGGCAGAATCTCTGAGAAGGCATCCATAATAGGTTTTTGCCAGGAAGCACTAATTGGCATCAGCAATAATGTTTGAGTTTATTGGGCACATATTTGGTATATCCCCAGGTGAGGCAGTCTCTGGTTGACCTTTTCTTCTATCCCTGCTCCTCTATTTGTCTCCTTATTTCATCCCATGAATGTTTTGTTTTTTCTTCTGAGACCTCCACTTTCTGACCTTCCTTCTTTTTGAGCTTTATCAATGTAATAATGCTCTACATCTGTCATTCTCCTCAAATAATGTTTCAGATTTGTTGTGGTGAATATCCAACCACAATATACCTATTCAAAGAAAACACAACTTTGTCATAGTGAATCTCTAATCCAGTAAGATCATTCAGGGAAAAAGGCAACCCAATTCTATATTTATAAACTGCATACCTATATTGGAAACATACGACTCTGCCGCACTTTCTTCCCCAGCTGTAAAATTCCTACTACTTACAGATTCTCCAGGACTTGAGCCTCTGCCCCATCTTCCAACAACTCTCCCTCTATCCTCCTCCATTCACCGTCTCCTGCAACTCCTCCCTTTTCCCTCCTTTTTCTGCCTAGTTCAGAAAACCCACCTCCTCATAAGTAGCCAAATGATTATCTATTTGTCATCTTTCTTAGCCAATCACATTATTAAAGGAAATACCTCTACACTGATTTATATATTTTTCCCTTTAGAAAAATAATGTATGTGAAAGTAAATTTATTAAGTAAGAAGTTAGATTTTGGTTAGCATGTTATTTTTTCTATCTATCAGGGAGTGGAATCTTTAGATATATTTCAGTTGGAGAGCCTTTCCTAGCACAGGAAATACTGGCTTTGACCCTGATTTGCATTGTTACAAAGAGAAATGACTGTCTTCTTCATCTTCACTGACACATTAGATATTCCTTGTTTGTATAAACTTCAGGTTAATTTTATGATTTACTGATAAGAACTGGATATATTTTTATGATCAACATCATCTCCAAACAAAAGAATTTGGCTTTTGGGTTTCTGTTTTAATTTTCATTGGTTTCTGCCATAGTTTAAAAGAAATAACAGTAGAGATAAGGTGCAAATAATAATGAAATACCAACTTATATTTATAATTATCCCTATGCATTTGAGAGTTTCAAGGATTTCAACAGCATTTAAATAATATTTACTCACATGTAAATTGTTATTAATGTATATGAAAATACATGGAAGATATAAATTTGAATTTTTTTCTGTATTCCTTTAAAACATTTTGAGAAACCTTACATTTGTTGAAATATAATGGGATAAATTAAATCTCTCTTATATGAAACTATACAAGGTAAGTAAATTTTCGTTAGTTCTAAATGACTTTAACCTCAATTTTCTCTTCATTTTAATAAATCATTTTCAAAATAGAAAAAAACAGCATCATCATTATTGTTAATAAGTAAGCTATAAGAAATGGTGGTAAGAGATGAAAGAATAAATTTCCTTTGTACTCAGTTACAATTTTTTTAAAAGCTGAGTTTTATAGGATTAACTTTAGGGACAAGCCTTATATAATCATGGAGAAGTGCATTCATCAAAAAGAAATATTTCATTGTACCCCAGGTTTTTTTTTTATTATACATATGTTCACATAATGATATCTTTCAAGCAAGTGGATAGCACTGTTCTCTTTTGATGTAGAAATATTATCTTCTGACAGTGTGTAGAATCTAAAGAGAAGTGTTTCAAAACTGATTAGAAGCTAGAAATATTTTTTTTTACCTTAATTATCTTACTTATACTTATGGTATTAGCTTTGAGAGTGGATAAAAGCATTTATTTCTTTTGTCCCACAACAGCCTCTTTTTTAATACCAAAATAATTAGTAATTTTAAAGGAACAAAAAAATATGTATTTAGTAGAACAAATGAGAAAGATGAGAAAGAACAATATAGTTATCATGTGTTTTATATGCATCTATTTTTTAAATTTTATGATTATAATATCACAACATTTCCCCTTGCCCTTTCTTTCTGTAACACATGAAAATATTCCTTTATATACATTTACCCACTCTTCTTCAGATTCATGGCATCTTTTAAAAAATAATTGTTATTGCATAGTAAAAGCATATGGATATATATATATATATATATATATATATATATATATATATATTGAGTAAGATCACAGTTATCACAGTTTTTCTTTCTGCAATCCCTCTCTGGTCCTTCTGTAAGCATATTTACATGCTTCTGTCACCCATTTATTTACAGAGATGCTAAAAATTATTATGAGCTTCAGAAGGAACTGTTGTAAGTTGCCAATTGTGTCCCCTCAAGAGAAGAACTATATACTCTATTCAAGTCACCTGAGTGCAAGATGATGGCATAAGTGGAAGTTTATTGGCATTATAAAATACACAACAAGCTCTTTGGTTCCCAAAAAGTCATGGGCACAAGATACTAATTTTTAGAACAAAGGACTGTGGCTTTCCTGAATGTTTAAATTAATACCATAAGAATTGGTTCTATCCCAGATTTTAAAGCAAAATACATAGATAATTTGTAGACATTGGATATTAGGCAAGCTATTCAGCAAGTAGATGAATACTACTTTAAACCCCAAGTAGTTGTTTAAGTCAACTCATGTTAGTTTTGCTACATCAAATATGAGGAAATTGACAATCATGGACAGTATAGATTTTCAGAAAATCCTGGGAAGCCTACTTAGTAATTGAAGAAATGGACAAAGATAGGGAGCAAGCAAAGCTCAGTGATTGGTGATTGCAGGAATAGACCAGTGTGGGTTAAACCCATGATATTCTGATATACCAAGCAGGACATCTTTTCCTTTCCTTATACCCTTCTTTTAAATCACTTTTTCTCATTTTTTCCTACAACTTTTGCATTCTCCATATTATGCTTAAATGCTAACATAGATGGTCTTTAAATACACATGATTCTATGTTTTAAAGGAATGGCCTACATTTTGTTTGGTTTGGTTTTATTTTGTTTTGTTTATAAATGTATTACTGCAAAGGGCAGTATAACAACAACTAACAAATCTCATAAGCTTCTTCACGAAATTGTTTTTTTTAAAGATAAGCAGAGAGTTGTGACAGTGGTTTTATATAGTTTTTAATTTGATTGTTTTAAATAGCCCTACTTTTCTAATCACTTTCAACCACAATTATATCAGCTTTAAATATGTTACAATAATATGTACACCAAAAAAACTTGTACGAATCAGATATTTTATCAAATAAGCTGAGTATAAACTATTTTTAATAAAATGTTTCTTAATGTTCTCTGTGTAATGCTTCAGTCCCCAATAATTCTAAGAACTGTCATTTTTGTGAGCCATCATTCTGAATCTGATCTTAACTCTTGAATATTCACTAAAAGAAAGGCCTCTTGTTATAGCGACCTCATTCTGTAGAATATAGGAATGTAATTTGCATGGTCTATGAATGAGAGATATCAGAAGTATACTAGATCACAGTTTTATTTTTTTAAATGGGTTCCAATATTGTTCCTCAGCGAGATAACACACATACAAGATAAATAACAGTGATATAGCATTTTTTGTAATGATAGAGTAGCCTGTGTCATACCTGTCAGTGACACTCTACTGGAGACATCCTAGAGTCACATGAAAAGAATTTCACAGAGGCGACTTCAGGACGCAGAGTGGAGCCTGGCCCATCTGCTACCCGGAACGGCCACTCGTAGAGGCTGAGCAACTGGTGGGAGGGAGACCTGGGCTGCCGGGGAGCAGAGAGATTTCTATGGAGTGCACATGGAAAGTGCACCGACTGCCTTGCCCTACCCTGCCTTGCCCGAACCAGCGACTGGGAACAGAAAATTAGTACTTCTGTTTCCACCCAGAGGCGACTTCAGGACTCAGAGCAGAGCCCAGCCCATCTGCTACCCAGAACAGCAGCTCGTAAAGACTGAACATATGGTGAGTGGGAAACCTAGGCTGCAGGGGAGCAGGGAGATCTCTGCAGAGTGCACATGGAAAGTGCACCCCCTGCCTTGCCCTGCCCTGCCATGCCTGATCCAGCGACCAGAAACAGAACATTGGAACTTCTGTTCCCACCTGAAGACTCTGGGGCATAGATCAGGGCTCGGCCCATCTGACACCCGTACCAGTGGAGATTCAGGGACACAGACCAGATACAAGGAAAAGGCAAGAACATATCACTGAAAATGAAGTGGCAAGAAGAAAGCTAAAGAGTATATCCCAAGGAAACCAAGACAATCTAGCAACACCAGAACCCAGCTCTCCCATAACAACAAAGATCGGAATGCCAAACACTCCAGAAAAAGAAGACACAGACCTGAAATAATACCTCAAGATGCTGATAGAGATACTTAAACAAAAAAGGGAGGAAAAGCAAAAAGATTCAGAAGCTTTTAAAGAAGAAACAAGAAAAACACTCAAAGAACTCAAAGAAATAGAGGAAAAAAGAACCAAAGAAATAAAGGAATGGAAGAGGGAAATTAAAACAGAAATTGACACAATATAGAAAACACTAAAAGAGATAACACTAAAGTCAGAACACCAAAAAAAAAAAAAAAAAAAAAAAAAAAACCGGAGTCACAGAAGCAAGCATTTCCAATAGATTACAACAGATTGAAGAGAGATCTCAGAGGCAGAAGACAAAATGCAAACATAGACAAAAAAGCCAGAGAAGATGCAAAAAACAAAAAGCTCCCAACCCAAAATGTCCAGGAAATCCAAGACACAATGAAAAGACCGAACCTAAGGATAATAGGAATAGAAGAGGGAGAAGAGTATCAACTAAGGGGCACAGTAAATATCTTCAACAAAATCATAGAAGAAAACTTCCCTACCCTCAAGAATGAGATGACAACGAGCATAAAAGAAGCCTTGAGAACTCCAAATAGGTTGGACCAGAAAAGAAATACCTATAATATAATACATAATAGTAAAAACATCAACTGCCCAAAGCAAAGAAAGAATACTAAAAGCAGTAAGGGAAAAATGTCAGGTAACATATAAAGGCAGACCAATCAGACTCACTCCCGATATCTCAACAGAGACTATGAAAGCTAGAAGAGCCTGGACAGACATCATGCACTCCTTAAGAGAGCACAAGTGCCAGCCCAAGCTGCTATACCCAGCAAAACTATCTATCACCATCGATGGAGAGACGAAGATATTTCAAGACAAATCAAAATTCACACCTTATCTGACCACAAACCCAGCACTACAACGAATTATATGTGGAAAACCCAATACAATGAGGGAAAATACAGCCTAGTAAAAACAAAAAAAACTCCTAAACAAGAAAACTAAAAGAAGAAAAAAACACAGACACAACTCAACCCAAAAAAAGCAATAATGGCAGGAAACAGAAACAACTATTCCTTGATATCTATTAACATAAATGGTCTCAACTCTTCAATAAAGAGACATAGACTATAAGACTGGGTACATAAACAAAATCCAGCCTTTTGCTGCATACAGGAAACTCATCTCAGAGACAGAGACAGATACTATCTCAGAGTAAAATGGAGGGAAAAAAACTTCCAAGCAAACAGCTCCAAGAAGCAAGCTGCAGTGGCTATTCTAATATCGAATAAAGTAAATTTCCAAACAAAAGTTATCAAAAAAGATAAAGAAGGACACTTTTTACTCATTACCGGAGAAATCTGTCAGGAGGAACTCTCAATCCTTAACATATATGCTCCAAATAAAAAAGCACCCACATTCATAAAAGAAACCCTACTAAAGCTCAAAAAATACATCTTACCACACACAATAATAGTGCAAGACTTTAATACCCCACTCTCACCAATGGACAGATCAGTGAAACAGAAACTGAACAATGACACTGTAAAACTTGCAGAGACTTGAACCAACTAGAATTAATAGATATATACAGAACATATTATCCTAAAGTTAAAGAATACACCTTCTTCTAACCACCCCATGGCACCTTCTCGAAAATTGACCACATAATTTGACACAGAACAAGCCTCCATCGATATAAGAATATTGAAATACTCCCATGCATCCTCTCAGATCACCATGGTCTACGACTGGTCTTTAACAATAACAAATACAACAAAAAACCCACATACACATGAAAATTAAACAATGCTCTGTTAAAGGATAGCCGGGTCAAAGAAGAAATAAAGAAAGAAATTAAGGATATTCTAGTATTCAATGAAAACGAAAACATAACATACCCAAACCTATGGGATGCAATGAAAGCAGTATTGAGAGGAGAACTCATAGCCCTAAGTGCTTCCAAAAAGAAAATGGAGAGAACCTACATGAGAAACCAGACAGCACAGCTAAAAGCCCTAGAACAAAAGGAAGCAAATATACCGAAAAATAGTAGAGGTCAAGAAATAATCAATATTAGGGCAGAAATAGAGCAAATAGAAACAAAAAGAACCATTGAAAAAATCAACAAAACCAAGAGTTGGTTCTTGAGAAAATCAACAAGATTGATAAACCCCTAGCCAGACTAACTAGAGGGCAAAGAGAGAGTATCCAAATTAACAAAATCAAAAAGGAAAGAGGCGACATAACCTCTGAAAGTAAGGAAATTCAAGAAATCATCAGATCCTAATACAAAAACTTATACTCCACAAAATTTGAAAATATGAAGGAAATGGATAAATTCCTAGACAGATACAAGATCCCAAAGTTAAACCAGGACCAAGTAAACCATCTAAATAACCCGATAACACCTAAAGAAATAGAAGAAGTCATCAAAAGCCTCCCAACCAAAAAAAGCCCAGGTCCAGACGGGTTCAGTGCAGAATTTTATCAGACATTTATTGGGGATATAACACCAATACTCTCCAAATTATTCCAAAAGATAGAATAAGATGGAATATTACCCAACTCATTTTTTGAGGCTACAATAACCCTCGTACCTAAACCACACAAAGACCCTACAAGGAAAGAGAACTTCAGACCAAACTAACTTATGAACATTGATGCAAAAATACTCAACAAAATCCTTACAAACCTAATCCTAGAACACATCAAAATGATCATTCATCATGACCAAGTAGGCTTCATCCCTGGGATGCAGGGATGGTTTAACATAAGGAAATCCATTAACATATTCCACCATATAAACAAACTCAAAGATCAAAATAACATGGTCATCTCACTAGATGCTGAGAAAGAATTAGACAAAATCGAACACCCCTTCATGTTAAAAGTCCTGGAAAGAACAGGAATGCAAGGTCCATACTTATACATAATAAAAGCAATATACAGCAAACCAACAGCCAACATCAAACTTAATGGCCGGAAACTTGAAGCAATCCCACTAAAATCAGGGACTTGACAAGGCTGCCCACTCTCCCCCTACCTCTTCAACATTGTACTGTAAGTCCTAGCTGGAGCAATTTGAAAGCAAAAGGAGATCAAGGAGAAACAAATCGGAAAGGAAGAGATAAAAACATCACTCTTTGTCGATGACATGATAGTGAACTTGAGTACCCCAAACATTCAACCAGAGAACTCCTACAGCTGATAAAAAAAGTTCAGCAAAGTGGCTGGATACAAAATTATCTCAAGCAAATCAGTAGCCTTCCTATACTTAAAGGAAAAACATGTGGAGAAATAAATTAGGGAAAAGGTACCCTTCCCAATCGTCACAACAACTATGAAATACCTTGGTGTGACTCTAACTAAGCAAGTGAAGGACCTGTATGACAAGAACTTTAAACCTCTACAGAAAGAAATTTAGGAGGATCACAGAAAATGGAAAGATCTCCCATGCTCATGGATTGGAAAAATCTACATCTTAAAGATAGCCATCCTACCAAAAGCAATCTACAGATTCAATGCAATCCCCATCAAAATTCCAACCCAGTTCTTCATGGAATTGGAAAGATCAATGTGCAATTTCATATGGAATAACAAAAGACCTAGAATAGTGAAATCCATCCTCAACAACAAAAAAAACATCTGCGGGAATCACTATCCCTGACCTCAAGCTATATTAAAAGGCTCTTTTGCTGAAAACTGCATGTTACTGGTACAGAAATAGGCAGGTGGATCAATGGAATAGAATAAAAGATCCAGAAATGAGCCCTCATGTATATGGTCACCTGATTTTAGACAAAGGAGTTGTAAACATTAAATGGAAAAAGGACAGCCTATTCAACAAATGGTGCTGATCCAAGTGGCACTCAGCATGCAAAAGAATGTAAATAGACCCTTTCTTATCTCCTTATACAAAGCTCAAGTGCAAGTGGATCAAAGATCTCCACATTAAACCAGATACACAGAATCTATTAGATGAGAAAGTAGGGAAAACCTTAGAACACATAGGCACAGGAGAAAATTTCCTGAACAAAACACCAATGGCTCAACCTCTAAGGTCAAAGATTAACAAATGGGACTTAATGAGATTGCAAAGTTTCATTAAGGGTAAGGACATCGTCAAGAAAACAAAACGGCACCCAACAGAATGGGAAAAGATCTTTACCAACACCACATCAGAAAGAGGCCTTGTATCCAAGATATACAAGGAACTCAAAAAGCTAGACACCAGAGAATCAAATAACCCTATTAAATAATGGGGTACAGAGCTAAACAAAACATTTTCAGTTGAGGAACACCGAATGGCCGAGAAATATCTGAGGAAGTGCTCAACATCCTTAGCCATCAGGGAAATGCAAATCAAAACAACCCTGAGATTCCACCTCACTCCAGTCAGATTTGCCAAGATCCAAAACTCTGATGACAGCAGATGCTGGTGAGGCTGCAGAGAAAGAGGAACACTTCTCCATTGTTGGTGGGGTTGCAATCTAATACAACCACTCTGGAAATCAGTCTGGTGATACCTCAGAAAATTGGATATAGTACTACCTGAAGACCCAGCTATTCCACTGCTGGGCATATACCCCAGAGACACTTTAATACACAACAAAGATATATGCACCACAATGTTCATAGTGGCTCTGTCCTTCAGAAGATGAATGGATACAAAAATTGTGGTACATATACACAGTGGAATACTACTCAGCCACCAGAAACAATGACTTAACAAAATTCTTAAGAAAATGGCTGCATCTAGAGAATATCATCCTGAGTGAGATAACCCAGTCACAAAAGAACAGACATAATATGCAGTCACTGATAGTGGGATGCTAACCCCAGAGGCTTGCACTCCCCCAGATACAACTCACAGACTGTATGAAGTCCAAGAAATAAAGAAAACAAAATAAAACAAAAAAAAAATTACAAAATAAGAAAACTTTAACTATTTCCATGTTACACTTTATTTTACATGTACTTTATGATCATTGTAACTATTAAGTTTTCTAGGCATACTATCAAACCTTGAAAGAAATCAAGTACTGTCTAAAAATATATATTCATATAGTTTTATGTAAAAATTATGTTAAAATCTGAAAAATAAGTACTGACAAAAATGTATAATTTTAAGCAAAAAAATGTTTAAAATCTGCACAGTTATTTTTGTTATTAAAATAAAGTTGTTTAAAAAAAATGAATTTCATGAAATGCTCAGGTAATTTGACACTGGGAACAACAGAGATCCAGGGATGCAGGCCAGGTGAGACTGCACTGTGTGTAGCCATCGGGACAGAGGTCTGGACCGGGACCCAGGAAAGCGTGCCTTCCCCATTGGTTCAGGGAAAGAGGAACTCTGCCATAAGGACTCAGTTACCACCTGGAAGACCCTTGAATGCAGACAAAACACTCAGGCTATATGCCATCAGGAAGAGCAGACATCAAGGTATGCAGGCCTGGTGAGACGGCACTGATAGTAGCCTGGGCACAGAGAGGTCTAGGCAGGGAGTGTGCAAAGCTTGGCCCCCCATTAATTGAGGTGAGCAAGAACTCTGTCATAGCGACTTATTTACACCTGCAGGTCCCTTGGGTGGGGACCAAACACAAAGGCCACTTGCCACCAGAAAGAGCAACGATCAAGGGACACAGGCCTGGTGAGACTGTACTGTGAGTATCCAGGGTACAAAGAGGACAAGGACTAGCTTACAGTAGGTAAGGTGCTCCTGTTGGTACAGGGGAGCAGGAACACAACCATAGAGACTCAGGTCCACCCAAAAAGCCCATGTGTGCTTACCAAATACTCAAGACATTTATCACCTAAAAGAGCAGAGAAACAGGGACACAGTCCAGTTACATGGGAGAGACAGGAACCAATCACTGAAAATAAGATAACATATAATTACACACAACAAGATGGCAAGAGGAAAGCTAAGGAAATTACCCAATGGAAACAAATACAAACTGGCAACATCAGAACACAACTGTCCCATCACAGCAAAGAGCAGAATGCCAAACACTCCAGAAAAAGAAGACTCAGACCCGAAATCATACCTCAAGATGGTGATAGAGATCCTTAAAGAAGAACGGGAAGAAAAGCATAAAGAAATAGAAGCTTTTAAAGAGGATGCAAAAAAAATGTTCAAAGAACTAGAGGAAAACAGGACCAAAGAGATGAAGAAATTGAAGAAGGAATTTAAAATAGGAATGGAAAACAATAAAGAAAACACTAAAAGAGACAACCCTGGAGGTTGAAAACCTAAAACGGAAATCAGGAGTCATAGATGCAAGCATCTCCAACAGACTACAAAAGATGGAAGAGAGAATCTCCAGGGTCGAAAAAAACATTGAAAACACAAACAGAACAGTCAGAAAAGATGCAAAAGCCATAAAGCTCCTAACACAAAAATGTCCAGGAGATCTAGGACACAATGAGAAGACCAAAGCTAAGAACAATAGGAATAGAAGAGGGTGAAGAATATCAACTAACAAAAACAGTAAGCATCTTCAACAAATCTTAGAAGAAAATTTGGTACCCTTAGGAGTGAGATGACCATGAGCATAAAAGAAGCCGACAGAACTCCAAATAGAGTGGACCAGAAAAGAAATTCTTCTTGACACATGATAGGCAAAATGCCAAGTGTCCAAAGCAAATAAAGAATACTAAAAGCAATAAGGGAATAAGGTTATATAACATAAAGGCAGACCAATCCGAATCATACCTGAAATCTCAACAGATACTATGAAAGCTAGAAGATCCTGGACAGACATCATGCAGATGCTAGAAGATCACAAATATCATCCCAAGCTGCTATACTCAACAAAACTCTCAATCACCATAGATGGAGAGACTAATATATTCCAAGAAAAAACTAAATTTACAATATATCTGACCACAAACCCAGCACTACAATGAGTTATAGGTGGAAAACCCAATACAAACAGGGAAAATACATCCTTGTAAAAACAAGAAAATACCTCAGCAAGAAAACCAAAAGAAGAAAGACACACAGGTAAATAATACCTCTAAGAGCAAAAATAGCAGGAAACAGAAACCACTATTCCTTAATATCTGAAAACATAAATGGACTCAATTATCCAAAAAAAAAAAAAAAAAAAAAAAAAAAGAAAAAAAAGACATAGGCAATCAGACTGGAAACATAAAAAAAAAATCTAGCATTTCGTTGAATATAGGAAATTCATCTCAGAGGCAAAGACAGACACTAACTCAGAGTAAAAGGTTGACAAAAAAAGTCCAAGCAAATGTCCACAAGAAATAAGATAGACTAGCCATTCTAATCTCAAATAAAGTAGATTTTTAACCAAAAGTTTTCAAAAAAGATGAGGAAGGACACATTTTACTCATTACAGGGAAAATTTGTCAGGAAGAATGCTCAATACTTAACATATATGCTACAAACACAAGAGCTCCCAACCATATTTATAAAAGAAACCCTATAAAATCACAAAAAGTACATTGTACCCCACACAATAATAGTGGGAGACCTCAACACACCACTCACATCAATGGACATATCATGGAAACAGAAACTGAACAACATAGTGAAACTACCAGAGGTAACCAATTCAAACTAATAGACATCTACAGGACATTTAATACTTAATCAAAAGAATATGCCTTCTTCTCAGCACCTTCTCCAAAACTGATCATATAATCGGTCACAAAATAAGCCTCAATGTATATAAGAATATTGAAATACTCCCATGCAACCTATCATATCACCATGGTCTAAGGCTGTTTTTTCTATAACAACAAAGACAAAAAAAAGCCCATATACACATGGAAAATAAACAATGCTCTATTAAATGATACCATGGTCTAAGAAGAGATAAAGACAGAAATTAAGGATTTTCTAAAATTTAAGGAAAATAAAAACACAAAATACCTTAACATATGGGATGTAATTAAAGCAGGACTGAGAGGAAAACTTATAGCTCTGAGTGCTTCTAAAAAGAAACTAGACAGAGCAGATGCTAGCAACTTGACAGCACAGTTGAAAGCACTAGAGTAAAAAGAAGCAAATACACCAAAGAGGAGTAGATGGCAAGAAATAATTAAACCTAGAACAGAAATTGACCGAATAGAAATAAAAAGAATCATACAAAGAATCAAAAAAGCAGGAACTGATTCTTTGAAATAAGTAACAGAATCAATAAGCCTAGGGCCACACTATCAAGATGACAAAAATTAACGAAATCAGAAAGTGAACACATAAGAACTTTAACCGAGGAAATTCAAGAAATCACCAGATCCTTCTACAAAAGCCTATACTCAAAAAAAGCTATAAAATCTGGAGGAAATGTATTAATTCCTAGACAGATACCAGATACTGAAGATAAACCAAGATCAGGTGAACCATCTAAAAATCACAAAACACCTAAAGAAATAGAAGCAGTCGACCTAATCCCAATACTCTCCAAACTATTCCACAAAATAGATTCAAATGGAACACTACCCAACTCACTTTTCGAGGCCAAAATGAACCTCGTTTCTAAAACACAAAGACCCTAGAAGGAAAGAGAATTTCAGACCAGACTAACTCATGAAAACTGAAGCAAAAATACTCAACAAAATCATTGCAAACTGAATCAAAGAACACATTAAAAGGATCATTCAACATGACCAAGTAGGCTTCATCCCTGTGATTCAGAGATAGTTTAATTTATAGAAATTCATCCACCTAATTGTCCTGATGAACAAACTCAAAGGAAAAAAAAAAAACATATGGTCATCTCACTAGATGCTGAGAATGCATTTGACAAAATTCAGCACCTCTTCTTGTTAAGACTTGAAAAGTTAGGAATCCAAGTCCCATACCCAAACAGAATAAAACAAATATACAGCAAACCAATAGCCAACATCAAACTTAAATGTGAGAAACTTGAAGCAATCTCACTAAAATCAGGTTCTAGACAAGGCTGCCCACTCTCCCCCTACCTACTCAACATAGTACTAGAAGTCCTGGCTGGAGCAATTAGAGAGCAAATGAAAATCAAGGGGATACAAATTGGAAAGGAACAAGTAAAAACACCACTGTTTGCAGATGACATGATAGTATATGTTAATGACCCCGAAAATTTCACCAGAGTATATAGATATAAAATTAACTCAAACAAATCAGTAGTCTTCTTCAATTCAAAGGACAAACATGTGGAGAAAGAAATTAAGGTAAAGATACCCTTCACAATAGTCACAAACAATATGAAATACCTGGTGTGGCTCTAACTAAGCAAGTGAAGGACTTGTATGAAAAGAACTTCAGATCTCTAAAGGAAGAAATCAAGGAAGATCTCAGAAAATGGAAAGATCTCCTATGCTCATGGAATGGTAGTAGTACAGAGGTAGGCACATGGATCACTTGGACTGAATAGAGGATTCAGAAATGAGCCTTCGCATATATGGTCACTTGATTTTTTAAAATGTAAGCATTCAATGGAAAAATGGATTGGAAGGATCAACACTGTAAAAATGACAATTTTACCAAAAGCAATCTATAGATTCAATGCAATCTTTATCAAAATTCACACCCAATTGTTCATAGAGTTGGAAAGAGCAATGTACAATTTCATCTGGAATTGCAAAAAACATAGAATTGTGAAATCCATCCTCAACAACAAGAAAACGTTTGTGGTAATCACTATCACTGACCTCAAGGTATCTTAATGAGATTGCAAAGTTTCTGTAAGGTTAAGGCCACTGTCAAAAAAGCAAAATGGCAGCCAATAGAGTGGAAAAAGATCTTTACCAACCCCACATCAGATAAAGGCCTAATATCAAAGGTGTACAAAGAATTCTATAATTTAGACACCACAGAATCAAACAATCTTATTAAAAAATGAGGTACACAGCTAAACAAAAAGTACTCAATTGAGAAATATTCAATGACTGAGAAGCATTTAAGGAAGTGGTAGATACACTTAATCATTGTGGAAATGCAAATCATAATAATTCTGAGATTCCACATCACACCAAACAGAATTTCTAAGATCAAAACACAGATGACAGCAGATGGTGGTGAGAATGCGGAGAAAGCAGATTACTTCTCCACTTTTGGTAGGTTTGTAAACTGGTACAACCACTCTGGAAATCAGACTGGTGGTTCCTCAGAAAATTGGACATAGTACTACCTGAAGACCCACTTATTCCACTTCTGGGCATATACCGCAGTGATGCTCCAATATACAACAAAATCACATGCACCAAAATGTTCATAGCAGCCATATTTATAATACTCAGAAGCTTGAAAGAACATAGATGTCCTTCTATTGATGAATGGATACAAAAATAATGGTACATTTACACAATGGAGTACTACTCAGCTATCAGAAACAATGACTTAACAAAGTTTTTAAGAAAATGGATATATCTAGAGAATATCATCCTGAATGAGGTAACCCAGTCACAAAAGAACAGACATAATGTGCAGTCACTGATAATTGGGTACTAACCCCAGAAAACTCTTTAACACCTCAGAAACAACTCACAGACCATATGAAAGTCAAGAAAAACAAAGACCGAAAAAAAAAAAAAAAAAAGAAAAATCATTTTGCTTAATTTTACACACCAATAAAACTTTGACTATTTCCAGGTTACATCTTGTTTTACATGTACTTTTTGCTCATGGTAACTAGTAAGATTTTAATGCATGCTATCAAACCTACAAAATAGATCAAGTACTGACAAAAATTTCTTCATATACTTTAATACAAAAATTATTTAAAATCTGTACATTTATTTTTGTTTTTTTAAATAAAGTTGTTCAATTAAAAAAAAAGAAAAGAATTTTAGCAGATTAACTTTTTTGAACTAAGTGCTCTTGGCCATCTCTGTTAAATTTGTTTTGACTATTTATTTATCCAGCATTAGAACACCAACTGCACACAGTACCATCACTAGGCAGGTTGTCCTGGACTATATAGCAAGTTTGTTAAATATTAGCAAGTTACATAGTGAGCCAGCAAATGATAGCTCTATATCTTCAATGGTCCTGCTTCTCAGTTCTTATCTTGATTTCCTTTTCCAACTATTTCCAGTAATAGAGCCGGTCTTGGATATGGAAGACAAATAAATCCTTTCTTCTCCTCAACTGAATTTGGTTACATAGTCCTACTACAGCTCAGAAATTATATTAGAATTCTTTGCATAAGTACTTCATAGAGAATAGAGTTTTGCTAGAAACTCTAAAGACTTCTGTTTCCAAGATTATTTAGTCTTTGTATTTTTAGATCTCATTATGACTGTTGATGTGGTGACCAGTTATCCTTTTTTTAGTAAACTACTCCTGTGCTAGATAACCAAGTTCCCTTCAGGATGCCCAAAATAAAAAACGTTCATAATTTAGTCCTTGCTTGGAGATTGTTGTCTTATATTTCTTAATCCCGTAACAATAACAATTCAATTCAACGTTAAAGAAATTAAAGCTACAGAACTAAGCATTATATATACACAACTTTCAAGATAATATCAATAATCCATAGAATAGTTGTCATTGTCAAAATAATTTATGAATCTGATCATTTTACAAAATGATAATAATGTGCAATCACTGATTAAAATGCAACAATTTTTCTATATTCAGACGATGGCATTTTTATTCTTTCTTCTTACATAGCCACTCTAAATTAAGGAGTTTTGCCTTCCCTGGAGTCTTTACAGTTAATGTTGATGGATTCAGTACAGATTGCCCAAGTCATTTTATCTTTACTTACAAAAGAAACCTACTGGGTGATGGAACGGTGCTTTATAACACTAACAGTGCACTTCATTTGTAGTTATTAAACACTCAGCAAGCTCCTCACCACATTGACATTTGTTTCCTAGTCAAAGCTCCTGTCTGACATGGACCCACTGTGCAAGGTGCCATTTCCTGAAATGAGAATTCAGCTGGGATAATTAATAAATGCCATGGTTCTCCCAAACAAATGCATAATTTGGTTTGTGTCAAATAAAGTGCACAATACAAGGACAATCAACATGACTCTTTGTGCTTTGGGTTTAAGAGGTTTGAAAGGCTTAGGTAGCATCTGGCCTGGTGTTTTTCCCCCCTCTGGTAATTATTTCTCTTGAACACAAGAAACTACTATAAAAAAGCCTACTGTGATAAATAATTAAGCAGGCTAAGTCTGTGGATTAGCATAGTCAAGATACTGATTGTTTACTAATGGAATATATATATATACACATATATATGTGTATGTGTGTGTGTGTATATAAGTTTATATATTCTTCATTTTCACAGTGGCAATAAAATTTTATAGTTATATATGAATATTTGAAAGCCATCTAAGATTTGTCATAGTTGCAAGGTAAATGATTAATAAAGAGATTTATTTAAGAAACCATAAATATGTACTACTAAAATTTTTCAAATTGTAGTTGTTCTTGTGAGAATTGAAGCATCATAAAAATAACCATTTTTCTTTTATTGATATGGACAAAGATAACATTTTCCAAGAAGAGTCAAACCAAAGCATAAAAGAGATATTTACATGAGTTTCAAGAAAATATATAAAGTAAGAAATAATTTAGATAATCTACAGTTATAAGAACATTACTCCATTATACATAGAAGAGTTTCTTTCACACATGAAGACTCATTCAGTTGTTCGTAGTGTTATAAAGTTTGTTATCATATATTGTTTTTAGTAGTTTAATTTTTAAGTCTGGTTACATATACCTTCATTTAGTTGAATGCTTTAAACATTTAATAGTATGTAGTAATATAAGTGCAGACAGTCACATGTAGCAAATTAAATGACTATTAAATGCATGAACCTGCTTCACCCAAAAAGAGCTCAAAAATAATTCTCCCTCATTTTAAGAGAAAAATGTGATAACAAAATTAAAGAAAGATTCTACATCATACTTAATCTAAAGTCATACTTTATAATTTTATTTGCAATTAAATCTCTTTTAATTAGAAGCATGTTGTGTTTCCTGAACAGAACACCAATAGCTTAAGCTCTAAGGACAAAGATTGACAAATGGGACTTACTGAGATTGCAAAGTTTCTATAATGCAAAAGACACTGTCAAGAAAATAAAACGGCAGCCAAAAGAGTGGGAAAAGATCTTTACCAACCCAACATTAGATAGTGGCCTAATATCCAAGGTATACAAAGAACTCAAAAAGTTAGACACCAGAGAATCAAACAACCCTATTAAAAAATGGGGTACAGACTGAAACAAAAAGTTCTCAAACAAGGAATATTGAATAGCTAAGAAACATCTAAGGAAGTGCTCAACATCCTTAGCCATCAGGGAAATGCAAATCAAAACAACCCTGAGATTCCACCTCACAGCAGTCAGATTGACCAAAATCCAAAACTCAGATGACAACAGATGCTGGCAAGGATGTGGACAAAAAGGAACACTTCTCCACTGTTTGTGGGATTGTAAACTGATACAACCACTCTGGAAAACAGTCTGGCGGTTCCTCAGAAAAAATGGACATAGTACTACCTGAAGACCCAGTTATTCCACTTCTGGGCATTTACCCCAGACACGCTCCAACATACAATGAAGATACATGCACCACAATGTTCATTGCAGCTCTATTTATAATAGCCAGAAGCTGGAAAGAAACCATGTGTCCTTCAGTAGATGAATGGATACAAAAATTGTGGTACATTTACACAGTGGAGTACTACTCAGCTATCAGAAACAGTGGCTTAATGAAATTCTTAAGAAAATGGATGCATTTGGAAGAAAATATCATCCTGAGTGAAATAACCCAGTCACAAAAGAACAGACATAATATGCAGTCACTGATAATGGGATACTAACCCAAGAAAGCTCTGAACACCCCAGAAACCACTCACAGACTGTGTAAAGTTCAAGAAAAAAAAGAATATATTTTAATTATAATAGAACTGTATCACATCCTCCTATCCTCCCTACCGCCCCTCCCAGTTTCTCTCCTATCCCCTCAAATTCATAACCTCTTTTCCTATATTATTGTTACATATATACATATGAGTATGTGTATGTACCCACAAATACTTACTTACAATCTTAAAAATGTATTTGTATACTTTTATGCAAAAATGCTGAAAAGTTGTACACTTATCTTTGTTTTTTAAAATAAAGTTTTTCAATAATAAATGTGCTTTTATAATAATGTAGAAGATGTGATACACAAATAGAGAGGTTTCAACAATTTTATTCACTCAGTTTATGTAAAGGAGATTAGCATATTCAATCAAATTTTATACAATGATTAAAGCAAATAATTTACATGGTTTTCAAAATGATAATTTCACAATTTTGTTTGTTACAGACAAATAGAAAACCCATTGTTTAAGTGTGTCACCATGTCATTATCTATTATAGCTCAAACAAAATTAATAGTGTTTTTAGATTTTTTTTTGGGTGGGGAAGATGCTATTTGAAATAGAGCAGACATAAACAGATATTAGCAAGTACCTCTGTAGTAAAATGAGGCATCCTTTAGATATATTCTAAACAGCTGTACAGGTGGATTATATTATATATCTATTTCCGGAATTTTGAGATATACCAGAGTATTTGTTTAGTGTCCATACATACACACATAGCATTCCAACAGCAATAGATAAGTTTTCCTGTCTCTTCAAAACCCCAACCCAGAATTGTTTCTGTCTAAAAGAACTACAGGAACAGAAATGGAGAAGAGATTGAGGAACAGAAGGTCTAGTGACTAACCCAACTTGGGATCCATCTTAAAAGGTGGCTCCAAGGGCTGACACTTTTACAGATGATATGGTGTGCTTACAATCTAGCATGGCTATCCTCTGAGAGGTCCAACAAAGAGCTAGGACAGAAGCAGATAGTTAGATTCCTTTTTTTATTTGGAAAATTTCTTTATTTGATGTTCACTCATTTTTAGGTTTTTGGTATATTGTATAAGCAATCTTTTCATTAGATTTATAGTTGACAAAAATTTTGCCAATCCTGTAAGCTGCCATTTTAGAGGTATGATAGTGGCTTTTGCTATACAGAGAATTTTTTGTTTATGAGCTTCCATGTATTAATTGTTAATCATTTTTTCTTA
This sequence comes from Micromys minutus, assembly GCF_963924665.1. Taxonomy (NCBI): domain Eukaryota; kingdom Metazoa; phylum Chordata; class Mammalia; order Rodentia; family Muridae; genus Micromys; species Micromys minutus. Next base: position 969,183 of record NC_137969.1, on the reverse strand, counting down.
CAAATTTATTTAAATAAGAGAGATACATGTACAGATTTTTAAAAGCATTTTGGCAATTATTTTAGAGGTTTGATAGCATGCATTGAGATCCCACTAGTTGCCCTAAGCATAAACTACATGTACAACAGAATGAAATATGAAAACAGTCAGAGTTTTCTTGGTGTGTATAGATTAAACCCAATGCCTTTGCCCGTACAGAAAATGTCTTGTTCAAAAACTTGCTTCCTTTTGAAATAAGTTAATTTTGTATTGTCTGTTCACTTTGATCAAATTAAGGGTTCTGATTTTATGTTACTTTCATAATCCATTTGATTTTAGTTTTACATAAAGTAATAAACATGGATTTATTTTTATACTTTTACATGTAGCAATGGCTTCAGCAATACCATTTTTTGAAGATTCTATATTTTTTGCCATTGTATAATTTTGGATTCTTCATCAAAAATTAGGTGTCCAGAGAAATATACTTTTTGTGTATGGATCTTCAAATCTGTTCTCTTAATCAACATGTATATTTCTATAAAAATATAATACTGTTTTATTACTATTCTTTAGCAAATTCAAATCTAGGATATTATTATTTTCCCCAGTTATTATATTATAAAAGATTTTTTAGCTATACTGAGATTTGTGTTTCTTGAAATTGAAAATATTTTTCCTAAAGCTGTGAAAATTTACTTTGGGATTTTTATTAATATTCTACATAACATGTAAATTGCTTTTGGCAAAATATCCATTTTTAATATTAATCATAGTGGTCCTTGAGTATCAGAGGTCTTCCTTATGTCTTTATTGGATTCTTTCTTCAGTATTTGAAAGTTTTTAATTATACAAGCATTTCTATTATTCAGTTAAAGATATTCTAGATAAGCAAAGTATTTTTTTTTGATTTTTTTCAGTATATTTATAATTTTATTATATTTTAAAAAAAGATAAATGTACAAATTTTCCTCATTTTGCAAAAAAGTATACGAATACATTTTTAAGGTTGTAATTCAGTATTTGTGGGTACATAAACATGAACTTATGTATATAAGAAAAAATAATATAAGAAACGAGGCTATTAATTTGAGGGGATAAGAGAGAGACTAGGAGAGGCTGTAGGGAGGAAAGGGGAACGTGATACAGATCTATTTTAATTAAAATATATTCTTTTAATTATTGTTGAACTTCACACAGTCTGTGAGTTGTTTCTGGGGTGTACATACTTTTCAGGGTTTAGTATCACAATTATCAGTGACTGCATATTATTTGGTGCATGTATCTTTTTTATATGTTGTAGCATCTCTGGGGAAAATGCCTAGAAGTAGAATAACAGTCTTCAGGAAGTACTATGTCTATTTTTCCGAAGAACCAACAGAATAACTTCCAGAGTGATTGTATCAGTTTACAACCCCACCAACAGTAGAGAAGTGTTGCTCTTTTTCCACATCCTCGCCAGCATCTGTTATCATCTGAGTTTTGGATCTTGGCCAATCTGACTGCTGTGATATGGAATCTCAGGGTTGTTTTGATTTGCATTTCCCTGATGGCTAAGAATGTTGAGCACTTCCTTAGATATTTCTCAGCCATTCAATATTCCGAGATTGAGAACTTTTTAAGACTGTACCCCATTTTTGAATAGGGTTGTTTGATTCTCTGTTGTCTAGATTTTTGAGTTCTTTGAATACCTTGGATATTAGGCCTCTATCTGATGTGGGGTTGGTAAAGATCTTTTCCCACTCTGTTGGATGCCATTTTGTTTTCTTGACACTGTCTTTAGCGTAACAGATACATTGTCATTTCATTAATTCCCATTTGTCAATCATTGACTTTAGAGATCGAGCCATTGGTATTCTCTTCAGGAAATTCTCTCCTGTACCTCTGAGTTTTAAGGTTTTCCCTAATTTCTTATCTAATGGTTTCAGTATACCTGGTTTAGTGTAGAAATCTTTGATACACTTACACTTGAGCTTTGTACAAGGAGATAAGGAAGGGTCTATTTTCATTCTTCTCCATGCTGAGTGCCAGTTGGGCCACACCTTTAGTTGAATAGGCTGTCCTTTTTCCATTAAATGTTTATAGCTCCTTTGTCAAAAATCAGGTGATCATATATATTTCTGGAATTTCTATTCTATTCCCTTAATCCACATGCCTATTTCTGTACAAGTACCATGCAGATTTCAGCATAATTGCCTTGAAATATAATGCTATGTCAGGGATGGTGATTCCCATGAATGTTTTTTTGTTGTTGAGATGGATTTCGATATTCTAGGTCTTTTGTTGTTCCAGATGAAATTACACATTGCTCTCTTCAAATCAATGAAGAACTGGGTTGGAATTTTGATGAGGTTTGCATTGAATATGTAGATTGTTTTTGGTAAGATGGCCATTTTTAAAATGTTGATCCTTCCAATCCATGAACAGGGGAGATCTTTCTATTTTCTGAGATCTTCCTTAATTTCCTTATTTAGAGGTTTGAAGTCCTTGTCATACAAGTCCTTCACTTTCTTAGTTATAGTCACACCAAAGTATTTCATAGTTTTTGTGACTATTGTGAAGGGTATCTTTTCCCTAATTTCTTTCTCCACATTTGTCCTTTGAATATAGGAAGGCTACTGATATGTTTGAGTTAATTTTATAGCCAGTCACTTTGCTGAACTTGTTTATCAGATGTAGGAGTTCTCTGGTAGAAGTTGTGGGGTCACTTGACTACACTATCATGTCATCTCTAAATAGTGAAGTTTTTACTTCTTCCTTTCAAATTTGTATCCTTTTGATTACCTTTTGTTGTCTAATTGCTCTGGCCAGGACTTCCAGTACTATCTTGAATTGGTAGAGGAAGAGTGGGCAGCCCTGTTTAGTCTCTGATTTTAGTGGGATTGCTTCAAGTTTCCCACCCTTAAATTTGATGTAGGCCGTTGGTTGGCTGTATATTACTTTCATTATATTTAGGTATGGACCTAGGATTCCTGTTGTTTTCAAGACTTTTAATTTGAAGTGTCATTGAATTTTGTCAAATGCTTTCTCAGCATCTAGTGAAATGACCATGTGGTTTTGTTTTTTGAGTTTGTTTATTTGGTGGATTACATTGATGGATTTCATTATATTAAACCATCTCTGCATGCCAGCGATGAAGCCTTCTTGATCATTGTGAATGATCGTTTTAATGTGTTCCTGGATTGGGTTTGCAAGGATTTTATTGAGTATTTTTGCAACAATATTCATAAGTGAGATTGGTCTTAAGTTCTCTATCATTTTAGGGTCTTTAGGTTTAGGAACAAAATTTATTGTAGCCTCAATGAATGAGTTCCGTAGTGTTCCATCTGATTCTATTTTGTGGAATAGTTTGGAGACCAATGGTATTATGTCATAAATAAATGTCTGATAGAACTCTGCACTGATCCCCTTTGGAACTGGGCTTTTTTTGGTTGTGAGGCTTTTGATGACTGATTCTACTTCATTGGGTGTTATGAGATTATTTGTATGGTTTACTGGTTCTGGTTTAACTTAGGTATCTTGTATCTGTCTAGAAATTCATCCATTTCCTCCAGATTTTCCAGCTTTGTTGAGTGTATGCTTTTGTAGTAGGATCTGATGATTTCTTGAATTTCCTCTGTTTTAGTTGTTATTTCTCCACTTTCCTTTCTGATTCATTAATTTGGATACTCTCTCTTTGCCCTCTAGTTATTCTTGCTTAGGGTTTACCAATCTTGTTAATTTTCTCAAAGAACCAGCTCTTAGTTTTGTTGATTTTTTCAGTGGTTCTTTTTTATTCTATTTGGTCTATTTCTGCCCTAAGTTTGATTATTTCTTGCCATTTACTCCTCTTGGGTGTATCTACTTCCTTTTGTTCTAGTCCTTTCAACTGTGCTGTCAGGTTGCTAGTGTATGCTCTCTCCAGTTTCTTTTTAGAAGCACTCAGAGCTATGAGTTTTTCTCTCAGTACTGCTTTCATTGCATCTCATATGTTCGGGTAAGTCATGTTTTCATTTTCATTGAATTCTATAAAATCCTTAATTCCTTTCTTTATTTGTTTTTTGACCCTGCTATTTTTTAATAGAACATTGTTTAATTTCTATGTGAATATGGGCTTTTTGTTGTCCTTGTTGTTATTAAAGACCAGCCTTAAGCCATGGTGATCTGAAAACAATGCATGGAAGTATTTCGATCTTCTTGTATTTCATAGAACATAGGCTTGTTCTATGTCCAATTATGTGGTCAATTTTCTAGAAGGTGCCTTAGGTGCTGAGAAGAAGGAATATTCTTTTGTTTTAGGATGATATGTTCTATAGATATTTATTAATTCCATTTGGTTAATAGTTTCTGCTAGTTTTACAGTGTCCTTGTTTAGTTTCTGGTTCCATTATTTGTCCATTGGTTAGAGTATCCCATTATTATTGTGTGGGAAGCAATGTATTTTTTGAGCTTTAGTGGGGTTTCTTTTATGAATATTGGTACTTTTGTATTTGAAGCATATATGTTAAGGATTGAGAGTTCCTTCTGACAGATTTCACCTGTCAAAAGTGTCCTTCCTTATCATTTTTGATAACTTTTGGTTGAAAATCTACTTTATTTGATATTAGAATGGCCACTCCAGCTTGCTCTTGGGGCCAATTCCTTGGAAGGTTTTTCCCAACCTTTTATTCTGAGATAGTGTCTGTCTTTGTCTCTGAGATGAGTTTCCTGTATACAGCAAAATGCAGGGTTTTGTTTATTTATCCAGTCTGATAGCCTATATATTTTTATTTGGGAGTTGAGTGCATTTATATTAAAAGATATCAAGAAATAGTGGTTGCTATTTCATGCTATTGTTGCTTTGTTAGGTTGAATTGTTACTGTGTGTCTTTCTTCTTTTGGTTTTCTTGCTTAGAAGTTTTCTTGTTTTAATATGAGGTGGTTCCCAACAATGTATTGGGTTTTCCACCTATACTTTGTTGTAGTGCTGGGTTTGTGGTCATGTATTGTGTGAATTTTGTTTTGTCTTGAAATATCTTCGTCTTTCCATCGATGGTGATTGATAGTTTTGCTGGGTATAGAAGCTTGGGCTGGCACTTGTGTTCTATTAGGGTCTGCATGATGTTTTTCCAGGCTCTTCTAGCTATCATAATCTCTGTTGCATAATAAAATCTTATGAGTAAAAAGTAAATTTTATTATTTTAATTATTAAATCATTGGTAGAATACAGCCATATTTTTTAGACTATGAAAGAAATGGACTCTAATACAACTATAGTTAGAATCTCTGTTTCCTTTGAAACTTTCTGAAGTAAGCCCTCCTAATTCTTTTTGAATTTGAGTCTTTGTCAGCTGCCACAAAACTAGACTGTTTAGCTTTTCCTATGGCATCACATGGCTTTGCTATCTAGCATTTAGATGCAAACGCTTCCACATTTGTTTCTCAAAGTATGTGCAAATGTAGAAAAAACATATGGCCATATTTATAGCAGCACCAGTATCACTCTAGGTACCAATTTTCTGTTACTTATGTTTATCATTGTTACTATAAAATACCTGGCAGGAAAGAATTTAAAGGAATTCATATTTATTTTAAGATGATAATCCATCATCGTGAAGAAAGCCTGTAAGTGTAAATCACAATTATGTCAGTAAAAGTATAAAGCCATTTCCTAGTATCTGCATCAAACATAAAATTGAACTGTAAGAGAATGGAGAGACAGAATCAAAATGCTAAATCTTGTCCCCTGAACTCTAATTGTTACAGTTAGAGAACATTGAAAACAGGTTCTCTAGATGCAACCATTTTCTTAACAATTTTGATAAGTCATTGTTTCTGAAAGCTGAGTAATACTCCATTGTGTAAATGTACCACAATTTTTGTATCCATTCATCTACTGAAAGATATCTGTGTTCTTTCCAGCTTCTGGCTATTATAAATAGAGGGCCTATGAATATTGTAGTGCATGTGTCTTTGTTGTATATTCCAGTGTCTCTGGGGTATATGCCCAGAAGTGGAATAGCTGAATAACCCAGTCAAAAAGAACAGACATTATACGCAGTAAATGATAATGGGATACTAACCCCAGAAAGCTCTGAACACCCCAGAAACAACTCACAGACTGGGTGAGGTTCAAGAAAAAAAATAAGAAAAGAAAAAAACCATTATGCTCAATCCTTACACTCCAAGAAAACTTGGACTAATTCCAGGTAACATCCTTTTTTACATGTACTTAATGTTCATTGTAACTAGTAAGAAGTTAATCCACAGTATCCAACATTTGAGTAAAAAAAGCCAAGCACTGACAAAAATGTATTCGTATACTTTTATGCAAAAATGCTTAAAATTTGCTCATTTATTTTTTTTAAAAAGAAAAAATAAAGTTGTTCAAAAAAAAAGAAAAAAGAAAACAGGTTCTATGGCCTCTCTGAATGGTCACTAGAGAGGAAATGTGTGCTCCCATATGACTAGGGGTATTGCACACTCAAGCTATACAATAATTATTTTCCTGTTGTTTATGTTTCCTTGTGTCCAAAACGGAAGAATTCAAAATTGGGTAATGAAGTTCCTGCTGTATATCCCAATTCATTTGGAATAAATATTACACATTATTAAGATTTAAAGTTTGTGTTTTGAAATAGGGTATTTTAAGCAATAAATTCAAGCACTTCTACAATCATTATTAAAGATACATTCATAATCAAACATCAACCAAAAAAATTGCTCCCTAATTTTTGCCTTGTTTTGTTTCTAATAAAAATATTCCAAAGATTTAAAGTGGCTTCATGATGTAGTCTGTGATGGAATTTAATACACATTCCTAATAAATTTAATACACTTTTTGAAAATATATTATGACAGTTTCTCTAACACATTGATTTTTATGGAGACACAAAATCATAGTTTTAAAAAATAGGGAACAAACACATTGATCTTATAATGAGAAAATAATGCTGAATTTGTCCTAGGAATACCATAAAATATTGAAGTGTGCTTTATTGTATTTTATTGATAAATTTGATAACATTATTTTACTTTAAATATGAAGAAGGTAATGAAATTTCATATGGAAGCAGTTATTTTATGGATTTTACATCTAGCTGTTCTACAGAATTCATAACTTACAAAAATCTAAGTTTAAGTACAGCTAATTTTCTAGGGATTTACCATTTTATTGTCATATACTTCAGTGAAAACGACTTTGTGTGTAAAAATCTACAACATTCATTTTATGGCAACAAAACAGCAAAGGTTTTGACAGATAATATATTAATGAGAATATGTGAGTAGAGCAATCATGAGCATATATAACTGCTTTTTTTTCTAGAAACACATTAATTTATTTTAAAATAATTCATTATAACAAATATTTTAATGCCCATATTTTAGCTGAAACAAAACAGTAAAACCACAAAAATGACGTATTTTGCTACAATATTTTTTTCCTATCAATGTCAGTGGCCTAAAAATTAGAGAAATTAACAGAATTAAATGATTACAGCAAAGGAATGTAATAGTTGAATTGACAAATGGGTAAATGATGTTTTGTTTTCTTAGGCATATGGGATTTTGCGTACATGTGTGTCATTGAACAATGTTCATTTCAAGTATCCAAGAATGCCAGATGAGTATATCATAACCTTTGAAACTGTGGTTCAAGAATGCTATAAGTCACTAAAAGGGTGCTGGAACTCAATGTCTCATTAGCTTCAAGCAACAGGTAATCTTAACACCCCACCATTTCTACAAACTTATAAATAATGTTTTACCTGATATATGAATCTGTGTTTATTTTTTAATGTTTTTTTAACTTTTTAATATTTTTAATGAGCTATGATTGTATGCCAATGATTATGAAAATACCTGATAAAAAGAGTGGATAACAATATTTACAGTCTTTATAGTTGAGAAATTATATTTCACATAGGTTTTAAGCAGTCCTTACATTGATAAAGTGTGGACATCCATCCTCTTACTCCAAGAAGGCTGACACTCTGTGGAGACATTTCTACCTTTCTTCTTTTGAAATCAGAAAAGGTGCTAAAAACATGTAATACATAGAAACTGGGAATACTGCTAAACTTTCTGTAATTCATTGAAAATCTTTTTACAAGTGTGTTCTCAGACTCCAAAAATCAATAGTAACAAAAATGAAAACCATTTGATCTTGTAGAAAGGCCAGATAGAAAGTCAGAATAATTTCATAATGAATGACATGTGAACAAGATTTTCACTAATTTTTCACTGTCACTAAATCTTGTTCTGACAGGTTATTGGAAATTGGGGTTAAGCAAGAGTGGTTATAGATGTTAGGACAAGATGTTTAGATTTCAAAAGTGCTTCTCAAAGCATTTTTTTCTTCTGTACAATAGAGAATGGAATTAGTTCTTTGTAATTTTTCAGAGACTGAAATGGATATAAAGTATATATCTTATCATGTTCATGAATATACTCATTACACTTTAACTAGCTACATTTAGTGTAGATTCTTCCCTGAACTGAGCGTGGGGAAGTACTTGCAGGAACTTTTGTATGTGAGACATTGGGCAATGGAATTGGAAGACTTAGCTTCAAAGGAATTCAAGAACAATGCTAGTGCCTTGGATGGGAAAGTCTTGAATTTTCTGAGGTCATTGCTAAAGAATCAATGGCTCTCTCTGAACTTATGACAGGTTATAGTGTAGAAAGAGAGTCTAGATATCTGCTGACCTCTTATACACATCAAGCATATTTTTGATGCAACAAAGCAATGGAGGTCTGGTTACTATTGTGACTACTATTATTGTAATATCAATAATTATTAAATTTATGTTTAATAAAATATAATTTTAAATTAATTACTTAAGTATTTATTCAAGATCATTGAAAACTATTTCCTGTGATGGGTATTATTGTTTGACAATTTGGCTAAGTCTTAGTTAATGAAATATCAAATTGACAAGCACAACTGTGAGGTTGATTCACTTAAAGTTGGAATAACCACTTCTAATTCAGGTCTTTAATATGGGATGACACACCTTTAATACAGATTGTTTTAAGTGAGTTTTTTCATTGCATGAGGTGAACCATATGTTCTGCAAGAATCCTCTTTAAAGAGAATAGAACAAGGAAACATGGTCTGCCTTTGCATGCTTGTTATTTCTGCCAAGTCTATTCCTTAACTGGAATTAACACTCACTTCTTCAGGCTTCTAAAATATAATGAAGACTATATGAGACATCTAGCTCCAGGAATTGAGCAACTTCATGGTTCTTTGACTTTCCATTGATAGACAAGAATTTTTGAACAAAATGGACAATATCCTGTAAGCCATTCTAAAATTTCACCAGATAAAGAGATGATATATAGATATATAAATAGGTAGATAGTAGATAGATAGGTAGATAGATAGTAAGTAGATACGTACATTCATACATAGAAACATACATAGATAAATACATATATTATATATATGTATATATATACGTATATATATATATATATATCATAGATACCTATAGATAGAATAAAACACAGTCTATCTAAACAAAGAATTCTCAACTGAGGAATACCAAATGGCAAAGAAGCACCTAAAGAAATGGTAAATATTCCTAGTTATCAGGAATCTGCAAAAAACAAAAACAAAAACAAAAAAATAAAAAAAACTGAGATCCCACCTCACACCTGTCAGAATGACTAAGACCAAAAATTGAGATGATAGCACATACTGGCAAGTCTACAGAGAAAGAGTAACAATCCTCCATTGTTGGTTTGGTTGTAAGCCGATACAACCACTCTGGAATTCAGTCTAGTGGATCCTCAGATATTTAGGCATAGTACCTCTTCTGGGCATATAGCCCAAAGATGCTCCAACATATAATAAAGACACATATTCTACCATATTCATAGCACCCTTATTTCAGAAGCTGAAAAGAACCCAGATACCCTTCAACAGAAGAATGGATAGAGAAAGAATGCTACATTTACACAATAGAGAAATACTCAGCTATCAAAAACAATGACTTAATGAAATAACTAAGCAGAAATCCAGGAACACAGGCCTGGTGAAAAGGTGTTCCAACTAGCAGGGGTGCACAGAGATCTCTGCAGAGAGATCTCTGTCGAGCATGCTTAAAGTGTGCCCCCGATTGAGTCAGGAAACCAGTAAACCCACATTGGGCTCTTCCAAGCCAGAGGACTTTGAATGAAGAACAGACACTCAGACCATCCCCCACCAGAAAGAGCTGAGATCCTGGGACACAGGCCAGGTGAAAAGCATTCTTAGTAATCAGGGAGCAAGAGATCCAGGAGCACAGGCCAGGTACAAGTGAGAGGCAAGAACCAATCACTGACAACAAGATCATTTATGAACACAGAGAACAAGATGGCCAGAGGAAAGCTAAAGAACTTACCCCAGGAAAAGCAAGACAACCTGGCAACACCAGAACCTAGCTCTCCCATCACAGCAAACAGAATAATGCCAAACATTCCAGAAAAAGAAGACTCAGACCTGAAATCATAATTCTAGATGATGATAGAGATACTTAAAAAGAATGGGAGGAAAAGCATAAAGAATTAGAAGCTTTAAAAAGGAAACAAAAGAAAAAAAACACTCAAAGAACTAGAAAAAAAAAGAAAAAGAAAAACAGATCCAACGAGACAAAGAAAAGGAAGAAGGAATTTAAGATGGAAAAAGACACAATAAAGAAAACACTAAAAGAGACCACCCTTGAGGTATAAAACCTGAAAAAGAAATCAGGAATCACAGATGCAAGCATATCCAACAGACTACAAGAGATGGAAGAGAGAATATTGGGGGACCAAAAACAACATTGAAAATATAGACAAAACAGTCAGAGAAGATGCAAAAACCAAAAAGCTCCTAACCCAAAATGTTCAGGAGATCCAGGACACAGTGAAAAGACCAAACCTAAGGATAATAGGAATAGAAGAGGGTGAAGAATATCACCTAAGAGGCAGAGTAAATATCTTCACAAAATTGTAAAAGAAAACTTCCCATCCTTAAGAAAATTTCCTGAACAAAACACCAATGGCTCAAGCTCTACGGTCAAAGATTAACAAATGGGACTTAATGAGATTGCAAAGTTTCTGTAAGGCTAAGGACATCGTCAAGAAAACAAAACGGCAACCAACAGAATGGGAAAAGATCTTTACCAACACCACATCAGATAGAGGCCTAATATCCAAGGTGTACAAGGAACTCAAAAAGCTAGACACCAGAGAATCAAATAACCCTATTAAAAAATGGGGTACAGAGCTAAACAAATCATTTTCAGTTGAGGAACACCGAATGGCCAAAAACATCTGAGGAAGTGCTCGACATCCTTAGCCATCAGGGAAATGCAAATCAAAACAACCCTAAGATTCCACCTCACACCAGTCAGATTGGCCAAGATCCAAAACTCAGATGACAGCAGATGCTGGCGAGGCTGCGGAGAAATAGGAACACTTCTCCACTGTTGGTGGGGTTGCAAGCTAATACAACCACTCTGGAAATCTATCTGGTGATACCTCAGAAAATTGGATATAGTACTACCTGAAGACCCAGCTATTCCACTTCTGGGCATATACCCCAGAGACACTTTAATACACAACAAAGATATATGCACCACAATGTTCATAGCGGCTCTATTTATAATAGCCAGAAGCTGGAAGGAACCCAGATGTCCTTCAGAAGACGAATGGATACAAAAATTGTGGTACATATACACAATGGAATACTACTCAGCCACCAGAAATAATGACTTAACCAAATTCTTAAGAAAATGGCTGCATCTAGAGAAGATCATCCTGAGTGAGATAACCCAGTCACAAAAGAACAGACATAATATGCAGTCACTGATAGTGGGATGCTAACCCCAGAGGCTTGCACTCCCCCAGAAACAACTCACAGACTGTTTGAAGTCCAAGAAATAAAGAAAACAAAAAATATACATATATTCACAAAACAAGAAGACTTTGACTATTTCCATGTTGCGTTTTGTTTTGCATGTACTTTACGCTTATTGCAACTAGTATGTTTTCAATGCATACTGTCAAGCCCTTGAAAAAAATCAAGTACTGACTAAAAAACATATTCACATGGTTTTATGTAAAATTTATTTTAATGTCTGAAAAAACAGTACTGACAAAAATGTATAATTTTAAGCAAAAAATGTTCAAAATCTGTACATTTATCTTTGTCTTGCAAAATAAAGTCGTTTAAAAAATAAAAAAAAAAAAAAAAAAAAAGAATTAGATGACAATGAGAATAAAACAAGCCAACAGAACTCCAAATAGGTTGGACCAGAAAAGAAATACCTCCCGACACATAATAGTAAAAACATCAAGTGCCCAAAATAAAGAAAGAATACTAAAAGCAGTGAGGGAAAAGGGTCATGTAACAGATAAAGGTAGGCCAATCATCACACCCAATTTCTCAACACATTATAAAAGCTAGAAGAGCCTGGATAGCCATCATGCAAACCCTAAGAGAGCACAGGTGCCAGCCCAAGCTGCTATACCCAGCAAAACACTCAATCACAATAGATGGAGAGATGAAGATTTTCCAAGAAAAAACTAAATTTACACAATATCTGACCACAAACACAGCAATACACTGAATTATAGGTGGAAACCCCAATTCAATGAAGAGAACTACATCCTAATAAAAACAAGAAAACTCCTAAGCAAGAAAACCAGAAGAAGAAAGACATATAGGCACAATTCAACCTCCAAAAACAAAAATAGCAGGAAACTGCAATGACTATTCCTTGATATCCGTTAACAAAAATGGACTCAATTCCCACCAAAAAAAGATATAGGCTATCAGATTGGATACATAAACAAAACCCAGCATTTTGCTGCATACAGGAAATTCATCTCAGACTCAGAGACAGACACTAGCTCAGGGTAAAAAGTTGAGAAAAAAACTTCCAAGCAAACAGCTCCAAGAAGCAAGCTGGAGTGGCTATTCTAATATCGAATAAAGTAAATTTCCAACCAAAAGTTATCAAAAAAGATAAGGAAGAACACTTTTTACTCATTAAAGGGGAAATTTGTCAAGAGGAACACTCAATCCTTAAAATATATGCTCTAAAAACAAAAGTACCGATATTCATAAAAGAAAATCTACAAAATCACAAAAAATACATTGTGCCCAACAAAATAATAGTGGGAGACCTCAATAACCAACTCTCACCAATGAGCAGATTACGGAAATAAAAACTGAACCTGGACACTTTAAAACTAACAGAGTTTATGAACCAACTGTAATTAATAGATATCTACAGAACATATCCTAAAACAAAAGAATACACCTTCTTCTCAGCACCTCACAGCACCTTCTTGAAAATTGACCACATAATTGGTCACAAAAGGAGCCTCAATAAATATAAGATGCTTGAAATACTCCCATAGATCTTTTCAGATCACCATGGTTTAAGGCTGATCTTTAATAACAACAAAGACAATAAAAAGCCCACATATACATGGAAAATAAACAATGCTTTATTAAACAATTGCAGGTTCAAAGTTAAGGATTTTCTAGAATTCAATAAAAATGAAAACACAACTTTTCCAAATATATGGGATGCAATGATAGCAGTACTGAGAGGAAAATTCATAGGTCTGAGTGCTTCAAAAAGTAACTGGAGAGAGCATACAAAAGCAACTTGACTGCAAACTAAAAGCTTTAAAATAAAGGAAGCAGATACACCCAAAAGAATTGATGGCAAATAATAATCAAACTTCGAGCAGAAATAGACTAAATAGAATTTAAAAAAATGATTCAAATAATCAACAAAACCAGAAACTCTTTATTTGAGAAAATTATCAAGATTGATAAACTCTTAGCCAGACTAAATAGAGGGCAAAGAGAGAGTATCCAAATTAACAAAATCAGAAAGGAAAGTGGAGAAATAACAAGTGAAATTGAGAAAATTCAAAAAAATCATCAGAACCTACAACAAAAGCCTCTTCTCATCAAAGCCGAAAAATCTGGAGGAAGTAGATGAATTCCTAGATATATACCAGATACTAAAGTTAAACTATGACCTGGCAAACCATCTAAATAATTCCCATAACACCCAAAGAAATAGAAGAAATCATGAAAATCCTCCCAACAAAAAAGCCCAGGTCCAGATGAGTTCAGTGCAGAATTTTATCAGACATGTATTGACAACCTAAAACTAATACTCTCCAAACTATTCCACAAAATAGAATCATATGGAACACAACCTAAGGCATTTTTTGAGTCTGCAATAACCCTTGGTCCTAATCCACACAAAGACCCTACAAGGAAAGAGAACTTCAGACCAATCTCCCTTATGAACATTCATGCAAAAATACTCAACATAATCCTTGCAAACTGAATCCAAGAACACACCAAAATGATCATTCACCATGATCAAATATACTTTATCCCTGGGAATCAGAGAGGGTTTAATATACTAAAATCCAATAATATAATCCAGCCAATAAACAAATTCAAAGAACAAACCCACATGGTGATCTCACTAGATGCTGAGGAAGCATTTGACAAAATTTCAGACCTCTTCATGTTAAAAGTCTTGGAAATGACAGGAATCCAAAGCCCATACCTCAACATAATAAAAGCAATATAAAGCAAACCATCAGCCAACATCAAACTTAACTGTAGGAAAGTTGAAACAATCCCATTCAGGGACTTGACAATGTTGACCATTCTCCCCCTACCTATTAAACATAGTACCAGAAATGCTGGCCAATTAGACAGCAAAAGTAAATCAAAGAGATATAAATTAGAAAGTGAGAAGTAAAAACATCACTATTTGCAGATGACATGATACTGTACTTAAGCAACCCCACAAATTTCACCAGAGAACTCTTACAGCTTGTAAACAAGTTCAGCAAAGTGGCTAGATATAAAATAAATCAAACAAATAGTAGCTTTCCTCTACTCAAAGAACAAAATGAAGAAAAAAGTTTATGGAAAAGATAGGATTAACAATAGTCACAAAAATATGAAATACCTTGGTGTGACTCTAACTAAGCAAGTGAAGAACCTGTATGACAATAACTTCAAAACTCTAAAGAAGGAAATTGAGGAAGAGCCCTGAAAATGAATGATCTCCCATGATCATGGATTGAATGGATCAACATTGTTAAAATGACCATCTTAGCAAAAGCAATCTACAGATTTATTGCAATCTCCATAAAAATACCAACCCAATTCTTCATTGAGTTGGAAAGAGCAATGTGTAATTTCATATGGAATAACAAAAGACCTAGAACACCAAAATTCATCCTCAACAACAAGACAACATCTGCAGGAATCACTATACCTGACCTCAAGCTATATTACAAGGCAATTTTGCTAAAATCTGCATGGTACTGGCACAGAAATAGGCATGTGGATAAAGGGAATAGAATAGAAACTCCAGAAATAAGCCCTCACATATATGGTCACCTGATTTTTGACAAAGGAGCTGTAAACATCCAATGGAAAAAGGATAGCCTCTTCAAGAAATGGTGTTGGTCCAACTGGCACTCAACATGCAGAAGAATGAAAATATACCCTTTCTTATCTTTTTGTACAAAGCTCAAGTGCAAGTGGATCAAAGATCTCCATATTAAACCAGATACACTGAAACTATTAGAAGAGAAAGTAGGGAAAATCTTAGAACACATAGGCATAGGAGAAAATTTCCTGAACAGAACACCAGTGGCTCTTGCTGTAAGGTCAAAGATTGACAAATGGGACTTAATGAGATTGCAAGGTTCTGTAAGACTAAGGACATTGTTAAGAAAACAAAACGGCAGCCAACAGAATGGGAAAAGATTTTTACCAACTCCACATCAGATAGAGGCCTAATATCTAAGGTATACAAAGAACTCAAAAAGCTAGACTCCAGAGAATCAAATAAGCCTATTAAAAATGGGGTATAGAACTAAACAAAATGTTCTCAGTTGAGGAATATCGAATGGCTGAGAAATATCTGAGGAAGTGGAGTACTACTCAGTACTACTAATTAGTACTACTAATCTTGACACTGTCAAGAAAACAAAATGGGAAGAAAACAGAGTGGGAAAAGATGTTTACCAACCCCACATCAAATAGAGGCCTTATATACAAGGTATGCAAATAACCCAAGAAACTAGACAGCAGAGAAACAAACAATCCTATTAAAAAATGGGGTACAGGGCTAAACAAAAATTTCTCATTTGAGGAATATCAAATGTCTGAGAAGCATCTAAGGAATTCTTGACATCATTAGCCATCAGGGAAATGCAAATCAAAACAACCCTCAGATTCCACCTCACACCAGTCAGATTGGCCAAGATCAAAAATTCAGATGACAATAGATGCTGGCTAGGATTCAGACAAAGAGGAATACTTCTCCACTGTTGGTGGGGTGTAAGTAAACTGGTACAACCACTCTGGAAATCAGTCTGGCAATTCCTGAGAAAATTTTACATAGTACTACCTGAAGACCCAGTTATTTCACTTCTGGGCATTTACCCCAGAGATGCTCCAACATACAACAAAGACACATGTGCCACAATGTTCATAGCAGCTTTACTTATAATACCCTGAAGCTGGAAAGAAACCTGATGTCCTTTAGTTGATTGATGGATACAAAAACTGTGGTGCATTTACACAATGGAGTACTACTCAGCTATCAGAAACAATGACCTTATGAAGATCTTAAGAAAATGGATGCATCTAGAGAATATTATCCTGAGTGAGATAACTCAGTCACAAAATCACAGACATAATATGCAGTCACTGATAATTGGATACAAACTCAGAAAGCTCTGAACACCCCAGAAACAACTCACAAATTGTGTGAAGTTCAAGAAAAAAAATTAAAAAAAAAAAAAAAAGAAAAGAAAAAACCATTATGTTCCCTCCTTACACACCAAGAAATCTTTGACTAATTCCAGGTTACACCGTGTTTTACAAGTACTTTATGCTCATTGTAACTAGTGAGATCTTAATGAACACTATCAAACCTTAATAAAAAAAAGAAGAGAAAAAAAAGAGAAATATCTAGGCAAAGGGATGGTTCCTAAAGCTCTATCTTCCTGAGTCAAGTAACTCAGTCACAAAAGAACACATAGGATATGCAATTACTGATTACTGGATAATAACCCCAGAAAGCTCTGAGTACCCAAAAATACAACTCAGAGATCTTATAAATCTCAAAAAGGAGGAAGGCCAAAATATGAAAGTCCTAGTACTTCTTAGGACAGAAAAGAAAATCATGTATTTATTATATGTTATTATGTAACAAATTTTGTGAGGTACAATAGTATTTTATAAAATAAATAATTAATTAAAAATTAAAAAATTTAAAAATTCTGTTGTTAAAAAATGTAATAGAAAGGCTCTTCCATTCCTACCAACAAACAACAAATTTAGTAATTTGCATCTCTTTTATTCTACTGGCCCATCAATTTATGCACCCTTGAGCACAATA
The DNA here is from genome assembly GCF_963924665.1 of Micromys minutus. Taxonomy (NCBI): domain Eukaryota; kingdom Metazoa; phylum Chordata; class Mammalia; order Rodentia; family Muridae; genus Micromys; species Micromys minutus. Next base: position 951,805 of record NC_137969.1, on the reverse strand, counting down.
GTTAACTCAGAAAAACATTTACTTTTTATTTTCTAGACACTGTTAGCCAGTGAGACAATTATACTTTACTAATGTTCTCTGTAATGTAAACTTTTGTGGAAATTATAAAAATGTGTTTTTATAATTATAATCTTTGATTATGTAAGAGTGTATTCAACCTCAAATATGATCAAAGTAAAAACAAACAACAACAAAAACAAAAACACAGTGTAAAACACAAAATTACATCATACCATAAAATTATAGGATTTACATATTATCTATTCCTCCTGACAACTTAATTAAATATAAGAGAAGAAATATCAAATTATACTGGACTTTAAGTCTTTTTCTATTCTTTAGTATTTCTTTCACATAGACAATATCAGATGGTTAATGATGCTTAGTGCTACCTACAATTGCTTTCTTAAAATTTCAGTGGTATACTAATAAGAATTATTTTTCATTTAGAGTTAGCACACTAATGTTAAAAAATAGTATTATACTATTGTTCTCATATATAAGCAAGGTAAATCACAGATATGGTAGCACTGAAATTCATGTCTTCACTACATGATTTTTGAGGAACATTCTGGGCAAATATTCCTTTGTTGAGTAATAACCTGTCCTGACAATTTCTCAAAAGATATTTTTATTTATTAATGTGTTTAAATTATTTTTAATATAAAATCCTATGTTTCTATGTTTTTTTGTTATAGTAATAAAAAGATGTCCAGACTCAATTAATTTATTTAGAAAAGTATAAAATGTGTCTTAGCTCAGCTTTCCAGGGTACAGTTTATTATAGTAGCTACATAGATAGGAGTTTGAACTAACTTTTCCACTATATTCACAGTAGAAAGGGGAGGCAAATAAATGCATTGATGGCAGGGGTTCACTCAATTTTATAAGCTCTAGTATCAACCCTTGGGAAATCCTTTGCTTGCTATGTACACTGGACAGGTAGGTATTTCCTCCTATGGGTAATTAACATAATCAAGCAATTCAACAGACCAACCTTCTCCAACAGTTCTTTACTGAAACTCTTTTTCTTGTTGATTCTATACAGATTGAAATTAACAATGAAAAGTAGCCATTTTAGTATCTTGCAATGAGAGCATAGTTTTATGTTTGTGACTAAAATTTCAGTAAAGCTCTGAGTATAATATATTGTGTGTCACTCCTTTAGTACAGTGAGATCATATCTGATAAATTCACTCATGTATTTTTGGGAAGAATACTGAGAAAAAAAGGTCCCCAGACAAAATGCAAAGGAATACAGTAGAAGTTTTTGTCATCAATTTTTAAATGTGCCCAGTTTTGAAATATTATACTCTAGCTCATTCAACACAATTTTTTGAATAACTTGCTATAGTTAGTTCTTCTTTGGTATATTTTCACATTTGAAAGATACTTAATAAATATCTATATTTAGGAAAGGGAGTATGGTATTAGTTCTCAGTTATGTATTACATTAAGGCATGAATGTTTAAAAAAATGCAAAAGTGATGAAGAAGCATATTACAATTGAAATTCAATTACCACATCAAACTCTACTAGTGAGTAAAGCATTATCTTAATTTGTATTTTACTTTTTTTAAAAAATAATAATTTACAAATGCAAACTGTTATCATAAAACTCTAAAACTAGTTCTATGCAGAAACAGTTCAAATGCCACAGTTATATCTTTAGTTTAATTAAACTATGAAAGTTGAGAATGTGCTTATTTTACAAGTACAGCAGTAGAAATGTTCTTTAAAAGACAAATTGTGAGGTTCATTATGACTCACTAAATATAAATATGCATTTGGTATATTAGCATAGTTAATATTACTTTATGTATATATCTTTCTCATGAATTATCTATTTATAATAGAAGTTTTTCATAATATACTTAAAATATCCAATTCAATACTAAATGTTGGATTTTTAATTATAATGTTCCCTTTTTATCATAGTCTCTTTTTAAATGTGTGCTTTTATTTACCCATTAATCAGAATGTGAATTGAGCCTATTGTGATTTAAGTAAAAAGTACTTACAAGCTGTAGTCTTTCTTCAAAGTACACAGGTATAGACATAAATACAAAGGGGGGTGGAATATTTTGTGGAGAAATATCCTGAAAATTTAATTTCCATTTTACATTTCTTTTACATTGTTTGATTTCCTCTAAATCATTTGTCCATGCAAAATCATGATGCAATTTTGGTTTAGATCATAATTGTGTCGTGTGACTTGGTATAAATTTTATTACAGTTTGTTTGTTATAATCTTCTATTTAATAATAAAGCAAAACAAAACAAACACCATCATCTGCAAATATCTACTTATATGTTTATTTACTAACTCCAAAATTTTACTGAACTCTAGAAAGTAAACCTGTACTTTTAAGCATGTAATTTATTATACATAGATCATAATATCTAAGAAATTTCATTAGTATAAGACTTATCTACCACACACTGAAATCAATGTGAACTTTGATGCAGATAGCTTAAAACCCTCAATATTTTATGAACTCTCTGAGATGTAAAAGTAAAAGTCACTCTTGGATGTGATAGCATCGAGATACCTAATAGAGATGAAAAGGGCCTATTGAAAGTTTGATCTGAGTAACAGAAATTGGAGGCATCATACACAGATTCTATCTGACTGATTTTTGTTCATTGTGAAATATTCTGTTACTGAAGAGAAAGGCATTTTAAATGAAAATGTAGAAGGGATAAATTTAAATTTCTGAGAAATGGGGGTATTTTGAAAATAGTGAGGATTGGTTTGATGGAACATGCTATGAGCCAGACTCTTGGGAGTATGGTAAAATTATGGCAAATCCAAAGTTTTCCAGTGATGTAGACTTTAAGGTCAACATGGGCAGTTTACTAAGACCCTGCATCACAATACTAAAAAAATAATCAGGAATGCTAAGATACCATAACTAAATAACACAGTGCATGACTTTTAAAGCATATGTATATTCAGAGTCTAAATTAGCCATTGTTTGTGGCCAGACAAGTTTTTGAGCACTGGGACTAGGATAAATTCAGTTGAGTGGTTGGCTAATGGGTTCCATGGAGATAACTAAACAAACCAGGCTGAAATGAGGACAGAAAGTTTCTCTCAGAAAACTGACAGCTTGCGCCCCATTTCTGAAGACAACATACACACAGCTCATTAAATGTGCAGAATTCAACTAGTGCAGGCTTACACAAGTCACCTCTACATTCTCGTCTCTTTAGCATGATTCTCGTCATGCCAAGGTATTCTGCAGGTTATTAAAGAGAAACCTGGACAACAACATAGCTTGAAAATCCTTTCACTTATATTCTGTGCTGCATGCAAGATGTGCTAAGGTGATGGTAGCACAGAAATTATGGGACTAGAGAACTGATGTTTGGTTTCATTTAAGGTGCATGTCATAAGACAGAATCTATGGATTCAATTCTCAGAACCAGATCAGAGGTTGGATAATTCAGAGACATAGAATAGAACCAAGTATAGCTGCCAAAGAAAATCAATAAAATCTTATTCTGCTATATTCATAGATTGGTGCCCTGCCCAGTTATTATCAAAGTGGAAGCAAGTACTCATACAGAGGAATTATGCAGAGAAAGAGTTAAAATTAGAGGTCTTTATCTGGACCCTTCCCTTGAAAATCTGATAACTTTGGAATTCCAAGGAGGAGAAAAGTTTATACCAGTCAGAGAGAATACAGGAGATCGTGGTCCATTAAATCAGCTAAGGAATATTCACATAAGCTCACAGCAACAGAAATAGCAAACATGAGAACTGTATGAGAATATATCAATTATTCTGTATATGCTATGGCTCTTAGCTTTGTGTTTTTATGAAACTCAGAATAGTGGTATTGCAAGTTTCTATTACTCTTTTGCCAGATTGTGGTACTTTTTAACCTCCTTTTGTGTAGCTGTGTCCATTTTCAATATAAGCATATTCTCCTTGTATTATTCTACATTGCTTTGTACTCTTTGGTTTAAAGCTCTTGGAGGCATCATATTTTCTGTAAAGAAAACAAAAGGGGAGTGGGCCAGGGATAGAGAGGGAAATGTAGGAGAGCTGATAGAAATGTGGAATTGGGAAAATGTGCTTGGAATGCATAGTAAGTGAGAATATTTAGTTTCAATAATAAAAGAGAAAAAATAAAATGAGGACTCCATGTATATCTTCCCTACAAATTTTATTTTTTTTAATGTTTAAGGAAAATTTATTAATATTAAGATGTATACTTTCATAAAAAATATATGTGCAATAATGTTCTATTATGGCTTAAATTATAACTTTATTGTTTATAAATAACTCTAATGGGATGGAGACTACACACACATACACAGATACACACAGAGAGAGAAACAGAGAGAAAGAGAGAGAGAGAGAGACAGATAGAGAGAGAGAGAGAGAGAGAGAGAGAGAGAGAGAGAGAGAGATGGAATTGGCAAGATTTTATTCCTAACACTACCCAGACATCCTGGATCCAGAAGTTGGAGGGCTCAGTAACCAAAGATAGAACCAAATGTGAATGAAAATCCAAGATTAATTAAATGACTTTTTCTCAGCTTTATTACATTTTTATTAGATATCCCCTGTGTTTACATACCATGTGTTATTTCCTTTCTGTCAGTCCCATCCTCTTTTCCCCTTCATTGACTTCATGAAAGTGTTCTCCTTCCAAGCCACCCTATCCCACCTCAGTGCCTTGGCATTCCTCTACACTGGGAAAACAAGTCTTCACTGGCTCCAAGTCCTCTTCTCTCATTGATGCAAGAGAATGATATCCTCTGCTGCATATACACCTGGATCCATGAATCTCTCCAAAATAACTCATTGGAAGATGATTTAGACCCTGGGAGCTTGTGGTGAGTTTGTTCTTTCCATGTGGTTTCCTCTGTCTGGCAGAGCCTCTGGGGAGGAATCTATAACAGATTCCTGCCAGTAGGCACTACTTTGCATCAACAAGTGTGCCTAGGTTTAGAGGCTGCATATGAGATGGATGCATATGGCAGTCTTTGGACGATCTTTTCTCCAATCCCTTATCCTCTATTTATCCTATTATTTCTTCCCATGAGTATTTGGTTCACACTTCTAAGAAGGATTTTGGTATCCACATTCTGGCCTTCCACCTATTGAGTTTCCTAATTTCTGTAAAGTGTTTCTTGGTTATTCTGAGATTTTTGTGGTAGTATACACTGATTATTGAGTACATACTATGAGTGTTCTTTTATAACTGGGTAACCTCACTTAGGATGATAGCTTCAAGATCCATTCATTTGCTTAGGAATTTCATAAAGTCACTTTTTAGTAGCTGAGTAGTTCTCAGTTTTGTAAATGTACCACAATTTCTGTATCCATTCCTCTGATCAAAGACATCTGTGGACTTTCCAGTTTCTGGCTATCATAAATAAGGCTGATATGAGCATGGTGAAACATGTGTCCTTATTAGATGTTGGAGCTTCTTTTGTGTATATGGCCCAGGAGTGGAATAGCTGGGTCATCAGGTAGTAGTATTCCAAATTTCTGAGGAACTGCCCGACTGATTTTCAGAGAGGTTGTACCAATTTACAACCCCACCAACAGTGGAGGAGTGTTCCTATTTCTCCACATCCTCACCAGCATCTGCTGTCACCTGAGTTTTTGATCTTAGCCATTCTAATTGGTGTGAGTTGGAATCTCAGGGTTGTTTTGATTTGCATTTCCATAAAGACTAGGTTGTTGAACATTTCTTTAGGTGCTTCTCAGCCATTCAATATTCCTTGGTTGAGAATTCTTTGTTTTGCTCTGTACCCCAGTTTTTAATAGGATTATTTGATTCTCTAGAGTCTAACTTCTTGCATTATTTGTATATATTGAATACTAGTTCTTTATCAGATGTAGGATTGGTAAATATCTTTTCCCAATCTGTTGGTGACTGTTTTGTCTTTTGACAGTGTCCTTGGCCTTATAGAAGCTTTGCATTTTCATGAGGTCTCATTTTTCAATTCTTGATCTTAGAACATAAGACATTGGTGTTCTATTCAGGAAACTTTCCGCTGTGCCTATGTGTTTTAAGCTCTTCTCTACTTTCTCTTCTATTAAATACAGTGTACCTTGTTTTATATGGAGGTCTTTGATACACTTGGACTTGAGCTTTATACAAGGAGATAAGAAAAGATCAATTTGCATTCTTCTGTATGCTGACTGATGCTTAATGATATTCTTCTTTATTTATACATTAGTTTCTAGCCCACTCATCACCAAAGTCTTTATTTTATGAGAACAAATATAGAGACCCACAACCAAACATTAGTTAGAGCTAGGGAATTCCACAGAAGAAAATAGGTAAAGATTGTTTGAGCCAAGGGGTTTTAGGAAAGCACAGCCCACAGAACCAGCAAAGCACAACTGATATGAATTAATGTTGATTGAAGCAGCAACTATATGCCTGATTTTGCATGGTGGTCATTGTTGAACTCCAAAGAGTGTGGTGTATATTCTGCTTTTTGTTTTCTTATTTATTTATTTATTTGTTTGTTTGTTTGTTTATTTGTTTATAAATTTATCTATGCCTAATCTTATTGCAACTTGTTATGCTGTGTTCCTTTGATATCTTCCGAGTTACAGGCCTTGCCTCGAAAACCAGGTTGGCCAACCACACTCTCATCAGTCTCCCCTCCCTTTCTTTTTTCCATATTCATCCAACAACTTGGGTAGACACTCCCTGCTGGAACAGTGGCCACAAAAATATTTCAGAACACCACCCTCCAATTTGGGCAGAAATTCTCTGCTCAACCATATGCCACACAAGTCTGAAGACCTGAAATAAAAATAAAACAAAAATTAAGGAACAAAACATCTATCCAACAATGTTAAACTGAAAAATTAGCACATTGACCTGAAGACACCATAAACCCAAATGCCAAGACACAAGTGTAAGAACACAATCAGCAATAGCTAGGACAACAAATCATCTCTAGAGGTCACAGATGTTATTAAATTTTGAGGTTTCTTCTCACCATAGTCAAAATGGTTACGATTTATTGATCACAAATACTGTGAGAATATAGGAAAAGGTAAACACTCACTCGCTGTCAATTTTGAAATGGAAACTTGTGCAGCAACTGCAGGATACAGAATGAAAAACCTTTAAGAAGCTAAAAATAAATATACCATATTACTTAGAGGTTCTAACTCTTGGAACATCTCAATAAATGTTCTACTGAAACTTTCTCAGAAGTGTGTATTGCCACTTTATTCGCAATGCCTGGAAAATAAAAATAACTTCAATGTCTTTCAGAGGGTGACAAAATGAAGAAAATGTGGTGCATATATAGAATGGAATAGTACTCAATTATAAAGAAAAAATGAATTAATATAATCTTCAGTAAAATTGATAGATCTCAAAAAGATGATGCTGAGTACTATAACATAGAAAAAGAAAGACAAATGCCTCATCTTCTCTTTTATCTTATGTTTTGAACTCTGTATCTTCAAATATGAGTATAAAGCATGGGACAATCACAGAAACCAATTTGTATTAATATACTATGAAGGAGAGCAGCTTGATAGGAGAATAGAAAGATACAGGTGATATTGAGCAGAAAATGGAAAAACATGGCAAGAGGGATTTAATAAGGAAGAGGGCCTCAATAAAGAATAAGAAAGGAGAAAATCCATGTAATATAAAGGGTATTGGCTAGAGTTTCAAAGTGTATTTTATATTTTATATTTATATAAACTTATATATATATATTATAATCTTAAATATAATTTATATTATAACACTAATAAAGTTGAATTACTTACACTGTTAGTGTTACCCACAGGAGTCATCAAAAATTCAAGAAATAACCCAGTACAGAAATGAGAAGCCTTTGTTCAAGTTATTGATAAGGTTAATTCAAGTAGTTAGTATTTCCCTTGAATAACCTCTCAAATTTTGAAGGTATGTCTTTATTGTTAAAAATACGACACACAGGAATGTTTTACTTCTGAATCACAACAATGATTAGTATTACAATATATCCATAAATGAGCAATAGAAGCATTCATATGTTCACAGTAACCAACAGATAAGTAGCTAGATTTAATGACAAATGAAAAAGATGGAAAATATGTTTGATGCTAGATATCTGTCTGAGTACCCAAAGTTAATGTTCTGGATCATAGAGGAGAAACTGCTAATGCTACTTTATTAAACTACTACAATTTCTAACTATAGTCCAAATTTTATCCTTGAACCCACACATAGATGTAGCTTACCTATCATTCAAATATTGCAGATACCAAGAAGTGCATACTGACAGGTGCCTGATACAGCTGTTTCCTGAGAGGTTTTGCCAGACCCTGAGAAATTCAAAGTCAGATGCTCTCAACCAACCACTGACAATGGGTTCCCCAAAGAAAGAGTTACAAAAAGGACTGAAGGAGCTGAGGGGGTTTTCAACTCATTTGAAGAACAAAGATTATCAACCAACCAGAACTCCACCCCTGCCCAGAACTCCCAGAGACTAAACAACAACCAAGAATGCACATAAAGGAACCCATGGCTCCAGCAGCATATGTAGCAGAGGATGACCTTATCAGGCATCATTGAGAGGAAAGGTTCTTAAAGGGCATAACATTTGAAATGTAGGTAAAGAAAATATCCAGAAAAAAAATGTTTCTCTTTATAGCAAACAGTGACCATTTTCAGAAAGCCACTAATGGACAGAGGCAAATGAATCTTGAAGACACCAGACCCATTAGATGAATCTACAATACAACTCCTGTGCTTAAGAATTATGGCACATGCATAAATTGGGGGCATAGTCTGCTAGGAGTTTGTATCTCCTATAAGTGGCTTCTGAGAGAGAACAAATTACCCTAATCTAAGGATAAACTTCTAATTAGTTATGTAATTCAAAGTTATCAGCTCTCAAATCTTATGTGTATTTAAAACAGCTTCATCAGATTATATTTATATGTTAGTGTACATACACATACATATACACAATCACAGAACACGAGGTTATGACTATGTCTCAGAGAAGGTAGAGAGAAGAGGAAGAGTGATGTACTTAAGTATTCATTTAAGTATACATTTAAAAACAAATAAAATTGTAATTTCCTTAAAATCAAAGAACAGGAAAAAAAGAACTATCTTCACCTTTTAAAAATAGTTATTCTCTATCAGTTAGAAATAAATCAGTTAATACAATGTAATAAAACCAATGTATAAAAACATTGTAATATACTAACTTAGACATAAAGGTCAAAGATTTCACAGAAAATGAGCAAAACAGACTGTAGTATGCATTGGAATCAGTAGATGTATCTAATTGTGCCAGTATAAATATTAGGATCTAAGTTATGTAAAATTTCAGAATCAAAAAAAAAAAAAAAAAACTGCAGCACAAGTTACTTTTATAAGGAATCAAAAGAGAAGACAGGTTTAAATTGTGCTCTGGTTGTTTTATGTGTTTATTAGTATGTTTCTCATCTAAAAAATGTGCTCACAATCAGGAATAACTTTAAGAAATAAAAAATATTAACAGAAAAATGAACATATATATATTACACTTTCAGTTGAAACCAGAAAGATAAGCCATGTGAGGATGAATGCTGTGTAACTTATGCAACAGGAAATACAGCTGAGTAATGTGTGCAATATGTGCAGGTATATTTATATCATATATATATATCATCTATATTTATATCTATCTATATCATCTATATCAGTTATAAATAAATCTGATTTATTTATTATTTATTAATTATATGTTATATAATTAATATATAAACAAAATATTATAATATAATATAAATAATATAATATGATATAAGCAATAATATATCATATAATAATTATAATAATTATCATTAATTATCTAATAATTGTTATTATTAGGCATAATGTAATATATTAGCTATTATTTGAATGCTGTTTACTTCAAATGATACACAACAGATATTAGCAAAATGATGATATTTAGCATGAGATACAGAATTTTTAAAGATATTGGTAAAGAAGCATTAGCAGACATTCAGAGTATTTTTTTCTTTATTCCAGAGATATACGGAAAATGCTATGAGTGTGAAAATGCCCCATGTTCTGGTAATTATGGGCAGAAGTTGTAAAATAAGCACAATTATTTTAAATGTAGCTCAGAACATAGTTCTCATTTTAAGTTATCACCACAGCATTACCTCTCACATATCACACAATATGAACAGTCAGCAAACAGTGTCGCCCTATGATGCAAATACACACAACAGAAGGAAATTGTTGTATACAATGGAAGTTAGGGGTTTATACTGAAAATTTTTTTAGGACGTGCAGCAATGCCTTGGAGAATAGAAAGATCTCATGATTTTGAGGGAAAATATGTTGTTGTTGTTGTTGTTTTTTTTGCTAATATTCAGTTTATTCAGTTGTCAAGTATGTACTAACAGAAAGAGGGGAGACAATTTTCTAGGATTTATTTTTTTCTATTGGAAATACGAGGATGTCTACTTCCTTCCTAAGATGGAATTTCAATAGCACAGCCCTTCAGCTTTCCTGCAGGGAGCAGTATTTTATCAAGCTAGGATACAGATTTGATCAGCTCATTTTTTTTCAATGATGCTAATATTACAGCCAGTGTTTACCAGATATCTTTGCTGTGTTACTTTCCATTAAAGCATAATATTCATTCTGAATATGGCATATGTTACTCAGTTTTTTTTTTTTTTTTTGAAGCCTCATAAGTTCTGAAATGACTAAACAGCTATCTGCTCTCCCGAAATCCATGGAGATGATTTATATTTTCCTGGCACTCAACCAGAATGAGCTGCTTGCTTGCCCATGTCCTCCTTATAAAATACAAAAATGAATATATTACCATGTATTATGCAGTTATGATCACATCTGCCATAATTCCATCATAGAAAAGATAGACATTCTTGTCTTACAAATGTTCTGTTGAACTCAAGATGCTCCTGCCAATCAAGATCACAAAGAATCTACAGTAATGTACTGTACATTTTAAAGCTACTGAGAATATCTAGTAGTAAATGTGGATTGCCTTGATTTAATTATACTCAAACTATAAAATAGCATTGTATTTCATGAATAAGCTACAATTTACAATTTGAAAATTTGGTATTTCAATTGCAAGGCTGTTGGGTACTCCAAAATGTTAATATCATTGTTTTACTACTGAACATATCATGGAAAACTAGACATAATTGTAGTTTACAGGATTTATAGCAGGGTTATACAATGAATTTTCTCCTTCCAGAAGCCTGAATGGAATCTCCTGGCATCATTAGGTCTAGCCTTCATTGAGGAAGCTTCCAGATCAGTACTATCTTAATTTCTCCAAATCCTGTGACAGAAGTATATGCTCTCTTCAGCAACTAGTTCGTACTCTGAAGATTAGACAAGTGACAATGGCAGTAACATTGACTGGTTATTGGTTATTGATTAGTTCATTATGGGAGGTATGTCTTATACCTTTCTGAACAGCAATGAATGTCCAAAGAATCTATCACACTGTTTCTTGAAAGAGCATTGAGGTAACTCATTAAACTATACATTCATACATGTACATGTATATATGTATATATGTATGTATGTATGTATATATGTATGTATGTATGTATGTATGTATGTAGAAGATTCCCTGTATCTTTTTTCAAGCATCTTCAGAATTATTTATAAACCTTCCCATTATCCTTCAGCATCCTGTCCTTTTTCCATTATTATTTTTTTCCTCTGTGCTTTACTTATTTTCCCCTTCATAACACTTGTGTTTTACTGCCATCATCTCCAACTTTGTAATGCTTTTCTCCAACCTGCATTGGTCTCTTCCTATACCCGTACTTTCTATAATTACTATAAGTTATATACTCAAACTTAAGATGCAGAGCTAGAATCCAAACATAACTGAGAACATATTGATTTTTTTTCTGAGTCTTGGCTACCTTAGTATATTTTCTCAGTTCTTTTCATTTATTTCAAAGTTTCATAACTTCACATCTCTTTACAAAGGAACAGAACTCCATTGCATGTAGGTACTGCATATCCACTACCAATTTATTAGCTGATAAACAGTTAGGTAGTTATTAAGTAGGGAGAAGTACCCATGATGTTATAGCATTCATTAATTAAATTTCAACAGTGCCACATACAGGTTTCACATTTATCATCTTACATATTTTCAATAATAAATTTTGTGTCATCTAGATGTAAGCATTCTTTAACTACAGAAGTCAGCATTATTATTTAGTGTTTTTTTTTCAATGTGTCTAAAAACTGTATCTTAAATATTTATTTTTAAAATTTTGTCATTTTCTGTCTTTTTGTAGGAATATGTCTATGTATACATGCCACAATACATGTGTGAAAAACAGCAATGAGAATTGTTTTCTTCCATTCATCCAGTGATGAAACTCAAATTATCAGTCATAAAAATAACTGTCTTAATTACTAAACCATCTTGTTGATGCTGAAAACATATTTGGAAAATATATACATATAAGTAAATACAAGGGCCATTTTCATGCAGGACCTCAAATTGGATGCATTTTTAAATATGCTCATTTCAGAGCTCAGGCTGTTCCCCATAACATCTGACTCTACTGAGCCATCTAGTCACAGCCCTCAGCTATTCAATCTGATTAAAATGAATACTATCCATATGATTATGACTCTTGAGATATCACTAGAAAAGAAGCTCCTGCTATTTGCTTTAAGAATCCCTACTGATATTGTTGGAATGTTCTTTGCTCCTTCACATAGCCTACAATTAAAGAAGGATCATCTCAAATATCACAGCAAATCTGTGAAAATACATCTAGGTATATTCCAATTATATTAAAATTTGGAAAAAGACCACAGAAATTACTTTTATTCAAATGGAGGCTTTGTTTTACTTCAGGTCTCTCTCTAATAGAATATATAAACCTTTGATTCTACAAAACCAATTTTTTGGGTGTTTTGGGGAAGCCATTAAATATAAAATGAAGCAATGACCATATTATTATGAAAAGGTAAACCGAATAAAATTATTTTTAAAGGTGAACTTGCATGTTATGTCTAACAGGGCTTATTATTTCATTGACATATTGAGAAATTTCATAAATGAATAACATGCATTTTTATAACTTCTAGCCTTGTACCCCAAATTCAACTCCTTTAGTTCTCTTCCTTTGCACAAATCGTTAACTCAATGCACATCTTTTTTTGTAAATCAGGACACATTTACATACACATTCGATATGTAGATATATGTACATTATATATACATGATTATGTATAAACTTATATACACAGATGTCAAAACCATGGAGTTGAGTTAATTTTGTTTTCTCTATGTGTATATGGCTTCAGACTAACCCCTGGGTCATAGGCAACATATCAGAGATTCATCCCCGAAGGAAACTGTTTCATTTTTATTATCTATGTAGCACAGGATCTACATAAGCTATGTGTTGTCTGTCGTTCAGCTAGGACTCAGGGAGAGCTTCTGTGCCAAACCATGCTATGTGGTACTGTTCTGATCTCTCAGCAAAGACAGCTGTGGAAAATCCACAGATGCAATAGCCCTGTAATGTCAAAGCCAGTAGATTGGTAAAATTGGTATAATATAGTATCTTCTAAATATCAAAATTTATCACTTTTAAATATTAAATTCCAAAATAATGCTGACTAAATTCATTCTTAAATAATTTGCCAAAAATTAAAAATCCTAAATCAATGATGTCAAAGATTTTACCAGTAATGAATTGAAACAAAATATCAAAGCCTTAAACTTACACCTAGTTCTTAAAAGTAAGTTTTAAGCTAATTTTTACCAGCTTTACTCATGCCATGATTGACTATAAAATATCATGTATTATTTATATAGTTTAATTTTAATTATACATGCATGGTGAAATGATTTCTGAGATCAAACTAATCAATTTCCTTATCATCCCACATGACATTATCCTTTATTATTTATGAAATGAGAATATTTATAGTCCTTTCTCTTAGCAAAATTTGAGTTTATAGATCAAAACTCTGTCTCGCTGGTTAATATAGTTTATACATCCTACAAGGTTGAAGCTTTGTTCTCAGTACCCAATACCATTCATCCTCAGTACTACATTTAAATAAGCACATTGATTTTTTTTTCATAAAGTTTGACTTTTGTCTGACATTAAATATAATTCTGAACATTAAAATTTATCATAGTTATTTAGCAATTGACTTTACTTCACATTTGTAAATGTTTTTGCATAAAATACAGCAGAATGATATAATCTTGAAAAATGTTAGTTGTACTTTCAAATTTAATTTCCATATTAACCTATTTGCTCTTTTACTTTGTTGCCTTCATTAATGTATTTATTACTTTGGACATCTGAATTGTGACACTCTTTCTTTCTCTCCTCCAAGTCCATCCTTTACAATTCCTTTACCCCTTTCCTCCTCCTCTTTTCCTCATAGAAGGACAAGCACCCTTGTTTACCACTCCTCTGTAGGCTATCAAGTTGAAGCAGGAAGTGCCTCTTCTTCAGTGAAGCCCAACAGGACAATTTAGGTAGGGAAAGGAGACCTAATGGCAGATAACAGAATCATAGACAGCTCCTGTTCTAATTGTGACCACATGAAGACCAAGCTGCACATCTGCTACAAATGTATATCCACCCTAGGTCCAGACTCTGCATGATCTTTGGTTGGTGGTTCACTCTCTGAGCCACCTTGTGGACTACAGTTGACTCTCTAGGTCTTATTGTGGTTACTTTGATTCCTCTAGCTAGCTCAATTCTATTTCCCATTTATTTCCGATCTGCCTGATATCTGTATCCTTCTGCTGCTGGATAAATCTTCTAAGTTTGGATATGTACACAATTTTAATTGGGTAATTTTTAAACTAATATTTTGAGGCTGTTTAATATATATTTCAGATATTAACCCTCTGTTAGATGGGTAGATATCTTTTTCTCATACTGTAGCCTGTACATTGTATATCCTAGATAACAATCCTCTGTCAGCTGAATAAATGGCAAATTTCTTATCTCCGATTTGATGAGCTACCTACTCCCTACCTTTGAAATTCTCTTGCTGTAAAATATGATAAGACCATATTGGTTATATCTCTTAAACTATATAAGTATTATTCAGAAAGCCCTTAATTGAATCAGTGATGACAAACAGTGAGTCTACAAAAGTTTGGATGTAATCGTCCACTTCCAAGAATGTCTGTAGACAGAATCTCACATTCCTAACCTATGGTGCCCTCACCACAAACCACTACACCGAATCAGACCAAGGCCTAAGGGTTTGAAAGAAAATCACAAGTCAGTTATTCCTATTACCAGAAGTGTTTTACTCAATCTCCAACTCCAAGTCCAAGTACATTGACTGCAGCTCTCCAGTATATACACTTGCAAAGGTAGTTACAAAGGCAGTACCTAAATTCCCTAGGTGCTGGGTGGAGGTGTCACCTCCTGGGTTGAAGGCTTTATTCTGAAGTAGGAACAATAAGAGGTGTAAAATAGTCTTATGACTGGTAATTAGTATTACAAAGGAAGGTGTGTTTTCCCATAGTCAAGGCACACAAGCAGACAATTCAACTAAACATTAGAAGATGGGGGTGTCCATAATTCCCAACACTAACCCAGAAAAATATCTGGTTGATAACCAATAAGAAATTATAAATTATTTTTCTCTAACTTAGGTTCACTGAGTACAAAAACCAAAGTTGAGATATGAGTTTAGGAGAAATCAATCATTGTTGATGTGATTTTGAAAGATCCCCACAGAGGGGAGACACTCAGTTAAGTCTCAGGATAACATGAACCCCCGAGAATTCACAAGAGACCTTCCTTGCTGCAATTACACAATTTTTTTTTTAATGGACCAGTGCACTGGGGTCCAGACTCATATCCCATGCAGAAGTAAATGAGTCTGACCCCGAGTGGCTGTGAGAAGTGGGTTTTAAAGAAAACAAACCACAGCCCAGGGGTGAGGTACATCATTGGACAGTACCAAAAATACCAGTGAAGAATTGTGAGGGGAACATCCAGTTTCTCAAGATTGTGTATGATGTGTTACTTAACTTTCATGTTTTTATGGTCAGTCAGTTTCTGAAACAGAGTCACTGAACCTGCTATCCTACATTTTTGGCTCTATGCTACCTGCTAGAGATCTTCTACTTTACCTGTTAGGGAGTGAGGATTTATTCTACTGTTTCAATTTAACTTCTGTGATTACCCTAAAATAATTTAAGAACAAAACAAAACAAATATCAGATCAATGGATAATAAAAGTATGGTACCTATACACAATAGAATTTTACTTTGTTGCTAAGGAGAATGGCATAATTAGTTTGCAGATTAAATAGAACTGGAAAAGTGATACTACAAGCCCCGAAAGTAAAATCCAGGAACATGCCACTGTATGCTTTTTCTCCTAACAAATCCTAACTTCAAACTTTTTATGATGTTGACACAAAGCAAAAGTACAACCCAGAAATCTAGAAAGAGACTTTGAGCAGGGCTGGAATTGGGGAAAATGTGCAGGATGTTATGGGTAAAACAAGATCAACAAGCTGGATAACTGCATAAAGAAGGAGAGGCCAGGAATTATGGATGAGGCAGGGAAAACTATACTAATCTAGAGAAGAAATATAAAAAGACACAAAGAAGCCTCCTGTCTCATAATTCAAATTTAAAAGATAATTTAAAGAACTTTTACAGCTGATAAACAACTTCAGCAATGTAGCTGGATGTAAAATTAACTCAAACAAACCAGTACCCTTCCTCTACTTGAAGGACAAATAGTCTGAGAAAGAAATTTAAAAAGACAATACCCTTCACAGTAGTCACAAAGAATATAAAATACCTTGGTATGACACTAACCAAGCAAATGAATGATCTGTATGACAAAAACTTCAAGTCTCAGAAGAAGAAAGTTGAAGAGGACTTCAGAAGATGGAAAGAACTCCCATGCTCATGGATTGGAAAGATCTACATATTAAAAATAAGAATCTTGCCTAAGACTATCTACAAATTCAATGCAATCCCCATCAGAATTCCAACCCAATTCTTCACAGAGTTGTAAAGAGCAATTTCCAAATTAATTTGGAATAATAAAAAACCCAGAAGAGCAAAAATCTTTCTTAACTATAAAAGAAATTCTTCAGACATCACAGATCTCTGACCACAAGCTGTATTACCTATCAATAGTGATGAAAACTGCATAATATTTGTACAGAGCCAGGCAGGTAGATCAGTGGAATAAAACCAAAGACCCAATAATGAACTCACATATATATGGTCATTTGATCTTTGTCAAAGGCACTAAAAACATTCAGTGAAAAACAGGACAGCCTCTCTCCAACAAAAATGGTGCTGATTTAACTAGCAGTTATCATGCAGAAGAATGTAAATATATCTTTCTTATATCCTTCTATGAAGCTCAAGTCCAAATGGATCAAAGACATATAACCAGGTACACTGAAACTTTTAGAACAGAAAGTGGGGAAAGGTTAGAACACATAGGCATAAGGAAATTTTTGCTGAACAAAACACCAGTGACTTATACTCTAAGATCAAGAATCAAAAGATGGAATGTAATCAACCATATAAACAAACCAAAAGAACGAAATCACATGGTCATCTCACTAGATGTTGAGAAAGCATTTGACAAAATTCAACACCACTTCATGTTAAAAGTCCTGGAAAGAACAGAAATCCAAGGTCCATACTTAAACATAATAAAAGCAATATACAGCAAACCAACAGCCAACATCAAACTTAACTGTGGGAAACTTGAAGCAATGCCACTAAAATCAGGGACTTGACAAGGCTGCCAGCTCTCCCCCTACCTATTCAACATAGTACTGGAAGTCCTGGCTGGAGCAATTAGACAGCAAAAAGAGATCAAGGGGATACAAACCAGAAAGGAAGCAATAAAAACATCACTCTTTGCCGATGACATGATAGTGTACTTGAGTGACCCCAAAAACTCCACCAGAGAACTCCTACAGCTGATAAACAAGTTCAGTAAAGTGGCTGGATACAAAATCAACTCAAACAAATCAGTAGCCTTCCTATACTCAAAGGACAAACATGTGGAGAAAGAAATTAGGGAAAAGGTACCCTTCACAATTGTCACAAAAAATATGAAATACCTTGGTGTGACTCTAACTAAGCAAGTGAAGGACCTGTACGACAAGAATTTCAAACCTCTAAAGAAAGAAATTGAGGAGGATCTCAGAAAATGAAAAGATCTCCCATGCTCATGGATTGGAAAGATCAACATTTTAAAAATGGCCATCCTACCAAAACAATCTACAGATTCAAAGCAATCCCCACCAAAATTCCAACCCAGTTCTTCATGGAATTGGAAAGATCAATGTGCAATTTCATATGAAACAACAAAAGACCTAGAATAGCGAAATCCATCCTCAACAACAAGAAAACATCTGTGGGAATCACTATCCCTGACCTCAAGCTATATTACAAGGTAATTGTGCTGAAAACTACATGGTACTGGTACAGAAATAGGCATGTGGATCAATGGAATACAATAGAAGACCCAGAAATGAGCCCTTACATATATGGTCACCTGATTTTTAACAAAGGAGCCATAAACATTCAATGGAAAAAGGACAGCCTATTCAACAAATGGTGCTGGTCCAACTGGCACTCAACATGCAAAAGAATGAAAATAGACCCTTTCTTATCTCCTTGTACAAAGCTCAAGTGTAAGTGGATCAAAGATCTCCACATTAAACCAGATACACTGAAACTATTAGATGAGAAAGTAGGGAAAACTTTAGAACATATAGGCACAAGAAAAAATTTTCTGAACAAAACACCAATGGCTCAAGCTCTAAAGTCAAAGATTAACAAATGGGACTTAATGAGATTGCATAGTTTCTGTAAGGCTGAGGACATTGTCAAGAAAACAAAATGGCAGCCAACAAATGGGAAAAGATCTTTACCAACTCCACATCAGATAGAGGCCTAATATCTAAGGTATACAAAGAACTCAATAAGCTAGACACCAGAGAATCAAATAACCCTATTAAAAAATGGGGTACAGAGCTAAACAATATGTTCTCAGTTTAGGAATATCGAATGGCTGAGAAATATCAGAGGAAGTGCTCGACATCTTTAGCCATCAGGGAAATGCAAATCAAAACAACCTTGAGATTCCACCTCACACCAGTCAGATTGACTAAGATCCAAAACTGATATGACAACAGATGCTGGTGAGGTTGAGGAGAAAGAGGAACCCTTCTCCACTGTTGGCGGGGTTGCAAAGTAATACAACCACTCTGGAAATCAGTTTGGCGATACCTCAGAAAATTGGACATAATACTACCTGAAGACCCAGCTATTCCACTTCTGTGCATATACCCCAGAGACCCCTTAGTACACAACAAAGATATATGCACCACAATGTTCATAGCAGCTCTATTTATAATATCCACAAGTTGGAAAGAACCCAGATGTCCTTCAGAAGATGAATGGATACAAAAATTGTGGTACATTTATACCATGGAATACTACTCAGCCACCAGAAACAATGACTTGACCAAATTCTTAAGAAAATGGCTGCATCTAGAGAATATTATTCTGAGTGAGGTTAGTTGATAATGTTCTTCCCGTGAGGTTGCAACCCCTCTCAGTTCCTTCAGTCCTTTCTTGAACCCCTTCATTGGGGTACCTTCTTTCATTTTGTTTAAATATGTGTTATGATTTAACCAGTGTGTTAAATTGTTATCCGTGTCTATGGAAAATATTTTATTAAACAGATGATATAAAATGTTCAGCATTCTGTGGCATCTTCAAATGGAATCCATACTGTCAATTTTTAGTTTATATTCCTGTTGTTACAATTTATTTATCTGATCATATGGCAGAAATATACATTCATGAGTGAAAATTAATTCTGAACATGATGAAAGTACACAAATATCAGAAAAAAGTAAAAATTAACCTTTACTTAGACCCAATATTTATCCAAGCATTTATTTCATAAAAGGCTGGTAAAATATAACATAATAGATCAATTTCAGATCATTCACTCTTGACCAAAAATTTCAATTATGCAAGGTCTTTTGGTTCTATAAAAACCTCTCAATAAAATATTACTTTGCTCTGTCTCCATTTCTATCCTTATTCCCAAAAGATGACAGGTAATTGCTAAAATAGATAACTCCTACAAAGATTGAAATATGCTCTTGAATTTACAATCCAGTTACAAATTGTCTTTTCTACATTGAAGTCCCAGAAGAAATGAGAACCATTTAGAGATTTACCCACTAGTTTCTGAGAAAACATAATTATGTAGTAAGAATATTAAGCCCGTGTATACCCTATAAGGTATTTGAGATCTCAATTCAATTTTAAAATGAACAACTTAATGCATAATTTTAAAGCAGAAATCTAATCTTTAGCTATAGATAACAAAATGTTAGCCATTTAAAAAATATTTTATAACTATGTTTAAAACATTAAGCAGTAGATATTCTTTAATTAGCCTAGAATTCTATTAATCTCTAAAAGTGCAATTGACTTGATTTCATTTTGATGAATGATTTTGATATATTTATTTATAGTGCTAGAACAATAAAACAACTTACTTGGTTCTCATTCAATTAGTTTAATGTATATTAAAATTTCTAAAAGTAACTTTGGCTTTATAATGATTATTAAAAACAAGTTTAGCACACATTTTGGTATTATACCTCCATCCAAAACAATCCATCAATTTTCATATGTACATATAATATTTATATCCAAAAAGACTTTTCCTACAATTGATACTGTTTTCTTAAAGCAAGAGGTTGATCTTATATTACTTAAAATATACTGTAAGCATGTAAACCGGATCCTACTACTAGGACACAACCAAGCTATAATAAGAGGCAAGGCATCCCAATGCTAAACTTTTTCAGTATCAACATTAATATGATATTTGAAATGATACAGTGAAAAGGTCTTCTATACACCTAACCATAACAATAAACATGCCTACATCTTTCTAACCTCACTTTAGAAATGAACTTTTCTCTTCTTAAGTCTAATTACTGTATTTAGTATATGTTGTTAGCATTTAACTCTGGTTTTCATGTTCATGAAAACCTGTTTGTTCCCTAGTATTCGTTAATTCAAAATTTCTTGTTTATTCTCATTTGTATTAGTTCTCTGAAACTTCCATCAATGTCTGTATTTTGATCATATTCATCTATTAGTCTTTGACACATCCCCCTTAACAGTCACATAACTTTATGTTATCTGTGTTTTAAATATCACGAAAAGTTTATGTTACTCATATACTCTTGAATATCTATACTGAACTACAGTGTGGTTAACCTATCAGGAGCTACAATGAAGGAAATTCAATACCCCTATTAACTGTCTATTAATATCTCATTAGCTAGGGATAGGAATTTATTCCCAAATCTCCTATGCATGATAAAATAGCAAAAGCCTAGAATTTTGCATAATACTGATTTGCAGATTCTTATCTGTGTAATTTCCATCATGAATAAATGGATTAAGTAATTATTTGTTGCTCATACAAAATGAAAAGTTATAGAATACTACAAGTGCTTTGTATCATAAACCATGCAATAATTATATATTTTCATTGTCAAATACACAAGGAGCAAATGTTTGTGAACAACTTAAGAGTTACTGTCATTCAAAGGCTGAATGTCTGAGTATCAAGACTGCCTTCTGTAAAAGGAGTTTGCAGTTGTGTGACTGGGAACATTTAACACAAATAGAAAACAAAAACCTAATCAAAGATTTACAAGTGGTAGATGGTACAATGCTACAAGGCTGGATAATCCCATGGTCATAGACCAAAAGGTAATAAAATTTAAGAATGAGAATGAAAATTCCAAAGGAAAGTTTTCCTCCTTTAAAAATGTAATTTGTTATCTCATTTACTTGCTTATTCAAAGAAGGTTATTGCTACAGTATACAATGATAGGCACTAATATTTTCTACAATATATTTTGATCATTTTGATGAGCTTTTTTAAAGCCCTTCAAGGTGTCTAAATAGTGAATCCAGCACAATACCCTAAAAATAAAATTTAAGTATCTATTATTTCACTAATATTTTCAATAATACTTAATACTATCAAAAGTCAAATTTACAATTCTTTATTGATCAGTGTTTCTTTGTATTTAGGATGTATATGCTTTTTTGTAAATACTTTACAGATCTTTGAGACCGTTGGACAATTTCAACACTAACAATGCATAAGTAATTTTTCCTAATCCATGATGATGAAAAGAAATTACAGAAAACATATTATACATGTAGCAAGTTAAGTCCTATAAACTTACTTTGCAGCACAACATTCAATTTACATTATAAGGAGGCAATACAGTACACTGATTGGAAGATGATTGGAATTATATTAGTGGTCATATCATAGGTTTCCTGTTCTTTGGAGTTCTGTCTCTTTAAGCAACTTGATTTTTCTGCTCAATTTTCTTAATTAACAAATGGGATAATTATCTAGTTATAACCAAAATATATTGAAACTATTACTGAGGTAATATTAAAGAAAAAGCTGTTGACATTGATTCTGAGATCTTAAGTTTTATTTGGTTGCTGCTTTATATTGTCACTTTAATTTCAGTACACTTAGGTTAGAAGTATAGATAACTGGCTACTGAACTATGTGTGATGGTGGACTTCTCAGTGAAATGCATCCATGAATTTGGAGGTAGTTGTAGTGGTGTGTGTGACACTCCATAGGAGAGCTACAGTCATCCAAATTAGTATATATTTTAAGGAATATACATGAAAAATTTTCGTTTTGTGCCAAGCAGTAAAATAAAAATTGAATGATAATTTTAGGAAATGTGAAATTATTTGTGTCTTTCACAGCTAAAATTAAATACTGCATAGTATTTATGTCTGTGAAGTTTTAGATCTCTGTGCATGTTTATCAAACATGGGAATAATGGCTGAAACACTGGGCCTAGTTAAAGAGTTGAAAATAATAAAAGCCTTCATTTTCCAGTTCTGGTTAAGGTTATAAATTGTTATATGAGGCAATGTTGAAATTTTATTTTAACCATAGAAAATGTAAAAATGTAAAATGCTAAGATACAAGTATTTTTTAACTATTTCCTTCTGTAAGGCAAATGTTAATTTAACCTCTCATTTTTAATATGAAAGATAAATTGCTATAGATTACAATATGATAAGCATATTGGGCAGGCAACTCAGGACACAGCAGTTAGTGCAGCCTACTCAATTTAATTCCAAAAATTGAAAGATTGCAATCCTGCCTATGATGAATCAAGATTAAAGGCAGGATCAGTGAGGCCCTAAAGGAACACATTTTGATGAGACCTTTTCAGAACTTTCAAAGCTTCATTTACTGTCAGCAAATTTAGAAAAATAAAATGACTGTACTTATATACTGCCAAAAGTGACTTGATTTTTATGAAGCTTTAGGAAGTACCAAATTATAAGGTATCCATTAAGGTTGCACAAATATTCAGGTCATTGCTTCTTCATATTGAGAGTAGCATATCTTGTAGGTCAGAAGGAATAACTATCAACAATCTCAGTTTCAGGTGACAAAAAGTTTAGGTCAAACTGTGACTTATTTCAAAATTCAGATTATAATTAATTTTGGAAACTTAAACAAGGATAAACATATCCTTCATAACTTAAACATAATGAGTCTGGTAATATACACTCATTGGAATTAAATAGAACATCTTAGGTATGATAATTATCAATCATTTGTGGAAAGTATATTTAGAAAAAAAAGTTTTATCCTTTTGGTGAGTCAGTTATTTTTCTTTGATTTTCTGCAGATTTAAATATTAACATTCTATATTTTTATTTAGTAATCATTTTGTTTATCTACATTTCAAGTGTTATCTCTCTTTCTGGTCTCCCTTTCATGAACCACCCAACCCATCTTCCTTTCCTTTGTCTCTAAGAAGGTTCTTTCTGCCCATCCACTCATTCCTGCCTCATTCTTCTATCATACCTCTTCGGAAAGGCAACAAGCCTCCACAGGACCAAGTCCCCTCCCATTGTTGCCAGACAAGGCAGTATTCTGCCTTATGTGTATTGGGTGCTGTGAACCTGCCCATGTATAATCTTTGGTTGGTTTTTTAGTCCCTGGTAATTCTGGGGTATCCAGTTTGTTTGTACTGTTCATCCTATGGGGTTGCAATCCCCTTAAGCTCCTTCAGCCTTTCCCCTAACTCTTACATCTACCTATTTTTAAAGGTCACATTGTCAAGAATAAAAAGAAAAAATGTACTCTATCTCATTTAACTTGACTATATTTCTTTTAATTTAAAAAAGTAAATAAATTTATGGTGCTCATAAAACATATTTTGAAGCAAAGTGTCTGGCATTTGCCTAAAAATGATTTCTTTACCTGATTAGCATCAAATAATGCAGTGGCATTTGGATATAGTAAATTGTGTTTCTAAATGTAAATAATTCTACAAAACAATGAAAACATAAAGAAAAAATCCTTCATCATAAAAGTAAAGGGAAATCTTTCATATAATTGACAGGCAAGTAGATATACTAAATAAATATGCTGGTGAAGTATAAAAGCTATATGTAAAAAATGAATGTATCTAATGAAATTAATGAGGATAGAGGTTCAGTGAAAAATAAAATATAAATAAAATGGGGCAATATATTTTGTTTGGTCATAGAAATGTAAGCACTGTTCTTGAAAGTGAGGTTGAATTTAGTGAAATGATGAAAGAAAATTGAGATATCACTCAATCTAGAGTGGATTTGAAACCCGGTGATGATTTAGTTAGAAAATGAGAAGAGCTGTGGCAGGCTGTCTAGAGCTTGTGCTAATTTTCCCATGAAGAAAGAACACCTTAAAACACACAGGGCATGCCAGGGTGGTGAGCTGGGAGTGGCTAGGTGGGTAGGGAAGCAACCACATAGAAGCAGGGGAAGCAGGGATGGAATAGGGGATTTGCAGAGGGGAAACTGGAGAAGAAGATAACATTTGAAATGTAAATAAATAAAATAATTTTAAAAAAGAAGTTTAATAGAAAAAAAGATAATCATTAATCTTGTAAAGTACTAATGGGGGAAGCAGACACTGGATGACCAACCAGGTAGCATATACTAGCTGATATGAGGCCTCCAGCACATAGATATCAAGGGACTACTGTGTCTGGGTTCAGTCAGAGAAAATGCACCTCACCTCAAGAGCCTGGAGGCCCAGGGAGTTTAAAGGTCTGGTGGGGTGGGTGGGGTGGGTAGGGTGGAGACATCCCTGTGGAGACAGAGAGTTCTGGGGATGTGAAAGAGTCAGAGGGTAGACCAGGAGAGAAATTTAAAAATGAAAAATAAATAAATAAGAAAATAAATAATAAAAAGAAAGAAATGTCAGTAAATATAAAAGGGCAAGTGAATGATTAATTACTCTTGGGTTCCAGAGATGTATTAGGTGCTAAACTCAATCCCAGAGACATTATGAGATGATAAAGGACCATGCATTCTACTGAAAGTGTGTAGGGATCAGGTGGGATATGTGAGAATGTTTGTGTATTATAGCAGAATTATTCTATTAGGTCTTTTACTGTTTCACAGGAAAACACTATCATCTTTGCATGGAGATATGAATGGGATTTCCAAAAACAGTAATACAGAAAATATGTGAATGAATTTTTCAATAAAATAATTTTAATCAGTACTTCTTCTTTTAAGTTAATGGAGTCTGGATTATTTTTTCACATAGATTATATTTCTCATAAGAGACATCAGTGAATTAAACACATGCCTCGTATATGACTTTTCCCCTAAAGAAATAGTTTATTTCTAAGACAAAAGTTTTATCTGCAAATAAAACTCAAAGATGCACGAGGCTCTCACGTCAACGATCACAGATGAATGTTATGAAGGACTGTATAACTTATGATCAATTATGCTGCTCACAGCAATCTCTGTAAGTGGAACCTAATTAGTCTTTATGATTTGATTTAAATGAGAGCCAGCCAACCTGTGTTACAAATGAATTCATTAACTACATGATCTAATATGGAAATCCACATGAAAATATCAAAAGGTCAAATATCAGCAATAATTATGAAAAAGGGCTTATTGAGATGTATTTTATATATTTTCACATATGTATACATATAAGGTTTGTATGTTAAATTTATATTTCATGTTTTCTATCTCTACAAACTATAAAAAAGAAACAAATATTTAGCTACTCAAGTAACGCACCTTCAACAGTGCAAAACATTCATCAGATGTACATCACTCACTATAGCTCAGAGATTAAAATATTACTATGAAGAATATCTTATATAAAAATGCTCTGTAAAAAATTGAAAATATGAGAATCTTGAAATTAAAGTTTTAGAATTTTCAGAAAAAATAATTTGTTACAGAATACAGACTCCTTTTCATAGATGTTTATTAGTTTTAGGATTGTTACGGAAAGTATTTGAAACCAGTTATAAATGTACAACTTAGGGCAATGCACAGTATAAATATTTATAATAAAATAATCTTCAGTTTATCGCTAATTAATTATACATGTGTATATATTTATTTTTTCATCTTTCTAGTCCTGAGAGCTGAAAGTTAGTTGTGTCTGCTGTGCCCTTGGATCTATTCTCAGCTGAACATTTTATACTCAGAGAGTTTAGGGAACCTTTTAGAAAATAAAACCTAACCCATGTCCTTTGTTCTAACACTCAAATAGAAGCCTATTTCCTTTAGATTCTGTTTTTTCTCATTCTGAATTTTATTTGTGCTCTTATGATCATACAAAGTTATTCTTCAAATCTTAGGCAAGAACGCTACCAAGAAACTACACTGCTATCACCTAGCATGCCATTGTATATAGAGTAACAACTATAAACTTCCTAATGCTCTTTTCAATGATGTAGCCACAGAAGCCTTGTCAGTCTTCTCTGACCACTGAAGAATGCTATTACCCAAGGCATATACTGATTGCTTCTTTTACAAAAATATTTTTCTCAAAACTAAAAATGCCTTCTCCTTCCCTTTTGCTATTTGGAGAATTCTTGTTTTTCTATTGAAAATATTAATGTTGAACATATCCAGCATTCTCCTGATTTTTCATTTTGTCAAATCAATGTTTTCTAAACTGGTTTTTAATGTTTTATATAATTTATTTTTATCAGAATATAAACTGATTAGTGGAGAAAGTTTCTATTTGCAAATCATGCTCAGCACGTGAAAGTAAATGAGTATTTGAATAATTAACGCCAGTACATACTAATGAAGGAGAATCATAGGTTCAAGGCTAGCTTGTACTACAGAGTAGTGATTTTGTCTAAATGTAGATATGTTGAATAAAATAAGATACTTTTACATATTAAGTGATATCCTGTGAATGGTTTGACATTCTTCTAAGTATTATTTACAGATACTCTACTATTTCTAGAAGGTTCTTGTTAATAGTTTTAACCAAATCAAGTATGTCTGGCAGTTTTACAACAAAATTAGATTAAACTAAGAATCAGTGTAGGAAGCATTCTGAAGAATAAAGTCATGGGTAAAAATGATCATTATGATAACATGCATTTAGCTATATTTTGCACTGGACATTATTCTGCATACACATTCAAATATCTTATAGATTACATAATATATTTTATTTTTTATTTATTTTTAAAACTGTGATCCACATGACTTCAAAATTGTTTTTGACTACAGTTCTGAGAAAATCCTATTGCAAAAGCTCACTAGAGTTTTCTAGAACATATTTCAGTGGCATAATGACATTTGGTGTCTAATGAGCATGAAGCCCTTTCTTCCTCCCAATGAACTTTGCAGTAATTTTCACTATAATGGCCAATTAACTTGTTTTAAAACACGTAAAAGTTAAGCATAAAAATCATTATGCTTGGGCTTTAGAGAGATGATTCTGCATTTAAATGTGTATACTAGCTGTGCAGAGGACTTAAGTTCAGGTGCAAGCACTGACATCAAGTGAACACCATTGAGACTTCAGTTCCTGGATAACACAAGTCTCTGAAATCCTTAACTCTGTACTGGAAAGTGTAAACCCACACTCAGACGCACACACATACACTTAACCAAATTTTTAAAAATAGAAAGGGACTACATTAACTTGTTTTTTGATTAAATTATGGGCCCATATGCCTCAAACTCCTATGTGTTTTATGGCAAAAGTTTTACAATGAGATATTTCTGAATGGCATATTTTATATAAAAAGGGTGTAAAAATGCCAAAGGATATAAAAATAGGACTTAACATTTGTCTACATTAAAAGGTTATGAAACTATGTTGTAAAATATTTCCCATTGGGGCTTTATCATAACAACTGAATCAGTTTAATGTCAAAACACAATGAGCAAATGACACATAAGGCATGACTTTATGAAGCAGAAGCTGTTGTTTTCCTTAACAGGTGGACCACTTTCTTCAAGAAAGAGAATGAACACAAGATACAAGAAGATGAAAACTGCCTGGACCAGCAGAAGGTCTAGCAGCAGCAACTGATCTCTCTTGGCAATGTTATAGATATACATCCTTCAAGCTAATAGACAAGGGACCCTTTCAGGGACGTGGGTAATCTTGTTTGATCTGCAAGTATGTGGGATTATAATCTGTGTGCTTTCCAACACAGAAAAGAGCAATACCTTTTATATATAAAGACAATGAAGTAGATATGGATTCTAATTTCACTGAAGGCATTAGAACACATTTACTGTTTAAGTTCTAATTTTACCATAAACCTATAGGGGCTACTTTAAATTATATAAGGAATTATAATAGCTTAGTTGAAGTCATAAGTTATAATAAGCCAACGTCTGTATTTTGGTTTAAAAACAGCAAGACTACATGTTATATGGTACCTCTGAGCTCATTCTCTTAGGTTAACCATAATTCTGTGTGGTTAGCAGATCATGATGAATTCAACTAAGTTCTTGAAGGACTCCATAAAGACAAACAACCAAAAGTCCAGAGAAGCTACTTAGTCATGACTACATCATTCATAGTTAGTACACCTAAGTATGCAGTTTGGTTGTGGATCCTTGTGTCAGAATATAGATATAATGGTAGAAGAAAATATGCTGGAAATATTTCCTTCAAAGAAACATGGACTGAAATGTTAATGATTGTTAAGTTGTTTAAACAATATACTTCAAACTTTTATGAATTAATGATTATTGAACTCATGCTTGTACTTTATTACAATAAATATGAAAATGTATTTATACTATGATTATTATTAAAAGTGAGAAGATATACTAGTCTTATTAGTCATAGGAAATTTAAGAAAATATGAAATAATGTAGATTACATAATTTATTTATTCTTTTTATTTATCTGTATCAAGCAATTATTTGAACATCATATATATAGGTAATTTGCTGACTGTATTAGAACATGTAATAACATTTATCAGCAAGTATTTAAAATTTTGTGTTTTAATGTCATTGCATCTCCCTTTACCATGGCTCCTTCCAATCTCTTCTTCCTTTTTTTTAACAATTTTATTTTACAAAACAAAGATAAATATACAGATTTTAAGCATTTTTTGCATAAAATTATGCAATACAATGCGAGTGTCAGGAGTTAGCATCACACTATCAGTGACTGCAAATTATGTCTGTTCTTTTGTGATTGGGTTATCTAACTAAGAATGATATACTATAGATACAGCCATTTTCTTAAGAATTTGGTCAAGTCATTGTTTCAGGTGGCTGAGTAGTATTCCATTGTGTAAATGTACCACAATTTTTGTATCCATTCATCTTTTGAAGGACATCTGGGTTTCTTCCAGCTTCTGGCTATTATAAGCAGAGCTGTTATGAACATTGTGGTGCGTATAACTTTGATGTGTACTGAGGTGTCTCTGGGGTATATGTCCAAAAGTGGAATAGCTGGTTCTTCAGGTAGTACAATATCCAATTTTCTGAGGTATTGCCAGACTGATTTCCAGAGTGGTTGTATTACTTTGCAAACCCACCAACAGTGGAGAAGGGTTCCTCTTTCTCCGCAACCTCACCAGCATCTGTTGTCATATCAGTTTTGGATCTTGGTCAATCTGACTGGTGTGAGGTAGAATCTCAAGGTTGTTTTGATTTGTATTTCCCTGATGGCTAAAGAAGTCGAGCACTTCCTCTGATATTTCTCAGCCATTTGATATTCCTCAACTGAGAATGTTTTGTTTAGCTCTGTACCCCATTTTTTAATAAGGTTATTTGATTCTCTGGTGTCTAGCTTTTTGAGTTCTTTGTATACCTTAGATATTAGGACTCTATCTGATGTGGAGTAGTTAAAGAACTTTTCCCATTCTGTTGGCTGCCGTTTTGTTTTCTTGACAATGTCCTTAGCCTTACAGAAACTTTGCAATTTCATTACGTCCAATTGTTAATCTTTGACCTTAGAGCTTGAGCCATTGGTGTTTTGTTCAGAAAATATTCTCTTGTGCCTATATGTTCTAAAGTTTTCCCTACTTTCTCATCTAATAGTTTCAGTATATCTGGTTTAATGTGGAGATCTTTGATCCACTTACACTTGAGCTTTGTACAAGAAGATAAGAAAGGGTCTATTTTGATTCTTTTGCATGCTGAGTGCCAGTTGGACCAGCACCATTTGTTGAATAGGCTGTCCATTTTCCATTAAATGTTTACGGCTCATTTGTCAAAAATCAGGTGACCATATACATGAGGGCTCATTTCTGGATCTTCTATTCTATTCCATTGTTGCACATGCCTATATCTGTACCAGTACCATGCAGTTTTTATCACAATTGCCTTATAATATAGCTTGAGGTCAGGGATAGTGATTCCCGCAGAAGTTTTCTTGTTGTTGAGATGGATTTTGCTATTCTAGGTCTTTTTTTGTTCCATATGAAATTTTATTAATCTTTCCAATTCCATGAAGAACTGTGTTGGAATTTTGATGGAGATTGCATTGAATCTGTAGATTGTTTTTGGTAAGATGGCCATTTTTAAAATGTTGATCTTTCCAATCCATGAGAATGGGAGATCTTTCCATTTTCTAAGATCCTCCTCAATTTCCTTCTTTAGCAGTTTGAAGTTATTGTCGTACAGGTCCTTCAACTGCTTAGTTAGAGTCACACCAAGGTATTTCATACTTATTGTGACAATTGTGAAGGGTACCTTTTCCATAATTTCTTTCTCCATATGTTTGTCCTTTGATTTTAAGAAGGCTACTGATTTGTTTGAGTTGGTTTTGTATCCAGCCACTTTGCTGAACTTGTTTATCAGTGTAGGAGTTCTCTGGTGGAATATTTGGGGTCACTAAAGTACAGGAACATGTCATTGGCAAAGAATGATTTTTTTAACAACTTTATTTTACAAAACAAAGATAAATGTAAAGATTTTAAGCATTGTTTGCATAAAATTATACAATACGTTTTTGACTGTACATTTTTTCAGATTTTAAAATAATTTTTACATAAAACTGTATCAATATATTTTTTAGTCAGTACTTGATATTTTTAAAGTTTTGATAGTATGCATTGAAAACTTAATAGTTACAATGAGCATAAAGTATATGTAAAACAAAATTTAACATGGAAATAGTCAAAGTTTTTTTGTTGTATAGAGATTTTTTTGTTTTGTTTTGTTTTGTTTTGTTTTCTTTATTTCTTGGACTTCATACAGTCTGTGAGTTGTTTCTGGGGCAGTGCGAGCCTCTGGGGTTAGCATCCCATTATCAGTGACTGCATATTATGTCTGTTCTTTTGTGACTGGGTTATCTCACTCAGAATAATATTCTCTAGATGCAGCCATTTTCTTAAGAATTTGGTCAAGTCATTGATTCTGGTGGCTGAGTAGTATTCCATTCTGTAAATGTACCAAAATTTTTGTATCCATTCATCTTCTTAAAGACATCTGTGTTCTTTCCAGCTTCTGGCTATTATAAATAGAGCTGCAATGAACATTGTGGAGCATATATCTTTGTTGTGTACTAAGGTGTCTCTGGGGTATATGCCCAGAAGTGGAATAGCTGGGTCTTCAGGTAGTATTATGTCCAATTTTCTGAGGTATCGCCAGACTGATTTTCAGAGTGGTTGATTTTGCTATTCTAGGTCTTTTTTTGTTCCATATGAAATTTCATTGATCTTTCAAATTCCATGAAGAACTGGTTGAGTGTTTGGGCTCACTTAAATACACTATCATGTCATCGGCAAAGAGTGATGTTTTTACCTCTTCCTTTTCAATTTGTATACCCTGGATCTCCTTTTGCTGTCTAATTCCTCCATCCAGGACTTATAGTACTATGTTGAATAGGTAGTGGAAAGTGGGCAGCCTTGTCCAGTCCCTGATTTTAGTGGGATTGCTTCAAGTTTCCACAGTTAAGTTTGATGTTGGCTGTTGGTTTGCTGTATACTGCTTTTATTATGTTTAAGTATGGTCCTTGAATTCCTGTACTTTCCAGGAGTTTTAAAATAAAGTGGTGTTGAATTTTGTCAAATGCTTTCTCAGTATCTAGTGAGTTTATTTATATGGTGGATTTCCTTGATGAATTTCCTAATATTAAAACATGCCTGCATCCCAGGGATGAAGCCTACTTGGTCATGATGAATGATCGTTTTGATGTGCTCTTGTATGCAGTTTGCAAGGATTTTGTTGAGTATTTTTGCGTCAATGTTCATAAGTGAGATTGGTCTTAAGTTCTCTTTCCTTGTAGGGTCTTTGTGTAGTTTAGGTAAGAGGGTTATTGTAGCCTAAAGAAATGAGTTGGGGAATATTCCATCTGATTCTATCTTTTGGAATATTTTGGAGAGTATTGGTGTTATATCCACAATAAATTTCTGATAAAATTCTGCACTGAACCCGACTGGACCTGAGTTTTTTTGGTTGGGAGGCTTTTGATGACTTCTTCTATTTCTTTAGGTGTTATAGGGTTATTTCAATGGTTTATTCGGTCCTGGTTTAACTTTGAGATCTTGTATCTGTCTAAAAATTCGTGCATTTCCTCCAGATTTTCCATTTTGTGGAGTATAAGTTTTTGTAGTAGGATCTGATGATTTCTTGAATTTAGTCAGTTTAGTTGTTATGTCTCCACTTTCCTTTCTGATTTTGTTAATTTAGATACTCTCTCTTTGCCCTCTAGTTATCTGGCTAGGGGTTTATCACTCTTTTTGATTTTCTCAAAGAACCAACTTACGGTTTTGTTGATTTTTTTCAATGGTTCTTTTTGTTTCTATTTGTTCCATTTCTGACATAATTTTGATTGTTTCTTGCAGTCTACTCTTCTTGGGTATATCTGTTTCCTTTTGTTCTAGGGCTTTTAGATGTGCTGTCAGGTTGCTGATGTGAGCTCTCTCCAGCTTCTTTTTGGAAGCACTTAGGGCTATGAGTTTTCCTCTTAGTACTGCTTTCATTGCATCCCATAAGTTTGGGTATGTTATGTTTTCATTTTTGTTGAATTCTAGAAAATCCTTAATTTCTTTCTTTATTTCTTCTTTGACCCTTCTATTGTTTAACAGAGTGTTGTTTACTTTCTATGTGTTTTTGGGCTTTTGTTTTATTTTTTTTTTTTTTGTTTTTTTTTATTTTTTATTTTTTATTTTTTTTTTTTGTTTTTTTGTTTAAGACCAGCTGTAGACCATGGTGATCTGAAAGGATGCATGGTAGTATTTCAATCTTCTTATATTGATTGAGGCTCGTTCTGTGTCCAGTTATGTGGTCATTTTTCGAGAAGGTGCCATGGGGTGCTGAGAAGAAGGTGTATTATTTTACTTTAAGAAGATATGTTCTGTAGATATCTATTAATTCTAGTTGGTTCAAGTCTCTGCTAGTTTTGCAGTGTCCTTCTTCAGTTTCTGTTTCCATGATCTGTCTATTGGTGAGAGCGGGCTATTAAAGTCTCCCACTATTATTGTGTGGGCTGAACTCTATTTGGGTTTCTTTTATGAATGTGGGTGCTTTTTTATTTGGAGCATATATGATAAGGATTGAGAGTTCCTCCTACAGATTTCCCTTATAATGAGTAAAAAGTGTCCTTCCTTAACTTTTTTGATAACTTTTGGTTGGAAATTTACATTATTTGATATTAGAATAGCAACTCCAGCTTGCTTCTTTGGGCTGCTTTCTTTGAAGTTTTTTTTCCCACCCTTTTACTCTGAGATAGTGTCTGTCTTTGTCTCTGATTGAGTTTCCTGTATGCAGCAAAGGCTGGATTTTGTTTATGTATCCAGTCTGATAGCCTATGTCTCTTTATTGGGGAGTTGAGACCATTTATGTTAATAGATATTAAGGAATAGTTTTTTCTGTTTCCTGCCATTATTGCTTTTGTGGGTTCAGTTGTGTCTGTGTCTTTTTCTTCTTTTAGTTTTCTTGTTTAGGAGTTTTTTTGTTTTTCCTAGGCTGTATTTTCTCTCATTGTATTGGGTTTTCCACATATAATTCATTGTAGTGCTGGGTTTGTGGTCAGATATTGTGTAAATTTTGATTTGTCTTGTAATAGCTTCATCTCTCCATCTATGGTGATTGATAGTTTTGCTGGGTATAGCAGCTTGGGCTGGCACTTGTGCTCTCTTAGGGTGTGCATGATGTCTTTCCAGGCTTTTCTAGCTTTTATAGTCTTTGTTGAGGATTCGGATGTGATTCTGATTGGCCTGCCTTCATATGTTACCTGACCTTTTTCCCTTACTGCTTTTAGTATTCTTTCTTTGCTTTGGGAACTTGGTGTTTTGACTATTATGTGACAGGAGGTATTTCTTTTCTGGTCCAACCTATTTGGAGTTCTGAAGGCTTCTTTTATGCTCATGGTCATCTCATTCTTGAGGGTAGGGAAGTTTTCTTCTACGATTTGTTGAAGATATTTACTGTGCCTCTTAGTTGATTCTCTTCTCCCTCTTCTATTCCTATTATCTTTAGCTTCAGTCTTCTCATTGTGTCTTGGATTTCCTGGACATTTGGGTTAGGAGCTTTTTATTTTTTG
Organism: Micromys minutus; assembly: GCF_963924665.1. Taxonomy (NCBI): domain Eukaryota; kingdom Metazoa; phylum Chordata; class Mammalia; order Rodentia; family Muridae; genus Micromys; species Micromys minutus. The sequence continues at coordinate 916,904 of NC_137969.1, read as the reverse complement.
CATCTTCTCTGGCTGTTTTTTCTATGTTTGCAATGTTGTCTTCTGCCCCCGAGATTCTTTCTTCGATCTCTTGTAATCTATTGGAAATGCTTGTTTCTGTGGCTCCTGATTTCTTTTTTTGGTGCTCTGCCTTTAGGGTTATCTCTTTTAGTGTTTTCTTTATTGTGTCATATTCCGTTTTAATTTCTCTCTTCCAATTCTTTATTTCTTTAGTTCTGTTTTCCTCTGGTTCTTTGAGTTCTTTGAATGTTTTTCTTGTTTCCTCTTTAAAAGCTTCTGAATCTTTTTGCTTTTCCCCCCGTTCTTTTTTAAGTATCTCTATCAGTATCTTGAGGTATGATTTCAGGTCTTTGTCTTTTTTTTCTGGAATGTTTGGGATTCCGATGTTTGCTGTTATGGGAGAGATGTGTTCTGGTGTTTCCAGGTTGTCTTAGTTTCCTTGGGATATACTCTTTAGCTTTCCTCTTGCCATTTTGTTGTCAGTGATATGTTCTCGCCTTTCCCTTGTATCTGGTCTGTGTCCCTGGATCTCCACTGGTCCAGCTGGCAGATGGGTCCAGCCCTGTTCTATGCCTCAGGGTCGCAGGGTGGGAACAGAGGTTCCAAAGTTCTGTTCCTGGTCCCAGGATCAGGCAGGTTGGAGTGTTCGCCAGGCGTGCGCACTCCGCAGAGATCTCTCTGCTCCCCAGCTACCCAGATCTCCCACTCACCAGTCTCTCAACCTTAGGAGCTGGTGGTCCATGTGGCAGAAGGGCAGGGCTCTGCTCCACGCCCTGAAGTTGCCGCTGGGTGGAAACAGAAGTTCCAAAGGACTCTTTCTGGTCCCTGGATCAGGCAGGTCGGATGGTGTTCCCCGTGTGCACTCTGCAAAGACCTCTCTGCACCCCGGCCACCCAGATCTACCACTCTCCAGTTTCTCAACCTTAGGAGCTGGCAGTCCGCGTGGCAGATGGTCTGGGCTCTGTTCTGCACTCTGAAGTCGCCGCCGGGTGGAAACAGAAGTTCCAAGGTTCTGTTTCTGGTCCCTGGATAAGGCAGGTCGGAGGGCACGCTCCGCGTGGGCACTCTGCAGAGATCTCTCTGCTCCCCAGCCACCCAGATCTCCCACTCACCAGTTTCTAAACCACTAGGGGCTGGCAGTCCGCGTGGCAGATGGGCCGGACTCTGTTCTGCACTCTGAAGTCGCCGCCGGGTGGAAAAAGAAGTTCCAAAGTTCTGTTCCTGGTCCCTGGATCAGGCAGGTCGGATGGCAAGCTCCATGTCATGCGCACTCCGCAGAGATCTCTCTGCTCCCCGGGCACCCAGATCTCCCACTCACCAGTCTCTCACCCTTAGGAGCTGGCGGTCCGCGTGGCAGATGGGCAAGAGTGATGTTTTTATCTCTTCCTTTCCGATTTGTATCCCCTTGATCTCCTTTTGCTGTCTAATTGCTCCAGCCAGGACTTCCAGTACTATGTTGAGTAGATAGGGGGAGAGTGGGCAGCCTTGTCGAGTCCCTGATTTTAGTGGGATTGCTTCAAGTTTCCCAACGTTAAGTTTGATGTTGGCTGTTGGTTTGCTGTATAATGATTTTATTATGTTTAAGTATGGACTTTGGGTTCCTGTTCTTTCCAGGACTTTTAACATGAAGTGGTGTTGAATTTTGTCAAATGCTTCCTCAGCATCTAATGAGATAACCATGTGTTTTTGTTTTAGGATGATATATTCTATAGATATCTATTACTTCCAGTTGGTTCATAACCTGTGCTAGTTTTGTATTGTCCTTGTTCGTTTTTGTTTCCATGATATGTCTATTGGTGTGAGTGGGGATTTAGGTTACCCACTATTATTGTGTGAAGCATAATGTATTTTTTGACATTTAGTAGGGTTTCTTTTATGAATATTGGTGCTTTTGTATTTGGAGCATATATGTTAAGTATTGAGAGTACCTCCTGACAAATTTCAGCATCAAGTGAGATAACCATGTGATTTTGTTCTTTGAGTTTGTTTATATGGTGGGTTATGTTAATGGAATTCCTTATATTAAACCATCCCTGCATCCCAGAGATGAAGCCTACTTGGTCATGATGAATGATCATTTTGATGTGTTCTTGAATTCGGTTTGCCAGGATTTTGTTGAATATTTTTAGATCAATGTTCATAAGTGAGATTGGTCTGAAGTTCTCTTTCCTTGTAGGGTCTTTGTATGGTTTAGGTACGAGGGTTATTGTAGCCTCAAAAAATGAGCTAGTTAGTATTCCATATGATTCTATCTTTTGGAATAGTTTGGAGAGTATTGGTGTTATGTCTGATAAAATTCTGCACTGATCCCGTCTGGACCTAGGTTTAGCTTTCCTCTTGCCATTTTGTTGTTAGAGATATGTTCTCGCCTTTTCCTTGTATCTGGTCTCTGTCCCTGGATCTCCACTAGTCCAGGTGGCAGATGGGTCCAGCCCTGTTCTATGCCTCAGGGTCGCCGGGTTGGAACAGAGGTTCCAAAGTTCTGTTCTTGGTCCCTGGATCAGGCAGGTCGGAGGGTGCGCTTTGTGTTTGCACTCCCCAGAGATCTCTCTGCTCCCTGGCTGTCTTGATCTCCTACTCACCAGTTTTTCAACCTTTAGGAGCTGGCGGTCTTTGTGACAGATGGGCCGGGCTCTGTTCTGCGCCCCGATGTCGCCGCCAGGTGGAAGCATAAGTTCCAAAGTTCTGTTCCTGGTCCCTGGATCAGGCAGGTCAGAGGGTGTACTTTGCGTGTGCACTCCACAGTGATCTCTCTGCTCCCTGGCTGCCTAGATCTCCTACTCACCAGTTTTTCAACCTTTTGTGGCTGGCGGTCCGCGTGGCAGATCCCAATCTCTTCTTTTTTCCTCAAATTCATGTTCTTTCCTCTTTTGCTTTAACTGCTCTTTCTCTTCTCTCTCTCTCTCTCTCTCTCTCTCTCTCTCTCTCTCTCTCTCTCCTTCTCTCTCTTTCTCTCTCTCTCTCTCTCTCTCTCTCTCTCTCTCTCCTTCTCTCTCTTTCTCTCTCTCTCTCTCTCTCTCTCTCTCTCTCTCTTTCTTACACACACACACACACACACAAACTGCATACACACAAATATTGGTAATTACAATATACTTAGCCCTAATAGCGTTTCATATATGTGTATTATTTTAGGGATGAATATTTGATATAATATAACGTGTTTGGAAAACTTTCTTCCCTGAAGAAAACTGCTTTTCTATTTTTAGCATTTTTTATTGCCTTTAGTTTTTTGTATAGGGTTGACATTGATCTTGGAACCTATGTCACCATTTATTAAAGCTGCATATTTTCATAACTCTACTTTAAATATCTATCCTTAACCCTCAGATAATCATAACTTTGGGGACTCAACAAATAAATAAAGTCATAACAGATTAGCATGCAGGGAACATTTGATCTGGTGGTGCCCAATCTCAACTTATCAATCTATAACACAACTCATCAACACAAGGCATAGGAACAAAGAGATTGTAAAAGCCAAAGAAATAGAGAGAAGATATAGATGTGCTCTTGGAATCCAGACAGCCACAATAGGGTAGCAAGAAACTGATGGGAGTTTTCAGCAATAAAGTATTCAAACATGATTTGTACATTTCCTAGTATCCCAGAACCAGTAGCCAAACATTCTAGGCAATTTAAAGCAACATAAATTTATCCTTTGATGTTTCTAGAACCAGTTTGTTGTCAGGTAATGTGCTCTCCAAGGCTTCAAACAAGTCTACTCTTGAGCACAGGCATGTAAGACAATTATTTCAATCAGTATCTGTCTCTACTCACTTAAGGCTTTTGTTCTGGGTCTTAGTGTGTCCTTTAATATTAGAATGATTCTCTCTCCTTCAATATATTCTCATCATAATTAATCATAACTGTTATTACATTATCCACATAAAGTCACATGCTGATGTACAATAGTCAAGGACTTCAGTATACCCTTCAGGAAGGCACATATTTTACTTTGAAACAATTTGGCATATAAGGAAAATTTGGCAAAAGGAAAAGGTGATTTGAGTAATTTGACTGAAGATGAATTAGTTTCTAGTCCTCAGGTGTTCTCAGAGAAAACTCAGAGATACTATCTTTTATTTGAACAAAACTGAAAGCTTGGCTCTTGTTACATATAGCTAAGAGCAAATAAATACTTACTTAAAATTCTAGTACTTTTGACCTTTGTAACAGAACAGACAAATGGTAATATAAACTGTAATGAGACACATTGACAAACCAATAAAGAATATTTGAAGTGTGAGATGAAGCATTTATTTTTGTGTGTATGAATGCATATTTGTGATTTTATGTCATTTCTTCAATATAAGGTATAGCTGTCCCCTGAGAGGCTCTGCCAGAGCCAGACTAATACAGACTCAAATGTACACACCCAAACATTAGAATAACCATTGGAACCCCAATGTGGAAGTTGGGGCAAGGATTGGAGGAGCTGAAGGGGTTTGCAATCTCATAGAAAGAATCATAATATCAACATCTAGAACCCCCAATGTTCCCAGGAACAAAAATAATCATCCAAAGAGTACACAGGGAGTACCCATGGCTCCAGTTGTATATGTAACAAAGGTTTGCCTTATCTGGTACTTTGACCTTGTGGATGCTTGATGACTCAGAATACAGGAACATTAGGCTTCTGAGGCAGGATTCGGTGGGCAGGTAAGGGAGCAACCTCATAGAGTCAGGGGAAGGAAGGAGGGGATAAGGGACTTGTGAAGGGGAAACTGAGAAGAGGGAAAACATTTGAAATATAAATAAGAAAAATAATCAATAAATAAAATATACTAATAAAAGCAGTTACAAATATAAAAGCAAAATATAAAGGAGACCCTGTATTTCAATCAGGTAATAGTTTGTGTTGTATATACATAGGAGTGCATATATATTCACATGTTTGTGGTATCATGTAGATAGGCTAATGACATAGCTGAAAGTTTATATATAATACACAAACACTATGCAAGTAAAGAGATTATTTTAGGTTTTTGAAGTCTCAAATTCCATCCACACCTCTTCTTACAAGGCCACATCTCTTCATCCTTCCCTAAAAGTTCCACCTTTTGGGGAACGAGCACTTAAATATATGAGTGTATAGGGATCATTCTCATTCAAAATACCACATTCTACTAACTGGCCTATTTAGATTGCAGCAATATCATAATGTAAAATCCATTTAGTCCAATGGCATATGTATCACAGTTTTTCAGTCTTAAGACTTATTAAAAGTCTTTTCTGGGATCCAAAGTAATCTCTTAATTTTAACCATTTGTAAGATCAAAAGAACAATTACATACTTCCAAAATGCAATGATACATTATCATTCTAACAGGGAGAAATGAGAGTGTAGTGAAGAAATTCTGGAGCAAAGCCAGAATGAAACCCAGCATAGTAGACTACAAAACTTGTAGCTCTATGCCTAATGTCAAATGTCTTAGATAATACCATTCCTCCATCTCTGCTTTACTGCAATACATTTATTTATCTCTTGGGCTCTCTTCAAGTCTGCTTAGCAGGTATCCCATGGCTCTGTCTATTTCAATATCTTTGAATATACAAGATTCTATGTCAGAGCTTCAGGAAATGACCTCTCTCCCACCTTCCAATAAAGTACTGCTCTGACAAGGCCCTGGCTTATCAGCTCTATTTAAATAAAGAAAAACAATCCACAATCCCACCATTCTTGCATCATTTATGTCTCTAAAGACATAAACATATGGTCAAAGTTTTGTTCCCTTTTTGGGAGGGAGCCTGTCCTTATGATTTACTTATATTTGAATAAGTTCATTTTGTTGCTGCTCTTCAAGAAGAAATAATTCCCCAGGATAATTTTTATGAAAAACTGAAAAACTATATGTGTAGAATCTCATCCTGACTGTATTGGTCCCTAAAATTTATTTGTTTATCTCTCTAACATAAATCATGGCTCCAACATTTCATTTGGTTTTTTTTTTTTCATTTTTATTGGATATTCTCTGTATTATTAATTCAGATGTTATCTCCTTTCCCCATCCCTTCCCCTTCTACCTTCCTCCCCTTGCATTCTTGATGTTCTTTTATGCCTGAAATTGGACATTTCTTTTCTTATTTTTCTGTTTATGATTCAGTATAAGGATTATTATTAATAAGCCAAAAGTCAATACTCAGCTATATTGGAACTTATTCCAATACTCATCAATATTGCCACAGAATGATTCTTAGGAAAACAACACAAAACAACCATTACCTTGCTGGAATATCACATGATTAGTCTCTAGTCCCGTTGAAACCTCTAGAGGTGGACTTCTATAATATACATTGTTCTCAGGGTTATTATCATCCAAAATCCTAATAGGACCACACATTTAGCACTGATTACTGTGTTCAATATAAATAAATAAATGATATAATAAGTAAATAAATAGAAAAACTGTCCTAAAGCTTTTATCGTTTTTCCAAAACAAATGACTTAACAAAAACAGAGCAAGGTCAATCCTGCCACAGCAGTATCTTATTCTCTGCTACCAATTGCTGCCTTACTTTTCTATTGCTGTGAAGAGACGCCATGACCAAGGCAACTTATAAAAGTGTTTATTAGGATTTACAGTTCCACAGGATGAGTTCAGGACCACCATTCCTGAAAACATGGCAGGCAGCAGGCTTCCCAATACTAAAAACCAAGGACTCACCAACTCCAACAAGGCTGTTTCTCCGAATACTTTCAGAAATATTCAACAACTGGTGTTCAAGTATTCAAATATTTGAGCCTATGGGGGTCATTATCATTATAACTGCTGAAGATGGTTTCCTTAAAAATTATTTTCTAGTATAATGTTTGTATTCTATAGCTACATGAGCATGTTGTACTTGGTGTTAAATAATAAACATACGTAAGACTGCATATGTGATAACTGACCTCTACTGATAATCAGGGTAAAATGATTTTTAAAAATTCACTTGGAATTCATTCCCCTACCCTTAATTGAAAGGTTATCAGTAATATGGAATATCCCTATGAAGTTATCTAAGCTTTATGTAAAATATACTAATAGCTCTCCTTCCTAGTGATAAACTAATGATAATCGCTATGTAGAATATATTTTTCTGAGTTAAATAAGCTTAATTTAAGTAAATAAACTCAGAACTCTTGGGTTCATGGAAAGTGTTCCCTATTATGAAGTATAAAATAGAGTTGCTTTATAAGTGAATTGTTGAAGGTCTAGGTTCACTTGTGTTTCATAGCCTCTTTGTACACGAGGCAGATGATTTTGTTTTGTGACCTTGGCATGACAAATGTATCATCATTTTTATTGAACAACTTTTTTTTTTGTGATAAAGAAATTTTATTTCAGTACCTCCAGTAACATAATTTGGACAAAAAGGGATGACAGATGATCAGGTTTCTACAGAGCCCTCATAAAAGTCCCCAGTTGTGAATCAGAGGCAAATGTTGGGCATAGAGAAGAAGGCCAGGAGGGTAGTTGGTTCTCCAATGAACAACCCATTAGAAGAAATGACTCTCCTCACAGGTATCAGCACCACTAAGAATGGTTTGCATTTGAGGCCAAAGGTGAAACTGAGGCATATTGCTTTCTTTTTTTTTTTTTTAAACGACTTTATTTTACAAAACAAAGATAAATGTACAGATTTTAAACATTTTTTGCTTAAAATTATACATTATTTGTCAGTACTGTTTTTTCAGACATTGAAATAATTTTTACATAAACCATGTGAGTATCTTTTTTTCGTTAGAACTTGATTTTTTTCAAGGGCTTGACAGTATGCATTGAAAACCTAATATTTACAATAAGCGTAAAGTACATGCAAAACAAAACAGAACATGGAAAAAGTCAAAGTCTTCTTGTTTTGTAAATATATGTATATTTTTTTTGTTTTCTTTATTTCTTGGACTTCATACAGTCTCTGAGTTGTTTCTGGGGGAGTGCAAGCCTCTGGGGTTAGCATCCCACTATCAGTGACTGCATATTATGTCTGTTCTTTTGTGACTGGGTTATCTCACTCAGGATGATATTCTCTAGATGCAGCCATTTTCTTAAGACTTTGGTTAAGTCATTGTTTCTGGTGGCTGAGTAGTATTCCATTGTGTATATGTACCACAATTTTTGTATCCATTCATCTTCTGAAGGACATCGGGGATCCTTCCATCTTCTGGCTATTATAAATAGAGCCGCTATGAATATTGTGGTGCATATATCTTTGTTGTGTTATGAAGTGTCTCTGGGGTATATGCGCAGAAGTGGAATAGCTGGGTCTTCAGGTAGTACTATATCCAATTTTCTGAGGTATCACCAGACAGATTTCTAGAGTAGTTGTATTAGCTTGCAACCCCACCAACAGTGGAGAAGTGTTCCTTTTTCTCCACAGCCTCGCCAACATCTGCTGTCATCTGAGTTTTGGATCTTGGCCAATCTGACTGGTGTGAGGTGGAATCTCAGGGTTGTTTTGATTTGCATTTCCCTGATGGCTAAGGATGTGGAGCACTTCCTCAGATGTTTCTCGGCCATTCAGTGTTTATAAACTGAAAACGTTTTGTTTAGCCCTGTACCCCATTTTTTAATAGGGTTATTTGATTCTCTGGTGTCTAGCTTTTTGAGTTCCTTGTACACCTTGGATATTAGGCCTCTATCTGATGTGGTGTTGGTAAAGATCTTTTCCCATTCTGTTGGTTGCCGTTTTGTTTTCTTGACGATGTCTTTAGCCTTACAGAAACTTTGCAATCTCATTAAGTCCCATTTGTTAATCTTTGATCTTAGGGCTTAAGCCATTGGTGTTTTGTTCAGGAAATTTTCTCCTGTGCCTATGTGTTCTAAGGTTTTCCCTACTTTCTCATCTAATAGTTTCAGTGTATCTGGTTTAATGTGGAGATCTTTGATCCACTTACACTTAAGCTTTGTACAAGGAGATAAGATAGGGTCTATTTTCATTCTTTTGCATGCTGAGTGCCAGTTGGACCAGCACCATTTGTTGAATAGGCTGTCCTTTTTCCATTGAATGTTTACTGCTCCTTTGTCAAAAATCAGGTGACCATATACATGAGGGCTTATTTCTGGATCTTCTATTCTATTCCATTGATCCACATGCCTATTTCTGTACCAGTACCATGCAGTTTTCAGCACAATTGCCTTGTAATATACTTGAGGTCAGGGATAGTTATTCCCGCAGATGTTTTTTTGTTGTTGAGGATGGATTTTGCTATTCTAGGTCTTTTGTTATTCCATATGAAATTGCACATTGATCTTTCCAATTCCATGAAGAACTGGGTTGGAATTTTGATGGGGATTGCATTGAATCTGTAGATTGCTTTTGGTAGGATGGCCATTTTTAAGATGTTGATCTTTCCAATCCATGAGCATGGGAGATCTTTCCATTTTCTGAGATCCTCCTCAATTTCTTTCTTTAGAGGTTTGAAGTTCTTCTCATACAGGTCCTTCACTTGCTTAGTTAGAGTCACACCAAGGTATTTCATAGTTTTTGTAACGATTGTGAAGGGTACGTTTTTCCCTAATTTCTTTCTCCACAAGTTTGTCCTTTGAGTATAGGAAGGCTACTGATTTGTTTGAGTTAATTTTGTATCCAGCCACTTTGCTGAACTTGTTTCTCAGCTGTAGGAGTTCTCTGGTGGAATTTTTGGGGTCACTCATGTACACTATCATGTCATCGGCAAAGAGTGATGTTTTTATCTCTTCCTTTCCGATTTGTATCCCCTTGATCTCCTTTTGCTTTCTAATTGCTCCAGCCAGGACTTCAAGTACTATGTTGAATAGGTAGGGGGAGAGTGGGCAGCCTTATCGAGTCCCTCATTTTAGTGGGATTGCTTCAAATTTCTCTCCATTAAGTTTGATGTAGGCTGTTGGTTTGCTGTATATTGCTTTTAAAATGTTTAAGTATGGGCCTTGGATTCCTGTTTCTTCCAGGACTTTTAACATGAAGGGGTGTTGGATTTTGTCGAATACTTTCTCAGCATCTAGTGAGATGACCATGTGATTTTGGTCTTTGAGTTTGTTTATACGGTGGATTACGTTGATGGATTTCCTTATGTTAAACCATCCTTGCATCCCAGGGATGAAGCCTACTTGGTCATGATGAATGATCGTTTTGATGTGTTCTTGTATTCTGTTTGCAAGGATTTTGTTGAGTATTTTTGCATCAATGTTCATAAGTGAGATTGGTCTGAAGTTCTCTTTCCTTGTAGGGTCTTTCCTTGTGTGTTTTAGGAACAAGGGTTATTGTAGCCTCAAAAAATGAGTTGGGTAATATTCCATCAGATTCTATCTTTTGGAATAGTTTGGCGAGTATTGGTGTTATATTTTCAATAAAAGTCTGATAAAATTCTGCACTGAACCCTTCTGGACCTGGGCTTTTTTTTGGTTTGGATGCTTTTGATGACTTCTTCTATTTCTTTAGGTGTTATAGGGTTATTTAGATGGTTTACTTGGTCTTGGTTTAACTTTGGGACCTTGTATCTGTCTAGGAATTCATCCATTTCCTCCAGATTTTCCAATTTTGTAGAGTATAAGTTTTTGTAGTAGGATCTGATGATTTTTTGAATTTCCTCAGTTTCAGTTGTTATGTCCCCACTTTCCTTTCTGATTTTGTTAATTTGGATACTCTCTCTTTGCCCTCTAGTTAGTCTGGCTAGGGATTTATTAATCTTGTTGATTTTTTCAAAGAACCAACTCTTGGTTTTGTTGATTTTTTCAATGGTTCTTTCTGTTTCTATTTGGTCTATTTCTGCCCTAATTTTGATTATTTCTTGCCGTCTACTCTTTTTGGGTATATCTGCTACCTTTTGTTCTAGGGCATTTAGCTGTGCTGTCAGGTTGCTGATGTGAGCTCTCTCCAGTTTCGTTTTGGAAGCTCTTTGGGTTATGAGTTTTCCTCTCAATACTGCTTTCATTGCATCCCATAGGTTTGGGTGTGTTGTGTTTTTGTTTTCGTTGAATTCTAGAAAATCCTTAATTTCTTTCTTTATTTCTTCTTTGACCCTGCTATCCTTTAACAGAGCATTGTATAGTTTCCATGTGTATGTGGGCATTTTGTTGTCTTTGTTGTTGTTAAAGACCAGCTGTAGCCAATGGTGATCTGAGAGGATGCATGGGAGTATTTCAATCTTCTTATATTGATGGAGGCTCGTTCTGTGTCCAATTATGTGGTCAATTTTCGAGAAGGTGCCATGGGGTGGTGTGAAAAAGGTGTATTCTTCTACTTTGGGATAGTATGTTCTGTATATATCTATTAATTCTAGTTGTTTCAAAGTCTCTGCTAGTTTTTCAGTGTCCTTGTTCAGTTTCTATTTCTCTGATCTGTCCATTGGTGAGAGTGGGGTATTAAAGACTCCCACTATTATTGTGTGGGGTGAAATGTATTTTTTTGAGCTTTAGTAGGGTTTTTTTTATGAATGTGGGTGATTTTTTATTTGGAGTATATAAGTTAAGGATTGAGAGTTTCTCCTGACAGATTTCTCCGGTAATGAGTAAAAAGTGTCCTTCCTTATCTTTTTTGATAAGTTTTGGTTGAAAATTTACTTTATTCGATATTAGAATAGCCACTCCAGCTCACTTCTTGGAGCTGTTTGCTTGGTAGTTTTTATCCCACCCTTTTACTCTGAGATAGTGTCTGTCTTTGTCTCTGAGATGAGTTTCCTGTATGCAGCAAAAGGCTGGATTTTTTTTTTATGTATCCAGTCTGATAGTCTATGTCTCTTTATTGGGGAGTTGAGACCATTTATGTTAATAGATATCAGGGAATAGTTGTTTCTGTTTCCTGCCATTATTGCTTTTTTGGGTTGACTTGTGTCTGTGTTTTTTTTCTTCTTTTAGTTTTCTTGTTTAGGAGTTTTCTCATTTTTACTAGGCTGTATTTTCCCTTATTGTATTGGGTTTTCCACCTATAATTTGTTGTAGTGCTAGGTTTGTGGTCAGATATTGTGTCAATTTTGGTTTGTCTTGTAATATCTTCGTCTCTCCATCGATGGTGATTGATAGTTTTGCTGGGTATAGCAGCTTGGGCTGGCACTTGTGCTCTCTTAAGGAGTGCATGATGTCTGTCCAGACTCTTCTTGCTTTCATAGTCTCTGATGAGAAATCGAGTGTGAGTCTGATTGGTCTGCCTTTATATGTTACCTGACCTTTTTCCCTTACTGCTTTTAGTATTCTTTCTTTTTACTATTATATGTTGGGAGGTATTTCTTTTCTGGTCCAACCTATTTGGAGTTCTGAAGGCTTCTTTTATGCTTGTGGTCATCTTATTCTTGAGGGTAGGGAAGTTTTCTTCTATGATTTTGTTGAAGATATTTACTGTGCCCCTTAGTTTATACTCCTCTCCCTCTTTTATTCCTATTATCCTTAGGTTCGGTCTTCTCATTGTGTCTTGGATTTCCTGAACATTTTGGTTTAGGAGCTTTTTGTTTTTTGCATCTTCTCTGGCTGTTTTGTCTATATTTGCAATGTTGTCTTCTGCCCCCGAGATTCTCTCTTCGAACTCTTGTAACCTATTTGAAATGCTTGCTTCTGCGACTCTTGATTTCTTGATTTGGTGTTCTGACTCTAGGGTTATCTCTTTTAGTGTTTTCTTTATTGTGTCAATCTCTGTTTTAATTTCCCTCTTCCATTCCTTTATTTCTTTGGTTTTGTTTTCCTCTCGTTCTTTGAGTTCTTTGAGTGTTTTTCTTGTTTCTTCTTTAAAAGCTTTTGTATCTTTTTGCTTTTCCTCCCTTTCTTGTTTAAGTAACTCTATCAGTGTCTTGAGGCATGATTTCAGGTCTGTGTCTTCTTTTTCTGGAATGTTTGGAGTTCTGATGTTTGCTGTTATGGGAGAGCTGGGCTCTGGTGTTGCTAGATTGTCTTGGTTTTCTAGGGATATACTCTTTTTCTTTCCTCTTGCCATTTTGTTGTCAGTGCTATGTTCTTACCTTTCCCTTGTATCTGGTTTGACCCTGGTTCTCCACTGGTTGAGGTATCAGATGGGTCGAGCCCTGTTTTATGCCTCAGAGTCGTCGGGTTTGAGCAGAAGTTCCAAAGTTCTGTTTCTGGTTGCTGGATCACGCATGGCAGGGCAGGGCAAGGCAGGGGGTGCACTTTCCTTGTGTACTCCACAAAGATCTTTCTGCACCCCTGCAGCCCACGTCTTCCACCCACCAGTTGCTCAGCCTTTATGAGCCACTGATCTGGATGGCAGGTAGGCCAGGCTCCGCTCTGGGTCCGGAAGTCGCCTCCGGGTGGGAAACAGAAGTTCTAATTTTTGCTCCCAATTGCAGTTGCTCAGCCTCTATGAGCCGCCGATCTGGGTGGCAGGTAGGCCAGGCTCCGCTCTGAGTCCGGAAGTCGCCTTAGGGTGGAAACAGAAGTTCTAAATTTCTGTTCCCAATAGCAGTTGCTCAGCCTCTATGAGCCGCCGTTCTGCCTGGCAGGAAGGCCAGGCTCTGCTCTGCGTCCGGAAGTCGCCTCCAGGTGGAAACAGAAGTTCTAATTTTCTGTTCCCAATCACTGGATCGGGCAGGGCGGGGGAGGGCAAGGTATGGTGTGCACTTTCTGTGTGCACTCCGCAGAGATCTCTCTGTTCCCCTGCAGTCTTGGTCTCCTACTCACCAGTTGCTCAGCCTCTATGAGCTGCCGTTCTGCCTGGCAGGTAGGCCAGGCTCTGCTCTGCGTCCGGAAGTCGCCAGTTGCTCTATTGAACAACTTTCATTCAAAAGATGCCCTCTTATTTCAGGAGAGATACACGAAGACAATTTTCTCTATAGATTTATTTTAACGTAATATGACTGGACATGGAAAAATTAGGTAGGGGAAGGTCTAGGAAAGTGGAAGAGGAGGAGTGGAAGAGGAGATTATGGGAGAAACAGAGATAGAGGCAGATGTGTATGTTTCTCACAAAACACCTCTGGCTTAAGGAGGTTGTTATTATTATTTCTAAGGTTTCTATAAAAATTTTATATTCTATAAAAGGGCAGTTTGTATCTTTGTCTGTTGGTTGTAAGCTTATTATATAGAAAGTTTGTAGATTGAGAATTTGATATATAAGCCTGTTTGATAAGCTTTTAAGTCATGTTTGTGCAAGGCGGTAGAGAAAGGAATGTGCCAGTCTTATCTACCTGGGACAGAAGCAACAGAGCAGACATATTGAATCACCTGGGAAGGGAAACACATGAAGAGGACAACTTGTGGATCATGTGACAGGGTCCTTGTGCTCGCTTCCAAACTGGTACAGAATCACCTGTAAAAGAAATTAAGATTTTCTTTGTATTTACATTTCAAATGTTATTCCCTTTCACCCTTCTCCCCTCTCTCATCCCTCCTCTCCCTCCATTTGCTTCCATAATGGTGCTTTCTCTCCCAATCACCCTCTCAACTTCAGTGTCTTGTCATTCCCCTACACTGGGAAAACACACCTTCACTGGACCAAAAGCCTCTTCTCTCATTGATGCCAGACAATGCTGTCCTCTGCTACATATGCAACTGGAGCCATGTGTGCTCAGTGGTTTGTGTTTCAGTACATGGGAGTTCTAGAGGATATGGTTGGTTGATAATGTTCTTCCCATGAGGTTGAAAAACATTTCAACTCTTTCAGTCCTTTCTTTAATTCTTTCATTGGGGTTCCTGTGTCCATTCTGATTTTTAGCTGCAAGCACACTTGACTGTATCAGTGTGACTCTGGCAGAGCTTCTGATGAGGCATCCATATCTGATTCCTGCCAGTAAGCACTTCTAAATATCACCAAGTACTTGGTTTTGTGGTAACATATGGGATGGGTCCTAGTTGAGTATTTTGTTCTTCCTTCTAAGGATTGAGGTATACACATTTTGATCTTTCTTCTTTTAGCTTCATAAGGTTTATGAATTTTTTCTTTGGTATTCAGATCTTTTGGGGACTAGTATCTGCTTAATATTTACTGCAACATTTCTCCAAGTCTCAGAAACTTTTACTGAAAATGAGTTGAGAGACCATGACTTGTCAAGACACTCTGAGCTTTCAGAAATGACTATTGATGTAAGAAGAAATAGGGTCATCAAATATTTAGTTAAAGTATGGTAGTAATGAGTAATAATTTCAGCTCTGCTTCAAAACTATTCTATATATACCCTATATATGTATTCTTCTGTGATAAAAAAAATTATAGTGTGTGTGTGTGTGTGTGTGTGTGTGTGTGTGTGTGTGTGTATGATAGTTGATTTTGATGGTGTACTTGAATAGATTAATAAATGTGTAATGCTCTATCAGTGAAGTAGAGCATTAGATACCTCTGAGAAAGTGTTCATTAAAGGATTAAATAGAGAGGTGGAAGACTGGCTCTAAAGATGAGTGGTCCTGAACCTGGATGTCATCCTAGTGAAAATAAAATGGAAAAAGGAAGAGAGACATCTGAGGCAATGTTTTCCTCTTTTTGTAGTTTATAATCCTCCAGGATATGGCTTTCACAGGCAGGAGGCAGCCCGGCCACTGTGTGTTCCCATTCTTGATGAGCTATAGTTCTGAAAAGTGTACGAAAATGACTTTCTTTTCCTAGGTTGGTTTCTTTCAAGTATTTGTTCATAGCAACATGAAGCACAAGTGATAATATAATCTATTAGAAAATATTAAAACATAGGTAACATTTTCAAACCATCAAATATTTCATAATAAAATCTCCTATAGTAAACAAAAGTTAAATCTTTTTATGACAGTTATCCTCAAAAATTTTTAGTTACCAACATTTTGTTGTCCATATAAATTTAACATAAACTCCTATATTAAACACACTAATCATCTTAAAAGTTTGATATAAAGCTGAAGTTTTAAAGTCAGAAACAGTAAACTATTGTATTTATTAACTTTGGCTATTCTTTCCTCTTTTGTCTCCTCTGGTCTCACCATTCTTTTATGTTTTTATTGGTTATTTTAATTATGTACATGTCAAATGTTATCCCCTTCCCAGTTTGTCCTCTGCAAACCATCAATAGCATAGTATTACTGGTTTACAAAATGTGTCTGTAGCTTACCATCTGACTGAGCACAGGGATCCCATTAGAGGAGTTAGAGAAAGAACTAAAGAAACTGAATGAATTTATAACCCCCCAAAACAAAATGAAAAACAAAACAAACAACAACAAAAAAACGATATCAACCAATCAGACCCTCCAGAGCACACAGGGAATAAATGAGCAACAATAGTATACACATGGGGGACCCATGGCTACAGCCAAATATGTAGCAGAGGATGTTTTTGTAGGGCATGAATAGAAGGAGAAGCTCTTCATCTTGCTCCTTGGTTATGATGTTTTGTGCAGGAATAGAATCCTTGACTAAGACAGCATTTGGAATGTAAATACATAAAATATTCAATAAAAAGATAAGTATATATTTTCTGTTTTATTTTATCAGTAAGTCAATACTATAATACACATTTAGAATACAGTAACAAATCAGACTCTATGCATAGTTAAGTCTCTATAGTCAAAGATTTTACATGTGCATGTCAATTTAGTCTACTTAAGAATAGAAATACTCAAAAAATTCTAGAAAAGAGTTCAAATTCTAGAATCTAAGTCACAGCTATATTTATATCTTTGCTTGCAAAAACACTAAAGACTACACTCTCTGCTCTTCCATGTCAATAAAATTATTTGTCTGCATTTGGTCACTGACTGCCACAGGAATATGTATCTAACAAATGTTAATGCCACAGATTCCTGGCTTTTCATTATTTTGCTTTATAACTTCTCAAACATGATCTCACCTCAAAAGTCAAAATCCACTTGCTCTTTATTGCTTCCCATCAGTGCTGAGAAGATTCTGGGTACTTGCTGTTGGCTTGACAAATCCATGTGCCCTTTCCAAGACCACTGGGCTGGATGCTGTTCTTTGAGTCCATTGCACAGAGAAAACAGCAGGGCTATGAACAATGTTGGCACAGTCAGAGCAATTTCTCTTCTGCTATTATGCAAACTGTTGGCAGTAAACATTTTTGAAGAGCTTGCTGTAATTAGAGTTATGTGAGGAAATGATGACACTTATTATTTGTACATTCTCCCTGAAATATTGAGTTTATTATGTTTCACATCACAAATTTTACATCAAAGTCTATTTACAGGATCTCCAAACCAGTACTGAATACTATAAATACTCTGTTTCTGAGAAAAACCACAATCTGAGATGCTAGGAATTTGTTTCTTATATACACATAAATATAGTTATATATATATATATATATATATATATATATATATATATATATTGAATCCTAAATGGTAAGTGAAATTAGGTTGCTAAGCTATCAAATTATGTCTACATTTAACATAATTATTATATAGATATCCATAAAACTATAAAAGCTTGTAAATATTAGTATATGTATATAAAATACTATTATTTATATTAGTCCCTAATAAAATTTTAATTAATATTAAATTTAACATGGTACAATCATTAACTTGCTATCATGAGCTTAAAGATAAATAGAAAAAGCAAGGAAAGGAGGCACACTCCTGTGTGTCTTAATTTTTCAGCAGCATTAAGAATAGTGAACAACTCTTTCTAATATTGGTTTCTGGTTCATAAGGAGTAGCCTTATTATATGATGTATATAAATAGCTCCTGATTTGAATATAATACATTTTAAGAGTGATATTCATATAATAATTTGTGAAGTAGCACACCACTTTTATTGTTTAGCTCTATCTAGAGTACATTTAGATTATATATATTAAACTAATTTATTTAATACTTAAATTTAGTATTGAAGATTATCATCCTACCCTTAATCTTATTGAACACCTTCTGAATATTTTTACATACTCTTGATTTCAAATAGTTAAGACAAGCGGCAACTATAGATTAATATTTTATTTCTTATTAGAGAGAAGTAAAGCAAGCCATCTGAATTATATTTCACTGAAAATAGTTTGAGACTGGAAAAAAATATACATTGTAGTTGGTCAACATTTTATTTTTTATTTTTTAATTAAACAACTTTATTTAAAAAATGAAAATGTATGTACAGATTTAAGCATTTTTGCATAAAATATACAAATATATTTTTGTCAATACTTGGTTTTTATACATGTTTGATGATGTGCATTAAGATCTCACTAGATACAATGAGCATAAAGTACACGAAAAACAAGATGTAACCTGGAATTAGTGAAAGTTTCCTTGGTGTGTAAAGACTAAGCACAATGTTTTTTTCACTTTCTTTTTCTACTTTTTTTTCTTGAACTTCATATAGACTGTGAGATGTTTCCGGGGTGTTCTGAGAATTCTGGGGTTAGTATACAATTATCAGTGACTGCATATTATGTTTGTTCTTTTGTGACTAGGTTATCTCACTCAGGATGATATTTTCTACATGCATTGATTTTCTTAAAAATTTCATAAAGTTATTGTTTCTGATAGCTGATTACTACTCCAATGTGTAAATATAATAATTTTTGTATCCATTCATATACTGAAGGACATCTGTGTTCTTTCCTGCTTCTGGTTATTATAAATAGGGCTTCTATGAACATTGTGGTGCATGTGTCTTTGCAATATGTTGGAGATTCTCTAGGGTATACTCCCAGAAGTGGAATAACTGGGTATTCAGGTAGTAATACATCAAATTTTCTGAGGAATCAGCAGACTGATTTCGAGTGGTTGTATCAGTTTACAAACACACCAGCAGTGGAGAAGTGTTCCTGTTTCTCGACATCTTCGCCAGAATCTGTTGGTGTGAGGTGGAATTTCAGGGTTGTTTTGATTTGCATTTCCCTGATGAATAATGATGTTGAGCACTTCCTTAGATCCTTCTCAGCCATTTGATATTCCTCAATTGAGAGCTTTGAGTTTTGCTATGTACCTCACATTTTACCAGGATTGTTTGATTCTCTGGTGTCTAACTTCTTGAGTTCTTTGCATACAGTGGATATTAGACCTCTATCAGATGTGGGGATCATAAAGATCTTTTCCTAATCTGTTCACGGCTGTTTTGTTTTCTTGACAGTATACTTAGCCTTACAGAAACTTTTCAATCTCATTAAGTCCCATTTGTCAATTTTTGAGCTTAGAGCAAGAGCCATTGTTGTCTTTTCAGGAAATTTTCTGCTGTGCCTATGTGTCCTAAGATTTTCCCTACTTTCTCTTCTAGTAATTCCATTCTACATGGTTTAATGTGGAGATCTTTGCACTTGAGCATTGTACAAAGAGATAAAAAAAAGGTCTATTTTCATTCTTCTGCATGCTGAGTGGCAGTTGGACCAACAGCATTTGTTGAAGAGGCTGTTCTTTTTCCGTTGAATGTTTATAGAACCTTTGTCAAAAATCAAGTAATCATATATGTGAGGGCTCATTTCTGGATCTTCTATCCTACTCCATTGATCCACATGCCTATCTCTGTACCAGGACCATGCAGTTTTTCGCACAATTGCATTGTAGTATAGCTTGAGGTCAGGATATGGATTCCTGCAGATATTTTCCTGTTGTTGAGGATGGATTTTGCTATTCTTGGTCTTTTGATATTCCAGATGAAATTATATATTGCCCTTTCAACTCTATGAAGAATTGAGCTGGAATTTTGATGAGGATTGAAGTAAATCTGTAGATTGCTCTTGGTTAGATGGCCACTTTTACTGTGTTAATCCTTCCAATCCATATGAATGGGAGATCTTTTTATTTTCTGAGATACTCCACGATTTCCTTCTATAGAGGTTTTAAATTCTTGTGATACAGATCTTTCAGTTGCTTAGTGAGAGTTACACCAAGTATTACATAACTTTTGTGACTATTGTGAAAGGTATCATTTTCCCTAATTTCTTTCTCCACATGTTTGTCCTTTGAGTAGAGGAAGGCTACTGATTTGTTTCAGTTAATTTTATATCCAGCCACATTGCTGAACTTGTTTATCAACTGTAGAATTTCTCTGGTGGAAATTTTGGAGTCACTAACTTACACTATCATGTCATTTGCAAACAGTGATGTTTTCACTTCTTCCTTTCCAATATGTTTCCCTTTGATTTTCTTTTGCTGTCTAATTGCTCTGTCCAGAACATCCAGTACTATGTTGAATAGGTAGGGGAAGATTGAGCAGCCTTTTCTAGTTCCTGATTTTGGTGGGATTCCTTCAAGTCTCCCCACCCCATTAACTTTAATGGTGGATGTTGGTTTGCTGTATATTGCTTTTATTACATTTAGGTATGGGCTTTGGATTCCTGTTCTTCCAAAGACTTTTATCATAAAGGGGTGTTGAATTTTGCCACATGCTTTTTCAGAATCCTGTGTGATGACTGTGTTTTTTTCATTGAATTTGTTTATATGGTGGATTTTGTTGATAGATATCTCTATATTAAACCATCCCTGCATCCCAGGGATGAAGCCTACTTGATCATGCTTTATGATCCTTTTGGTGTATTCTTGGATTCAGTTTGCAAGGATTTTTTTTGAGTATTTTTGCATCAGTGTTCATAAGTGTAATTGTTCTTAAGTTCTCTTTCCTTGTAGGGTCTTTGTATGGTTTTGGAATGAGGGTTATTGTGGCCTCAAAAAAATTAGTTAGGTAGTGTTCAAACTGATTCTATTTTGTGGCATAGTTTGGAGAATATTGGTATTAGGTTGCCATAATTATCTGATAAAATTCTGCACTGAACCCATCTGAACCTTGGTTTTTTTCGTTGGGAGGCTTTTGATGACTGCTTCTATTTTTTAGGTGCTATGGGATTATTTAAGTGGTTTACCTGGTGCTGGTTTAACTTTAGTACCTTGTATCTGTCTAAGAATTAGTCAATTTCTCCCAGATTTTCCAGCTTTGTTGAATATAGACTTTTGTACTCAGATCTGATGTTTTCTTCAATTTCATCACTTTCAGTTATCCTGTCTCCACTTTCATTTTTGATTTTGTTAATTTGGATACCTTCTATTTTCCCTCTAGTTAGTCTGGCTTAGGGTTTATCAATCTTGTTAATTTTCTCAAAAAACCAGCTCTTTGTTTTGTTGATGCTTTAACTGATCCTTTTTTTGCCTTCCTATTTGATCAATTTCTGCACTGAGTTTGATTATTTCTTGCTGTCTACTTCTCTTCAATGTAGCTGCTTCCTTTTTTTTCTAGAGCTTTCAACTGTGCTATCATGTTGCTAGTGCATGCTCTCTCCAGTTTGTTTTTGGAACCACTCAGAACTATGAGTTTTCTTCTCAGTACTGCTTTCATTGCATCACATAGTTTTGGGTATGTCGTGTTTTCATTTTCATTAAATTCTAAAAAATCCTTAATTTCTTTCATTCTTTCTTCTTCGACAATGCTATTTTTTAATAGAACATTGTTTAGTTTTCATGTGTATATGGGATTTTTTTGTCTTGTTATTAAACACTAGACTTAGATCATGGTGTTCTGATAGGATGCATGGGATTATTTCTATCTTCTTATATCTACTGAGGCTTGTCTTTTGGGAGAAGGTGCTGTGACATGCTGAGAAGAAAGTGTACTTTTTTTTTGTTTTAAGATGATATCTTCTGTAATACCCATTAATTCCAATTGGTTCATAACCTCTGCGAGTTTCACTGTGTCCTTGTTAAGTTTCTGTTTCCATGATCTGTCCATTGGTGAGATTGGGGTGTTTAGGTCTCCTACTTTTATTGTGTTGGGCTCAATGTATTTTTTGAGCTTTAGTAGGGTTTCTTTTATGAATATGGATGCTCTTGTATTTAGAGCATATATGTTAGGTATTGAGAGTTCCTCCTGATAAATTTTTCATGTATTGAGTAAAAAGTGTCCTTCCTTATTTTTTTTTTTTGATAACTTTTGTTTGAAAATCTACTATATTGCATATTAGAATGGCCACTCCAGCTTACTTCTTGGGGCTCTTTGCTTGGATGTTTTTTTTTCCTCCACCTTTTACTCTGAGATAGTGTTTGTCTTTGTCTCTGAGATGAGTTTCCTGTGTGCAGCAAAATGCTGGGTTTTGATTATGTATCCAGTCTGATAGCCTATATCTTTTATTTGGGAAATTAAGTCCATTTATGTTAACAGATATTAAGGAATAGTGGTTGCTTTTTCCTGCTATTTTTGCCTTTGGACGTAGAATTGTGCCTGTGTGTCTTTCTTATTTTGGTTTTAATAGCTTCACAAATAATATTATTGCTTGGCCAATGGCATACACAATACACTTTTATTAATTCAATTTTTCTTAAATCTTTGTTATAATAATTTCAATGGTATTATAAGAAAGTACCTATAGGGAGCCCTGTCTACTAGGATTGTTCCTGCTATCTGTGGTTTCTACATATCTTTTACATATTCTTTTCTTAAATAAGGACTTACCTTATAAGCTCATGTTAAACTCAAACTCTCAGCTGTTCTGCCTCATCCTCCCAAGTGCTAGGACTAAAGAATGTTGTCACGCATTGATACTTTCCTGTATCAATGTAGGTTCCAATATGTCTCTTTTTAAAAATCATTTTAATTACTTCCATTCCAGTCATTCTCCACCTTTGCTTTCTTTTTCTCACAGTTCCTAATCCCATCCCCTCCTCCTGACTCTGAGAAAGTGTATCTCCTACTGCTAAGACATTACCTGGGGTCTCAAGTCTCTTGAAGATCGAGGAAAACTTCTCCCACTATGACTAGACCAGGCAGATCTCTGGTATATATGTTCTAGGGGCCTCCAACCAGCACCAGTATGCTCCTGGTTAGTGGCTCAGTCTCTGGGAGCTCTTTAGGGTATGAGTTAGTTGAGACTGCTAGCTTTCCTATGGAGTACCTGTCCCCTTAAGCTTCTCCATTCTTATTCCTAATTCAACTATAAGGGTCCCTGCCATTGGTCCAGTTGTTTCATGCAAGTATTTGCATCTGTCTCAGTCAGCTGCTGGTAGGCCCTATCAGATGCCACCTGATGCTGGGCTCAGGTGTAATCACATCATAGCATCAGTAATAGTGTAAACCCTTAGAGCTCTCCCATGAAATAGATCCCAATTTAGACTGGTCATAGTACAGCCTTTCCTTCAGTCTCTTTTCAAGTTTTGTCTCTGTAGGTGTTTTAAACAGGAATAATTTTGGGTCAGAAATTTTGTTTGTGGTATGATAAACCAGTCCTTCCACTTGAGGGCCTTTCTATCAACTGGAAGTGGCCTCTTTGAATTCCCTTTCCCCAATGTATGTCTTTTTAATGGCTAGACTATACCTAATTAGTAAAATTATAGTCTTCTGCTGAGTTAAACATTTTTGATTTGTAACCAGACACACAGGGAAAATATACATTCTTGAAAGGGAGGAGAAGATCAGAGACCATCCATCACTTGAGTATTCATTTGCTCCTTACCCCTTGTTAAATGCAAAATTGTCTTAATTGTAAGTGGCCTCAAGAAATGGCTAGAGTATATAGTTCAGGTAATACTAGATGAGGGAGCCTCCTTCTATTTTACTGTGAGGACAGTCTATAAAGAACCAGAGGGAGCTCAAAGACATTGATGAAGATCTTGTAAGTGGAAGCAGGAGAAATGCAATCATAGGAGAATGAAGAGCCTACCTGACAGAAATTGATGAATAAGAAATGTGATTTGCTTAGCTGCTGTCTTTCAAAGTTGCATGCATAAACAAAAGCAGCTGTGCTCAACAATGCAATTATAAAGAATAAAACTTGATTAGGACTATACTTGTGGGGATGACAAGAATTACATGATAATAATGTAAAATAAGGCCTATGATTAGGCCAACAAGACAATATGACCAGAAGAATGAGACAATAATCTCTCTGGAAACCACTTTAGCATTTATTCAAACTGAAATTTCTTGCAAAAATTTTCAGGTCTAGAATTAAAAAATAAATGTTCCATGAAACTGAGAACCTGACAAGTGTTTCTTGGAAGTCTACAGGACTCTTGCTACTTCTGTATGTGGCTTATAATGACTACTTCTGAATCACCAATAATACATGGAATCGACCTGGTGACTTTGGTGCACAGAACAGGGCTCGGCCCATCTGCCACCTGGACCAGCAGTTCCTAAAGTTTTAAAGACTGGGAGTAGGAGATCAGGACAGCAAGGGAGCAGAGTTATCTCTGCGGGTTGCACACAAAAAGTGCACCCCCGCCATGCCTCATCCAGAGACCAAAAATACAGCATTGGAACCTCTGTTTCTACCTGGCGAATTTGGGGCGCAGAACAGGGCTCGGACCATCTGACACCTGGAGCAATGGAGATCTAGGGACATAGAACAGTTACAAGGGAAAGGCAAAAACATATCACAGACAACAAGATGGCAAGAGGAAAGCAAAAGAATATATCCCAAGGAAACCAACACAACCTGCCAACACCAGAACCCAGCTCTCCCATAACAACAAACATGGGAATGCCAAACACTCCAGAAAAAGAAGACTCAGACCTGAAATCATATCTCAAATGCTGATAGAGATACTTAAAAAGAACAAGAAAAAAAGCAAAAAGATTCAGAATGTTTTAAAGAGGAAACAAGAAAAACACTCAAAGAACTCAAAACTAGAGGAAAACAAAACCAAAGAGATGAAGGAATAAAAGAAGGAATTTAAAACGGAAATTGACACAATAAAGAAAACACTAAAAGAGATAACCCTAGAGGTAGAACCCCTAAAAAAGAAATCAGGAGTCACAGAAGGAAGCATTTCCAATAGACTACAAGAGATGGAAGAATCTCAGGGGCAGAAGACAACATTGTAAACATAGACAAAACAGCCAGAGAAGATGCAAAAAAAAAAAAAAAACCAAAAATCTCCTAACCCAAAATGTCCAGGAGATCCAGGACACAATGAGAAGACAGAACCTAAAGATGATAGGAATAGAAGATGGAGAAGAGTATCAACTAAGAGGCACAGTAAATATCTTCAACAAAACTGTAGAAGAAAACATCCCTATCCTCAAGAGTGAGATGACCACGAGCATAAAAGAAGCCTTCAGAACTCCAAATAGGTTGGACCAGAAAAGAAATTCCTACCGACAAATAATAGTCCAAACACCAAGTACCCAAAGCAAAGAAAGAATACCAAAAGAAGTAAGGGAAAAAGGTCAGGTAACATATAAAGGCAGAACAGTCAGAGTCACACAAGAATTCTAAAGAGAGACTATGAAAGCTAGAAGAGCCTAGACAGACATCATGCACACCCAAAGAGAGTATAAGTGCCAGCCCAAGCTGCTATACCCAGCAAAACTATCAATCACCATAGATGGAGAGATGAAGATATTTCAAGACAAATCTAAATTTACACAATATCTGAACACAAACCCAACACTATATAACAAATTATAGGTAGAAAACCCAATACAATGAGCAGAACTACATCCTAGTAAAAACAAGAAAACTCCTAAGCAAGAAAACCAAAAGAAGGAAAAGACACAGACACAACTCAACCCACAAAAGCAATAATAGCAGGAAACAGAAACAACTATTCCATGATATCTATTAACCTAAAGGGTCCCAACTGCCCAATAAAGAGACATAGGCTATTAGACTGGATACATAAACATAATTCAGCATTTAGCTGCATACAGGAAACTCATCACAGAGACAAAACCAGACACTATCTCAGAGTAAGAGTGGGGAAAAAATCTTCCAAGCAAGCAGCCTCAAGAAGCAAGCTGGAGTGGCTATTATAATATAGAAAAAAGTAGATTTCAACCAAAAGTTATCAAAAAAGATAAGGAAGAATGCTTTTTACTCATTCCTGGGAAAATATGTCAGGAGGAACTCTCAATCCTTAACATATATGCTCCAAATATAAAAGTACCCACATTCATAAAAGAAACCCTCATTTCACCCCACACAATAATAGTGGGAGACTTTAATACCCCACTGTCTCCAATGGACAGATCATGAAAACAGAAACTGAAAAAGGACTCTGTAAAAATAGCAGAGTCTTTGAACCAACTAGAATTAATAGATATCTACAGAACATATCATCCTAAAGTAAAAGAATACAATTTCTTCTCAGCACCCCTTGGCACCTTCTCAAAACTTGACCACATAATTGGACATAGAATGAGCATCAATAGATATAAGAAGATTGAAATACTCTCATGCATCCTCTCAGATCATCATGGTCTACATCTGGGCCTTAACAACAACAACGACAACAAAAAGCCCACATATACATGGAAACTAGACAACACTCTGTTAAACGATAGCAGGGTCAAATAAGAAATAAAGAAAGAAATTAAGGATTTTATAGAGCTCAATGAAAACAAACAAACAAAAAAAAACCCAATATACCCAAACCTATGGGATGCAATGAAAGCAGTACTGAGAGGAAAACTCATAGCCCTAAGTGCTTCCAAAAAGAAACTAGAGAGAGCATACATCAGCATCTTGACAACACAGCTACAAGCCCTAGAACAAAAGAAAACAGATACACCAAAGAAGCATAGATAGCAAGAAATAATATTAGGGCAGAAACAGACCAAATAGAAACAAAAAGAACCATTGAAAAAAATCACCAAAACCAAGAGCTGGTTCTTTGAGAAAATCAACAAGATTGATTAAACCCTTGCCAGACTAACTAGAGGGTAAAGAGAGAGTATAAAAATTAACAAAATCAGAAATGAAAGTGGAGACATAACAACTGAAACTGAGGAAATTCAAGAAATCATCAGATCCTACTACAAATCCTATACTCCACAAAGTTGGAAAATCTGGAGGAAATGTATGAATTCCTACACAGATACAAGGTCCTAAAGTTAAACCAGGACCAAGTTAACCATCCAAATAATCCTTTAACACGTAAAGAAATAGAAGAAGTCATCAAAAGACTCCAAACCACAAAAAAAACACAGGTACAGACTGGTTCAGTGCAGAATTATATCAGACATTTTTTGGGGACATTACAACAGTACTCTCCAAACTATTCCACAAGAGAGAATCAGATGGAATACTAACTCACTCATTTTTTGAGGCTACAAAAACCCTAGTTCCTAAACCACACAAAGACTCTACAAGGAAAGAGAACTTCAGACCAATCTCCCTTATGAACATTGATTCAAAAATACTCATCACAATCCTTGCAAACTGAATCCAAGAACACATCAATATAACTTAAAACAGATATGAATTTGGACTTGTAGAAGTTGTATATATAAGAATAGTTATACATATGTGAGTAGATGCTCCTAAATCACACATGAATGGAAACAGCAAATGACTGTACATAATGTACAATAAAATCTGGACAAGTGAAAACAAAAAAAAAAAGAACACATCAAAATGATCAATCAACATGACCAAGTAGGCTTCATCTTTGGGATATAAACAAACTCAAAAAACAAAATCACATGATCATCTCACTAGATGCTGAGAAAGAATTTGACAAAATTCAACACCACTTCATGTTAAAAGTCCTGGAAAGAACAGGAATCCAAGGTCCATACCTAAACATAATAAAAGAAATATACAGCAAACCAACAGCCAACATCAAAATTAATGGTGGGAAACGTGACACAATCCCTCTAAAATCAGGGACTCGACAAGGCTGCCCACTTTCCCCTACCTATTCAACATAGTACTATAACTCCTGGCTAGAGGAATTAGACAGCAAAAGGAGATCAAGGGGACACAAATCGAAAAGGAAGAGGTAAAAACATCACTCTTTGCTGATGACATGATAGTGTAATTAAGTGACCCCAAAAATTCCACCAGAGAACTCCTACAGCTGATAATCAAGTTCAGCAAAGTGGCTGTATACAAAATTAACTCAAACAAATCAGTAGCCTTCCTATACTCATAGGACAAACATGTAGTCAAAGAAATTAGGGAAAAGATACCCTTCACAATAGTCACAAAATCTATGAAATACCTTGGAGTGATTCTAACTAAGAAAGTGAAGGACCTGTATGACAAGAACTTCAAACCTCTAAAGAAGGAAATTGAGGAAGATCTCAGAAAATGGAAAGATCTCCCATGCTCATGGATTGGAAGCATCAACATTTTAAAAATGGCCATCTTACCATAAGCAATCTAAAGATTCAATGCAATCCCCATCAAAATTCCATCCCAGTTCTTCATTGAGTTGGAAAGATCAATGTGCAATTTCATCTGGAATAACAAAAGACCTGGAATAGCGGAAATCCATTCTCAACAACAATAAAACATCTGCAGGAATCACTTTTCGTGATCTCAAGCTATATTACAAGGTAATTATGCTGAAAACTGCATGGTACTGGTACAGAAATAGGCACGTGGATCAACGGAATAGAACAGAAGATCCAGAAATGAACCCTCATGTATATGGCCACTTGATCTTTGACAAAGGATCTGTAAACATTCAATGGAAAAGGGACAGCCTATTCAACAAATTGTGTTAGTCCAACTTGCACTCAGCATGCAGAAGAATGGAAATCAACCTTTTCTTTTCTCCTTGTACAAAGCTCAAATGTAAGTGGATCAAAGATTTCCACATTAAGCCAGATCCACTGAAACTATTTGATGAGAAAGTAGGAAAAACCTTAGAACACATAGGCACAGTAGAAAACTTTCTGAATAAAACACCAATTGCTCAAGCTCTAAGGAAAAGAGTAACAAATGGGACTGAAATTTCACCTCACACCAGTCAGATTGGCCAAGATCCAAAACTCAGGTGACAGCAGATGCTGGCGAAGTTGTGGAGAAAGAGGAATACCTCTTCACTGTTGGTGGTGTTGTAAACTGATACAACCACTCTGGAAAATAGTCTGGCGGTTCCTCAGTCTGTGTATTCCTCAGAAAATTGGACATAGTACTACCTGAAGATCCAGCCATTCATCTTCTGGGCATATACCCCAGATTCACTTCAATATACAACAAAGATACATGTACCACAATGTTCATAGCAGCTCTATTTATAATAGCCAGACACTGGAAAGAACCCAGATGTCCTTCAGTAGATGAATGGATATAAAATTGTGTTACATTTACACCATGGAGTACTACTCAGCTATCAGAAACAATGACTTAACCAAATTCGTAAGAAAATGTTTGCATCTAGAGAATATCATCCTGAGTGAGATAACCCAGTCACAAAAGAACAGACATAATAAGCAGTCTCTGATAGTGGGATGCTAACCCCAGATGCTCGGATTACCCCAGAAACAACTCACAGAGTTTGTGAAGTTTAAGAGAAAAAGAAAAGAAAAGAAAACAAACAAATAAAAAAAAAACCATTATTCTCAATCCTTACACTCCAAGAAAATGTTGACTAATTCCAATTTACATCCTGTTTTTCATGTACTTTTTTCTCATTGTAACTAGCAAGAACTTAAGGCAGAGTATCAAACCTTAAAAAAAGAAAAAAAAATAGCCAAGAACTGACAAAAATGTATTTGTATACATCTATGCAAAAATGTTTAATTTTTTCTTTTATCTTTGTGTTTTAAAATAATATTTAAGTAAAAGAAAAAAAATATAAAAGATGGAGACATGCCTTGTAGAGTGTCAGAGGGAAATGAAGACACTATAATGCCTATTTAGGTTATATTTTGACTTAAGAATAATGTTCTTGTTCATTTTGGCTGAAGAATTATCAGTAATTTAAAAAAAATGTAAACCTCTGCTTGGAGGCAATACTCATGCTAGTTAGATGAAGCTGAGGTATTCCTTTCAATTAAGAAGAGATCAGCATCATTGGCCTTTAAGCATTTGGGAGTATATTCTTAAAGTTATGACACAGAAACTGTGTTAAGTGGAGGATGATGATACATCTCATGCTGGTACTATAAGTGGGTACTGTGTAACAGTGGCCCAGGGAGATTGGGTAATTTTCAAGAAGTTCCTTTTTGTTACTGGCCTTGAAGACTTGGAGATCTTATTAAGAGAACCTAAGGCCTAAAACTGTGTGGCAACGATGGTATTTGCAATGAGAGGCCTCTAGATGCCATTGGGTAAGGACTACCCTTATGTATATTGGACAGTATAATATTGAAAGAGTCATTGATGGATGTTGAGGCTTAGGAATACATCAGCATCTGCATCCCTGAACAGACAATTGGTAAAAATGCTAATTTTAAAGTGTAATTAAAGACTCCAAAATTGGAGATGTCAGTATCAAGGGATGACCACCAAGGACATCAGCAGATATAAAAGCACTAACTTGAAGCTTGGAGATTAGCTGTGTGAGCTGCAGAGAGTAGAATCTGAAAAGGCCCTAGGCCCTTTAGAGCCTTTAGACCAATGGTTTTGAACTGTCATGCATGTCACTATTCATACTGTTAAACTTTGCCTTGCTTTGGTTCATTTTAACTGAGTAAGAATTTAACTTAGTTTTGATTTTGAAACTAACAGAACCCACATAGATATTTTGATCATTAAAAAAAAAGATTTTGAACAGTTTGAAGGTACTTTCATTGTTTAGATTGTTTGATTGTTTATATGGTGTCACTTAAAAGTCAGACTTTGTTTCTTATGGAATATTAATGTTATGTCTTCAGCATAAACACAGTGAAAGTCTATGTGTATAATAATGTATAGACATATTAAGTTGACCAGAGACCATGTGTCATAGATGGGTTTTTCTTGTTGGCTTCATTTTGGTTTGTTAACACAACACAAGCTAGAGTTCTTTGAGAAAAGGAGAAAATAATTCAGAAAATGAATTTTTCAGGTTAGTGCCATCCTGAGGCAAGTCTTCTTAGGGCATTTGAGAGAACAGACTAAGCAAGCCATGAAAAACACATCTGTAAGCCCCATTCCTCCATGGCAATTGCTTCAGTTCCTGTGTCCTGATTCGTGCTTTAGGTCCCTGACCTGACTTACTTTGCTGATAGACTATGATGTGAAATTGTAAGCTGGAATAAAGGTCATGATGTTCTATCACCACAGCAGAAACTCTAAGATTCATCCTTTATATTATTGACATCTTACATGGTGATATTGTGAGTAGTTCTGAAAGTTTCTCCACTTGTTCTTCACATTAAGAAGACAACAGTCCTGTGTTTCTGTCTATCCTTTAAGAATGGGGAAAGGGATAGAGAAAATGTCTCTAAGCTCTTTGATGTTACACAATGGATACACCTTTAAACCTACAGTCAAAGAGAGATCAAACAGAAATACTAATAGCCTTCCAGGACAGCCCTGCCTGTTCCTATTTCATAAAAATTT
Organism: Micromys minutus; assembly: GCF_963924665.1. Classification (NCBI taxonomy): domain Eukaryota; kingdom Metazoa; phylum Chordata; class Mammalia; order Rodentia; family Muridae; genus Micromys; species Micromys minutus. The sequence continues at coordinate 885,877 of NC_137969.1, read as the reverse complement.
TCTTTCTTATTAAAATTAATTCTTTTGATCATGAAATCCCTCACCAATTATATTTTTTCAAATTATTAATACAATATGTATATATTTAAAAATAGCATTATGACTAATCTACCTAACTTAAAAATTAAGTTTTAAATTTTCTGGGTCAACACAACTCATGAAAGGTTTTGAAATGAGATCTGGTGAAAAGCCAAATGTAGCACAAATATAGAATTTGAGTAGTTAAATTTTGTTCTTCTACACAAAGAGATAATGATAAGTTTAAAATCTATGATCAAATCTGACCAATCACTTAGAATATATTATTAATATAAAATAAGTAAAACTATTTCAACTTTTTAGTAAAATAAACCTTTGCTTAAACGTTTAGAGAAATTTAATCCCCCATATTTATACTTCTAAAGTCATTTTTCCTTGAGTGTCTTGGAGAGAATTTTTTCATATATGTTTTGTGTTTTTCTATAAATAGTTTTACTTTCCTCTGTCTCCCTTGGATCACCAAACATATAATAAGAATATATGAATTTTTTATATTCCAATTTTATATCAAACTTGAAAGTTTACATAATTCTTTCAAGAATAATTCCAACCAAAAGGTTATGAGGACATGAAGAATGCTTATTTTAATAAGAAATTTAGTATAAGTTTTGTTCTGTTAAGTAGTTTTTCATAATGGCTCAAGTACCGAAGGACTTTTCTTTGTATTAAGAGGAATAAGGCATATACCACTAGGAAGAGAGATACTGGAAAAAATTACACACAAATTAACAGCTAACGATAATTTATGTTTTTTCCAAATTATAATAAAACAATCCCTAAGTATCATTTAATTTTGCTTACAATGCAAAAATGGCACCAGTGATATGGTTCAGATGCTTTTCACCAAGCCTTAATATCTGTGTTTAAATCTTAGAGTCCATAAGAGGGGATGCAAAAATGATTTTAAAAAGTTTTACTGTAACCTTCACATACTCAACATTAAATGTGAACTCAAGAATTCATGTGCACATGCACGCATACCCAACAAAAATAAATAAACATGACAAAATTTAAAATGCCTACATTTCCTTCAGTCCCCATGTAAATCACAATCTAGTTTGTGAAAAAAACCAAAGGATGATTATTATGGTAGAGAATCATACACTGTGACCACAGGAAAAATAAAGTTGTACAACTAGATAGTATATTGACTGAAAAGAGTTTTGAATTCTTTACAAGATTCTTTAGGGATAAATATTTTTGTAGGTATAATGAATATTCCTGATAATTACTAAAAATAACTGCAAAAGACCTTGATGTGTAGATCCCTTAATGTGTATGGGTAGACCCCACTGGATGGACTTTATAAGAAAAAAGATGAATAATTTCATTTTTTACAGTTGTATTAGTCAGAGTTCTCTAGCATCACAGAACTTATGAATACACTTTATATAGCAAAGTATTTGTTGGTGATTTAAAGTCTGTAGTCCAATTTCTTAACAATGGCCAGCAGCAACTGCGAAGTCCAAGGATCTAGGAGATGTTCATTTCCACAAGGCAAGCAGGCAAAGCCCCACATGGCAAGTAGACAAAGTCCTACAGGGTAGGCAGGCAGAGAGAGAGAGCCTTGTTCTAATGTCCTTATGTAGGTCTCTAACTGAAGGTGTGTCTCAGATTAAAGATGTTTGCCACCACACCTGGATCTGAGACTTGCTTTTCCCAGAATACCTTGATCTCAGTGATCTCGTTGCCTTTGTTTCTTAAGACTCTTAACCTCTATGACTCAAGATAAAGATCAAAGGTTGGCCTCATAATTCTGTATTGTGGTTTATTCAAGATATAGACAATTTGAAAACCAGAAATAGACACTACAACAATTTTAAAAGTCAGCTAAGAAACTGTCAAATATGACAGATTGAGTAATTTTACTCCAAACACAAATACAAAGACTACAAATACAAAGACCTTTTCTTATTTGCTTTTGTGTGTGTTTTCCTCATGTCAAGTAATGCAAATCCCAATAAAAAATCAGAGCTATCAACAGAAAACATGCTACCATTTTGCTGAGAATTGAAATAAAGATTTCTTAAATACACTTAGATACATGCACCCATGCACAAATGCATACACATGTGAAATTAAGAAAAAAATGAAAATTCTGCCTTTCTGCCAACTAATCCCTTATTATATATTTCAATATAAACCAAAAAGAATCAACTTTTAATAGTAGACATTAACATAATCTTGAAACTGCAAGCTAGTGATACTATTGTGCTTTTGCAAGGACTTACTTTTCATTATTTGTAAGAAGTGCCAGATTAGAAGGTAGCTTGTCTTTTTCTATAACAATTAAACAAACACCATATTGAAATACTTCTCAAATTCACTGCTGGATATCACTCTTACTGTAGTCTTCCTCTTTTACGATACATCTATTACATAATCTTTTTTCAATTTCCTACTAGGTATAACCTGTTCATAGCTGTGCAGAAAACCTGGTTTTAATTTGTGTATCAGACTGCAGCTTATCATCATCAACTGAATTTTTTAAAATGTGTGTGGATTTGATACACAAAAGGAAATACAAAATTGAGATTCAAAAGCTTTAAACTCACAGAGCATAATTATAGTATTAGTCACATTTCAGAATGTTTTCCTCTATCTAAAACTAATATTCTTAAGGAGCTAAAGTGACTAAATAAAAGCAATTTTAAAATTTATAGACAATACATCAGGTCTAGAACTGATGACATAGTCTTACATAGTACACTGAAAGCTCTGAGCTGAATTTCCAGTCATGAAAATCAAAGACTTCTATAGGAGCATTTTTCAGGAGACACTTACTCTACTTTTCCTTGTCTGTTTCTTCCTGTAGATGACTGGATGTAAGGGATATCAAATCATTGAAATTTTCTCTCAAGTAAAGATAGAAGGTTATAAGTTTGCCAGAATTAAATGTTTTCTAGTGTTATTTTCAAAATAGATTTGAGATGTGACAGAAGAGGAAAGATACCTGATATAATTGCAGATTACTTAAACATCAATCTTTAAAAAAGTGTTCAGTCCTTCCAGAATTTAACAAGTTAACATATTTGTTCTTCCTGCTGTAGATCAATTTTTCAGGCCCACTTTCAACTTTTATAGTAGTTTTGAATGTCTACAACTTATGCTTCATAAATATTTAACTGCTGCTCTAAAAGTAGACAACTGAAGCCAGGTGAAAAGAAATAAATGTAATGTCAAGAAAAAGACAAAACACTAGAAATACCTCAAAGACTTCTTATTGAAAGTAACATAAAAATAAATAGATTGACAGATGTAATTATTTTCTTTAGTCACTAATTCTACTGTGTCCAACATTTGACAGAGTATAGGTAACTACTTATAACATGTCATTAAAATTATTTCCATATAGTATGGAATTACCATATTTCTTTTTACAATTTGTGTTCATTATTAGGATCTTAATAAGAAGCAAAAGAGATACCTCAATTTTTCAAAACATCTTTAACTCAGCATTTCTTTATTTTGGAGAAAATATGAACTATTTTGTATGTGGGATCCAAAAATTTCAGTTAGATCAAAATGCTAAAATAAATTTTAATTTTCAAGGTATCACCAGGTATGCTTTGCTAAATTTACTAGATGTGTAACATCTGTACTCATCCTTGTGAGGTTGATCTTATCATCCATATTTTACACAATGGACTCAATGTAATGTTTACAATAAAATGGATAATTAACTGGATGAGGTTACAAATGGATAAGGCTATCATTCTAACCCAACGATGAGCTACTCAGAATTTTATGATCCACATCAAACCAAACACATTACATGGGGCAGTGTGCAAGCTCTATTGTAATTCCAAGGAATTCTACTTATTGATATCCATGCCTTCTAACTGTCACTTCTATTTTAGAATGAGTAGGGCTTGTAGCTTCATACTAAATAGAATGCCAGAATGGTGAGGTGTTTTTGAAAATGTTATTAAGGCTGTAATTCAGGCCTACTAAAGAGCCTTGATTAAGTTAAGTGTCTGTATTGGAAAGCCAACCTAATAAGAGACTATGAACAAGCTCTGGGAAGTAACAACTGTTTCCAGGTTATAAGGGAGCATCCAACTGAGAGTACATAAAATCCAGCATCATTAATCATGAAATTGTAAATTAATATATTTTGTCCATGATTAAAAATGAATTTTCCCACAGTAACTGTGCCAAATAAGAGCACACAAGGTGACATCTTGGTTTCATCCATGTGAAATGCGGAACAGAGAACCATCTAAGATGAATTAAAATGATTGACATGTATAAATTGTGACTCTCTGTGGAGAGACCACTGGGAACTTTGGGGCACAAGTATCTCAGTGCTGCTTAGAAACAGACTTTTCTGGCACTCATCTGTGCCCAGAACAAGAGCAGGTTCACAACCAACAAAGATCACAGCCTACCCATAGAGAGATATACACACAGATGCAATTTTCCTCCAGAGCTCATAAGACCATAGACCCATAGGAAAGACAAGCTCCTGTCAGACACTAAAAGGTCATCCAGCATTAGAGATAACAAGATTTCAAGAGGCAAGCACAAGAACATAAGCAACAGAAATGAGGAAAAGCTAGTAACATCAGAACACAGTTCTTTTGCCAATGCAAGTAGTGGATATCCCAGCATACCAGAAAAACAACATTTGTACTTAAAATCATACCTCATGTTAGTGATATTCTTGGGCTTCCATAAGCACATAAAGAACTCCCTTAAAGAAAAACAAGAAACTAGGAGAACACGCTTATAAACAAGTAGAAAAGCTTAAAGAAGAGACAAAAACAAAAACAAAAACAAAATCACTTAAAGCACTACAAGAAAACAAAACAGGTGAAGGAATTGAAAATAGAAATAGAAAACATTAAGACATTACAAAAAGAGACAGGTCTAGAGATAGAAAACTTAAAAAAAAGGCATTAGGAGTCATAAACACAATCATCACCAAGAAAACAAAAGAGATAGAAGAAAAATAATCTCAGGGCAGAAGATACCATAGAAAACATCCACACAATAGTCAGAAAAGATGCAAATACCAAAGACATTCCTAACCCAAAATACACAGGAAATCCAGAAAAAATGAGAAAATCAAAACTAAGGGTAATTGATATAAAAGAGAGCAAAAACTGCCATCTTTGAGGCCTACTAACTGTCTTCAACAAAATTACAGGAGGACACTTAACCACAGCTAAGATCCAGAGACAGAGCCCTGGTGAGACTACTCTGTGAGTATTCTGCACAGAGAAATCTGAGCCAAGCATCTGTAAGTGTCCCCCTCCCTGATTGGTTAAGGGGAGGAGAAACTCTGCCTTAGGGTGCCTATTTCCAACCAGAGGGCCTGTGCCTACAGAACAGGCACTCAGGCCATCTGCTACTGGGAACAGCTGAGATCAAGGGACACAGGCCAGATACAGGGGAGAGACATGAACCAATCACTGACAACAAGACTACATATAATCAGAGACAACAAGATGGCAAGAGAAAAGCAAACGAACTTACCCCCAAAAAAACCAAGACAACCTGGCAACACCAGAACCCAGCTCTCTCATCACAGCAAACTGTGGAAATCACAAAACACTCCAGAAAAAGAAGACTCAGACCCAAAATCATATTCAGAATGATGATAGAGATTCTTAAACAAGAACAGGAGGAAAAGCATAAAGAAATAGAAGCTTTTAAAGAGGAAACAAGAAAAACACTCACTGAATGGATAAAAAATTGAGGTATATTTGTACAATGGAATACTACTCAGCTGTCAGAAACAATGACTTTATGAAATTGTTAAGAAAATTAATGCACCTAGAGAACATCATCCTGAGTGAGATAACCCAGTCACAAAAGAACAGACATAATATACATTGACTGATAATTGGATACTAACCCCTGAAAGCTCTGAGCACCCCAAAAAAAACCTCACAGACTATATGAATTTCAAGAAAAAACAAATGCCAAAAAAAGAAAGAAAATTAAAAAAAAACATTATGCTTAATCTATACACACCAAGAAAACTTTGACCATTTCCAGGTCACACCTTGTTTTACATGTACTTTATGCTCATTGTAACTAGTAAGATTTTAATGCATAGTATCATACCTTCAAACCTTTAAAAAATCAAGTATTGACAAAAATGTATTTGTATACTTTTATGCAAAAATGATAAAACTCTGTACATTTATCTTTGTTTTTTAAAATAAAAATGTTAAATTAAATAAATGGTTTAGAAGATGGTACTGGGGCAGAGACATCTTGTATAATGAGGAAGGCAGGTATAAAAATAGTAAAGATGAGTAAGGGAAAGGTTAGTGTTCTGGTTTAAATGAGAAGAATACATGAGCTCATATATTTAAATGGTTTGTCTTCAGTTAGTGTACTGCTTGAGGAGGAAAGAAAAAAAAAAAGAAATACAATCAAAGAAATCAAATAACTAGAAGAAAACAAAACCAAAGGGATGAAGTAATTGAAGAAGGAATATAATATGGAAATAGAAAAAATAAAGAACACACTAAAAAAGACAACACTGGAGGTAGAACACCTAAAAAAGAAATCATGATTCACAGATGCAAGCATATCCATAAGACTACAGCAGATGGAAGAGAGAATATCGGAGGCTGAAGACAACATTAAAAACATAGACAGAATACTCAGGGAAGATGGAAAAGCCAAAAACTTCCTAACCAAAAATGTCCAGAAGTTCCAGGACACAGTGAGAAGACCAAAACTTAAAAGAACAGGAATAGATGAGGGAGAAAAATATTACTAAGAGGCACAGTAAATATATTCAACAAAATTGTAGAAGAAAACTTCCCTACCCTTAAGAATGAGATGACCATGAGCATAAAAGAAGCCTACAGAAATCCAAATAGAGTGGACCAGAAAAGAAATTCCTCCCAACACATAACAGTCAAAATGCCAAGTGACCAAAGCAAAGAAAGAATAATAAAAGCGGTAAGGGAAAAAGGTCAGGTAATATACAAAGGCAATCAGAATCACAAGCAATAGCTCAACAGAGAATGTGAAAGCTAAAAGATCCTGGACAGACCCCAATAGAGCACAAGTGTTAGCCAAAGCGGCTTTATCTAGTAAAAATTACAATCACCATAGATGGAGAGACCAAGATATTCTAAGACAAAACTAAGTTTATACAATATCTGACCACAAACCCAGCACTACAATGAATTATTGGTAGAAAACCCAATACAGTGAGGGAAACTACAACCAAGTATAAACAAAAAAATACCTAAGCAAAAAAAAAAAAAAAAAAAAAAAAAAACAAAATAAGAAAGACACACAGGCAGAATTATATCTCTAAAAGCAAAAATAGCATGAAAGAGCAACCACTATTCCTTAATATCTGTTAACATAAATGGACTCACTTCCCCAATAAAAAGATCTAGGCTATCTGACTGAATATATAAAGAGAATCCAGCATTTGGCTGCATACAGGAAACTCATCTCAGAGACGAAGACAGACACTATCTTAGAGTAAAAGGTTGGGAAAATAACTTCCAAGCAAACAGCCACAAGAACAAGCTGGAGTGGCTATTCTAATATCAAATAAAGTACATTTTCAACAAAAAGTTATAAAAAGGATAAGGAAGGACACTTTTTACTCATTACAAGGAAAACATGTCAGGAGGAACTCTCAATTCTTACTATATATATATCCAAAAACAAGAGCACCCATATTCATAAAAGAAACCCTACTAAAGCTCAAAAAATATATCGCAGACCACACAATAATAGTTGGAGACCGCAACACCACACTCTCATAAATGGACAGAACATGGAAATAGATACTAAGAAAGGTCACAGTGAAACGAGCAGAGGTTGTGAACCAATTGGAATTAGTAGAAATCTACAGAATATATCATTCTAAAAGAAAAGAATACATTTTCATCTCAGTACCTCACAGTACCATCTCCAAATTTGACCAAATAATCAGTCACAAAACAAGCCATAATAGATATAAGAAGATTGAAACACTCTCATGCAACCTATCAGATCACCATGGTCTAAGGCTATTCTTTAATTAAAAAAAAAAAAAAAAAAGACAACAAAATGAGAAACTTGAAGCAATCCCATTAAAATCAGGGACTCGACAAGTCTGCCCCCTCTATCCCTACCTATTCAACATAGTACTGAAAGTCCTGGCTGGAGTAATTAGACAGCAAAAGGAGATCAAGGGGATACAAATTGGAAAGGAAGAGATAAAAACATCACTCTTTGCCGATGACATGATAGTGTACTTGAGTGACCCCAAAAATTCCACCAGAGAAATCCTACAGCTGATAAACAAGTTCAGCAAAGTGGATGGATACAAAATCAATTCAAACAAATCAGTAGCCTTCCTATACTCAAAGGACAAACATGTGGAGAAAGAAATAATGGAAAAGGTACCCTTCACAATTGTCACAAAAATTATGAAATACCTAAGTGTGACTCTAACTAAGCAAGCGAAGGACCTGTATGACAAGAACTTCACCTCTAAAAAGGAAATTGAGGAGGATCTCAGAAATGGAAAGATCTCCCATGCTCATGAATTGGAAAGATCAACATTTTAAAAATGGCCATGCTACCAAAAGCAATCTACAGATTCAATGCAAACCCCATCAGAATTCCAACCCAACTCTTCATGGAATTGTAAGAGCAATGTGCAATTTCATCTGGAATATCAAAAGACTTAGAATTGCAAGATCCATCCTCAAAAACAAGGAAACATCTGTGGGAATCACTATCCCTGACCTCAAGCTATATTACAAGGCTATTGTGCTAAAAACTGTATGGTACAGAGATAGACAAGTGGATCAATGGAAGAGAACAAAAGATCCAGAAGTGAGATCCTTTGTGACCCTTACATATATTGTCACTTGATTTTTGACAATGGTGCTGTAAACATGCTGTGGTAAATGGACAGCCTCTTCAACAAATGGTGTTGGTCAAACTAGCACTCAGCATGCAGATAAATGAAAATAAACCCTTTATTATCTTCTTGTACAAAACTCATGTGCACGTGCATAAAAGATCTCCACAATAAATCAGGTATACTGAAATTTTTAGGAGAGAAAGGAGGGTAAACCTTAGAACACATAGCACAGGAGAAAATTTCCTGAATAGAAAAACAATGGCTTTTGCTCTAGAGTCATATATCGACAAATGGGACAATGAGATTCCAAAGTTTCTGTAAACCTGAAGACACTATCAAGAAAACAATAGGGCTTTCAACAGATTGGGAAAATATCATTACCCCTCATTTGATAGAGGCCTAATGTACAAGGTATACAAAGAACTCAAGAAGTTAGACACCAGTGAATCAAACAATCCTATTAAAAAATGGGGTACAGAGCTAAACAAAAGTTTTCATTTGAGTTAAAAAGAATGGCTAAGAAGCATATAAGGAATTTCTTGACATCTTTAGTCATCAGGAAATACAAATCAAAACATCCCTGAGATTCTACCTCACACAAATCAGAATGGCTCGGTTCACAATTCTGATGACAGTGGATGCTGGTGAAGATGCAGTGAAAGAGAAACACTTCTCCATTGTTGGTGAGGTTGTAATCTGGTACAACCACTCTTGAAATCAGTCTGGGGATTCTTCAGAAATTTGAACAAAATACTACCTGAAATGCCAGTTATTCCACATCTGGGCATATATTCCAGAGATGCTCCAACATACATCAAGCAAAGGTACACCACAGTTTTCTTCTCAGCCCTATTTATAATAGCTAGAAGCTGGAAAGAACTCAGATGTCTTTCAGTAAATGAATGGATACAAAAATTGTGGTATATTTACACAATGGAGTACTACTCATCTATCAGAAAAAATGACTTTATGAAATTCTTAAGAAAATGGATGCAGCTAGAGAATATCATCCTGAGTGAGATAACCCAGTCACTAAAGAGCAGACATAATATGCAGTCATTGATAATTGGATACTAAACCCAGAAAGCCCTGAATACCCCAGAAATAACTCACAGACTATATGAAGTTCAAGAAAAAGCAAAGACCAAAAAAAAAAAAAAAAAAAAAAAAAAAAAACAAGAAATAAAAAAATGAAAAACCATTATGCTTAATCTTTACACACTGAGAAAACTTTCACTATTTCCAGGTTACATCTTGTTTTACATGTACTTTAGCTCATTTTAACTAGTAAGATTTTAACGCATACTATCAAACCTTCAAAAGTTTAAAAAAAATCAAATTTTGACAAAAATATATTCATTTACGTTTCTGCCAAAATGCTTAAAATCTGTACCTTTATCTTTGTTTTTTTTAAATAATGTTGTTCAATTTATAAAAGAAAAAAATAAAAAAAAAATTTTAACCAAATAAAGGGATGTAGGGATGGTTCAATATATGGAAATTTGTCAACATAATTCACTATATAATCATACTGAACAAAACATATTATCATCTAATTAGATTCTGAGAGAAAGCATTTGACAACATTCAACCCCTCTTTATGTTAAAAGTCTTGGAATAATCACAATTTCAATGCCCATACCTAAACATACTAAAAGCAATATACAACAAACAATTAGCCAAAATCAAATTAAATGTTTAGAAAATTGAAGCAATCCCACTAAAATAAGGGACTAGAACAGTTTGCCCAATCTCCCACTACATATTCAATGTATTACAGGAAGTTTAAGCCAGACCAATTAAACAGCAAAACTAAATTAAAAGATAAAAATTGGAAAGAAAGAATTCAAGTATCACTATTTGAAGATGATATTATAGTATACTTAAATGACCCCAGAAATTTCAGCAGAGAATTCCTAAAGCTAATAAAAAACTTCAGCAAAGTTGCCGGATGTAAAACTAACTCAAACAAATTAGTAGCCTTCTTCTACTCAAAGAAGAGCAATGCTGGGAAAGAAATTAAGGAATTGACACCCTTCGCAATAGGATCAAAAATTATAAAATTATCTTCATGTGAGCCTAGCCAAGCAAGTGAAAGATCTGTATGACAAGGACTTTAAGTCTCTGAGGAAGAAAAGTGAAGAAGATCTCAGAAGTTGAAAATGTTTTCAATGGTCATGAATAGGAAAGATCAGCTTAGTAAAAATTGCATATTGCTGAAAGGATTCTACAGCCTCAATGTAATCACCCTCAAAAATCCAAATCAATTCTTCATAGAGTTAGCAAGAGCCGATTGCAAATTTATTTGGAATAACAAAAAAACCCAGGATAGCAAAAACTATTCTTAACAAGCAAAGAACTTCCAGGGAATCACCATCCTTCTTCTCAAGCTATATTACAGATCAATCATAATAAAAACCACATGGTATTGGTACACAGACAGGTGACATATCAATGGAACAGAATTGAAGATCAAGAATGAATCCACACACTTATGGTCACTTGATATTTGAAAAAGGACCTAAATCATTTATGGAAAACTGACAGCTTCTTCAAAAAATGTTGCTATCCTGATACTGCATGGAACTTATGAATGTAATAAGTCTATGTGGAAATTGATTAATATTTCAAACAAAGCATAATACTACCAACAATCATATTAACTAGTTGTTTCATTGTTTTGGCTTTTCAGATTCTTTTATTATCTTGTAATGGTAACCTAATAGAAAGACCTTACTATTTATTTAAAAGGAAGAATATTTAGTCTCTTTGCATGTTGGTTCAAATTGAATATTATGCAAAGAAACAGAATTGGTATTTTATAGAGCATGTAAACTCATAACTTGATGTTTATTACCTATGTAAATAATACCTTTAAGAATATTTTATTTGACTACACAGTTCTAACCAGATTTAGGAAGTTTATAACTAAAGCCAGTGATTATAAAAGATGTCTCTGTCATTCTGTCATCAGTATGGTTATGGTAGAAACCACCTGAACTTAGGAAACTTTGTGATTTTATTTTGTTTTAAGCAACACAAGAACAAAAGCAGAAACCCCTTTCCTTGGAAACATAAAAAAATGATTTAAAACAATCAACAAAAATAATCAATCATAACAAAACGTTCTCTGTAACTATGAAAAATTTAATAGGAGAACTACTCAATAACTATTATTTTTATACTTTCCTATAACCATGTTTTACAGAAAAAATGAACCAAGTCATTCTTGTTTCATTGTCTTGATATATGTGTTATGCTTCAAATAAATCATTGAGATAAACAAAAATGAACAAATTCAATTTTATCATGAAAACATCTGATATGTCTCTTACTTCTGTGTCTGAGATTTAATATGACTTAGGTCAGCAAGTTATGGCAGCATTTTAAACTTAATTACAGTAATAATAAGCAAATTCTTAAGAAAGCATGAAGAACCTTTAATAATGCCTATTACCCTACAAACACTTGGATTTTACTAGAATATTTCTTCTCAAACTGTTCTTAAATGTAAAGTATCTTGAAATTATTCCATTTCATAAGTTCATAATTAATTAAATTTACTTCCCAGAGATTTACTACTTGTACTTCATTAGCATAACCATCTGCTATGTTTGCATAAACACCTCTCAAATTCTAGGAGTTGCTAAAAGTAAGTAAGGCTCAGCATTTGCAGGCAGCTGCTGCTATGGAGGCTCACCTCTCATTTGCATAATGTTTGCATTTGTGATATCACATAGGGAATTTAATCTTATTCTTTAACTAGTCTACTAATTGGAGTATGATAAATCTTTTCTTTATTTTTCTTAGCATTTCTTATACCTTATTTGATTGTTACTTAGAGTGGGGGTAGATTCCCATTTTTGGTTACTTATTGAATAAAGGTTGTTATATAAAGCTGGTGACTTAGATTTGGGTGTTATAAAATTAATACACCTCTATGCTAGCCTGCCATTGTGTCTTGAAATTAGGCAAACACACACACACACACACATACACGCACACAAACACACACACACTGTGCAGAAACATATTTTTAAATTAAAATAATAATGAAAGATTCAAAAGTGCAAGATCTTTGTCATATGTAGAAAGAAATATGTAAGAAGAATAAGTAGCAAAGATGATAAGTTAAACAAAGTATTAAGTATTTACTATATATGTGCTCTACTTAATGACATAACTCTTTTATTAGTAGGTAAATTGAACCTTAGCTGTAGGCATTGTGCTTTGGATGTAACAATTATGGACCATCCTCTGATAGTCAGTTGCTCTCTACATTTGTAACATTAGCACAGACCTCTTTCTTTACAATTATGACCTCTTGGGTTCAGATTCTCCTAAATCCATAGAAGGTCATATGCTTTATATATAAAATCTCAGTGTTTCTACTGTGAGATGGGTAGTGGAGACTAGAGTTGTGGGGTTTGTGATGGTCTCTGTATGCTGAAAAAAACAAACAAACAAACAAGCAAACAAACTTCTATCGTGAGGGATGAGAGATATAAGTGGCTATAAATACTAAAAATTCAGTTAGGAATTATACTGGTTTAGAAAAGAGTAAATAATATGTTTTCGTCTATGTCCATGGTCTTACCAGGCACAACTAGCTGGCTAATTTTCCAGTACCCATCCTGTTGAGTAAACCCTAAATCTAATTACACAGCTTTTGGTTACTCTTAGAATAGAAATGTCACTATTATACTCTTAAAGATAAATTGCTGTGCAGGCCACTATTGTGATTCTTAGGTTTTAGAACTGCTTGAAGCTATACATTGCTTCTCCTCCCTTGGGAACTTGCAGAACACCTTGAAGAACAGTTTTAGCTTAATTCCTCCAAGTCCTGCATTTGAAGTGTTAGGTGTCTTCAAGTGTTTCACCTTCTAGTTATCCAAGGCAAAAATAAAATTAACTCAAGCAAACTAACAAAAAGGAATTTCTCTCATTCTCTCTCTCTCTCTCTCTCTCTCTCTCTCTCTCTCTCTCTCTCTCTCTCTCTCTCCAGATATGTCATATATTGTAGCATACACAATATAAATACACATATGGCATATAAAATACAAAGAGAAAATTTAAAAATATGTTCACCTAAACATAATACATATAAAAGGATACCAACAGTTGATATTCAAACATGGACTGGGGAAACTTCAAAAGGCCTCAACCCTAGATGGAGGGGAGGGCTACATGGGTACATACAATTAATGAATTTGAAAAGAGAAAGAGAGAAAAATGATTATTCTTCAGTTCACTGTTCTTTAATAGATTTCAGTCTGAAGTAGTTATCTCTAGACAAATATAATATAAAGAACACTTACTGAACTCCAAAGATTTTACTTAAATTCATATGTAATATTAATAATTAATGAAGGAGAGATCATGAATTTGAGTGAGAATAGGGAAGACAGGCGTATTCAGAGAGAAATAGTATGTAGCTAAAAATGCTGTAAAATGGTATTTATGAAATTGTGGAAAACATTATGAGATTGGTAAACTGACAATTTTACCAATTGTCAACAATTGGTAATTGGGATGGTTCAACATAAGGAAATCCATCAATGTAATCCACCATATAAACAAACTTAAAGACCAAAATCACATGAACATCTCACTAGACACTGAGAAAGCATTCGACAAAATCCAACACCCCTTCATGTTAAAAGTCCTGGAAAGAACAGGAATCCAAGGCCCATATTTAAACATAATAAAAGCAATATACAGCAAACCAACAGCCAACATCAAACTTAATGGCGAGAAACTTGAAGCAATCCCACTAAAAGTAGGGACTCGACAAGGCTGCCCACTCTCTCCCTACCTATTCAACATAGTACTGGAAGTCCTGGCTGGAGCAATTAGACAGCAAAAGGAGATCAAGGGGATACAAATTGGAAAGGAAGAGATAAAAACATCACTCTTTGCCGATAACATGATAGTGTACTTGAGTGACCCCAAAAATTCCACCAGAGAACTCCTACAGCTGATAAACAAGTTCAGCAAAGTGGCCGGATACAAAATTAACTCAAACAAATCAGTAGCCTTCCTATACTCAAAGGACAAACATGTGGAGAAAGAAATTAGGGAAAAGGTACCGTTCACAATCGTTACAAAAACTATGAAATACCTTGGTGTAATTCTAACTAAGCAAGTGAAGAACCTGTATGACAAGAACTTCAAACTTCTAAAGAAAGAAATTGAGGAGGATCTCAGAAAATGGAAAGATCTCCCATACTCATGGATTGGAAAGATCAACATCTTAAAAATGGCCATCCTACCAAAAGCAATCTACAGATTCAATGCAATCCCCATCAAAATTCCAACCCAGATCTTCATGTAATTGGAAAGATCAATGTGCAATTTCATATGGAATAACAAAAGACCTAGAATAGCGAAATCCATCCTCAACAACAAAAAAACATCTGCGGGAATCACTATCCCTGACATCAAGCTATATTACAAGGCAATTGTGCTGAAAACTGCATGGGACTGGTACAGAAATAAGCAAGTGGATCAATGGAATAGAATAGAAGATCCAGAAATGAGCCCTCATGTATATGGTCACCTGATTTTTGACAAAGGAGCAGTAAACATTCAATGGAAAAAGGACAGCCTCTTCAACAAATGGTGCTTGTCCAACTGGCACTCAACAAGCAAAAGAATGAAAAAAGACCCGTTCTTATCTCCTTGTACAAAGCTCAAGTGTAAGTGGATTAAAGATCTCCACATTAAACCAGATACACTGGAACTATTAGATGAGAAAGTAGGGAAAACCTAAGAACACATAGGCACAGGAGAAAATTTCCTGAACAAAACACCAATGGCTCAAGCTCTAAGGTCAAAGATTAACAAATGGGACTTAATGAGATTGCAAAGTTTCTGTAAGGCTAAGGACATCTTCAAGAAAACAAAACGGCAACCAACAGAATGGGAAAAGATCTTTACCAACACCACATCAGATAGAGGCCTAATATCCAAGGTGTACAAGGAACTCAAAAAGCTAGACACCAGAGAATCAAATAACCCTATTAAAAAATGGGGTACAGAGCTAAACAAATCAATTTCAGTTGAGGAACACCGAATGGCCGAAAAACATCTGAGGAAGTGCTCGACATCCTTAGCCATCAGGGAAATGCAAATCAAAACAACCCTAAGATTCCACCTCACACCAGTCAGATTGGCCAAGATCCAAAACTCAGATGACAGCAGATGCTGGCGAGGCTGCGGAGAAATAGGAACACTTCTCCACTGTTGGTGGGGTTGCAAGCTAATACAACCACTCTGGAAATCTGTCTGGCGATACCTCAGAAAATTGGATATAGTACTACCTGAAGACCCAGCTATTCCACTTCTGGGCATATACCCCAGAGACACTTTAATACACAACAAAGATATATGCACCACAATGTTCATAGCGGCTCTATTTATAATAGCCAGAAACTGGAAGGAACCCAGATGTTTTTCAGAAGACGAATGGATACAAAAATTGTGGTACATATACACAATGGAATACTACTCAGCCACCAGAAACAATGACTCAACCAAATTCTTAAGAAAATGGCTGCATCTAGAGAAGATCATCCTGAGTGAGATAATCCAGTCACAAAAGAACAGACATAATATGCAGTCACTGATAGTGGGATGCTAACCCCACAGGCTTGCACTCCCCCAGAAACAACTCACAGACTGTATGAAGTCCAAGAAATAAAGAAAACAAAATATATACTTATATTCACAAAACAAGAAGACTTTGACTATTTCCATGTTGCGTTTTGTTTTGCATGTACTTTATGCTTATTGCAACTAGTACGTTTTCAATGCATACTGTCAAGCCCTTGAAAAAAATCAAGTACTGACTAAAAAACATATTCACATGGTTTTATGTAAAATTTATTTTAATGTTTGAAAAAACAGTACTGACAAAAATGTAAAAAAAAAATAAAAGCATTAATACAAAAATAGTCAAAATTCCTATTTTGATTTAACAGAGATCCTCCTCTTTGTCTGTCCATGAATGGGAACTCAGAATAAACTTACTTTAAAAATTGATTCCAAATCACACTTGATATAAAGTCATGCCGGTATATTGTATGCTTCTTAAATTTTTTGATGATTAATTAGAATAACTTCATTTTGTTGGATGTTTATATTCAAGCAGTCTTTTTAAAAGTATTTAATTAATATTTTTTTTCTAATAATTTTATTTGCTAATTATATGAGACCTAATAATATTTGATCTTTGAAGTTTTGAAAAAAAAAAAAAAAAAAAAAAAGATGATGGTTGGCGACATCTTCTGTGGGTGCCGGGTGCTAAACTCATTGGGTAATTCACACAGTTTTTTAAGTAATAATTAAATAACTTTTGATTATATAGTCATTTTTCAGGATTTATGAAAAAGATAATTTCAGTTACATATGTTTTTGTAAATTATCTTAACTTGCCACCCTTTAAAATAATTTTTATCCTGCATTATGTTGATGTCAGTCAGGTACCTGGAAACTTGGGACATGAGTTCTTTGGGCATAAAGGTTCCTATGTATAAATAACATCGCTCAAATTTCTACAATTTTTCTACAATATCTGATTTGACACTTTTGAAGATGTTCACCCAACTATTTAAACATATCAGGAATTATATCACTAAATAATCACACATGTTCTGATGATTTTCTAGCTTGTTTCACCAACTGCATGATTGAAATCAATTTAAGTCTAACAAGACCTGGGTTACAGCTCTTGTTTAATAAACCTATTAAACAAGAGAAAAAAAAAAAAGAATATATTTTAATTAAAATAGAACTGTATCACATCCCCCTTTCCTTCCTACAGCCCCTCCCAGTTTCTCTCCTATCTCCTCAAATTAATAACCTCTTTTCCTATATTATTGTTACATATATACATATGTGTATGTATATGTACCCACAAATACTTAATTACAACCTTATAAAAATGTATTTGTATACTTTTATGCAAAAATGCTTAAAAATCTGTACATTTATCTTTGTTTTTTAAAATAAAGTTATTTATATATATATATATATATATATATATATATATATATATATATGTATAAAACAAATAAATGAAACTGAAGTAACCAGAAAAAAAAAAAACTTAGAAAAAAAGTTGGTTCATAAATTGATTTTCCTGAGTATTTATGTATGTTTTTAAATAGAAATCATGCAATGAGGTAGATTATTCATTACAAGAAAGATAATAGACAAAAGATATATTTGAAAAAAATTCCATGAAATACATATTTTTGGAAAATGATAGCATTATTATTATATAAGAGTAAAAAGTTAAAAGAAACTAAAATATACCAACAAAGTGAAAAAAAATCCATCATCTACTTTTTCAAAGAATTAATGTTATAAGTTAATGCATAATTATATACTTAATTAAAATATATTAACATACATATATATGCATAGATTATTTAGACTACTAATAGTACTAAGAAAACACAAATTTGCTCATCTATTAAACACATAAGGGATTTTGGTTTAATACAGTGACATAGTAATAGTGAGGTTAGAGAGAAACTCCAATACTTAATTAAGCAATTTCTTACAGTTGTAGTCAGGGTTATCAAAGGAAATAGGAACTTTGTCTACTTACATATGTTTATATTTATGTCCCTTCTTTCTCTTCTCTCCTCACTAGTTTCTTTGGCATTTTCCTTCTACCATTATTAAAATTTTTCCATTTTTATTTTATTTTGATACAGGATCTTAGTCAGGTTTTCTATTCCTGCACAAACACCATGACAAAAAAAAGCAAGATGGGTAGTAAAAGTTTTATTCAGTTTACAGTTCCACATTGTTGTCCATTACCAAAGAAATTCAGAACTGTAAGTCAAGCAGGTCTGAAAGCAATAGCTTCTGCTCAAGTCATGGAGAAATGTTACTTACTGGCTTGCTTTTCCCTGGCTTTCTCAAGTTGCTTTCTTTCTTTTTCTTTTACTGTTTTTTTTAATCTCTTACAACTTTATTTAAAAAATATATAAAAATACAGAAACAGAGTTTAAAGGCATTTTGGTGTAACACTATATGAATATTTATTGTAAGTACTTAATTATATTAAAGGTTTGGTAGCATGCATTGAAATTCCACTAGTTAGAATAAGCATAAAGTACATGTAGGACAGAACATAACAAGGAAACAGATTTCTTGGTGAATATAGATTAAGCATAATGATCATTGAATACCAAAAATTGCCACAAGGCTATATTCTTAGCTCTTGGATTATTAAGAATTTAAGGTCCGGGTGTACCATATTCTGAGAGGGTGCTATATATTAATTTTTTTCATAAGAAGGACTGAAGGTTTAATTTTTTTGCCTTTGTTTGTTTTTTTTTTTTTTTTTTTTTTTTTTTTTTTTTTTTTTTAGCTTCGTATGGCATGTGAGATGTTTCTGGGGTGTTCAGAGCTTTTTGGGGTTAGTATCCAATTATCAGTGACTGCATATTATGTCTCTTCTTTTGTTTCTGGGTTACCTCACTAAAGATGATATTATCTAGATGCATAAATTGTCTTAGGAATTTCATAAAGTTATTGTTTCTGATAGCTGAGTAGTACTCCATTGTGTAAATATACAACAATTTTTGTATCCATTCATCTACTAAAGGACATCTGGGTCCTTTCCAGCTTCTGGCTATTATAAATAGGGCTGTTATGAACATTGTGCTACATGTGTCCTTATTCTATGTTGGAGCATCTTTAGAGTATATGCCCAGAAGTAGAATAACTGGGTCTTTAGATAGGACTATGTCCAATTTTCTGAGGAACTACCAAACTGATTCCCAGAGGGGTTGTACCAGTTTACAACCACACCAACAGTGGAGAAGTGTTCTTCTTTCTCTGAATCCTTGCCAGCATCTGCTGTCATCTGAGTTTTTGATCTTAGCCATTCTGAATGGTGTGAAGTAGAATCTCAGGGTTGTTTTGATTTGCATTTCCCTGATGACTAGGGATGTTGAGAAATTCCTTAGATGCTTCTCAGCCATTCGATAATCCTCAACTGAGAATTTTTTTGTTTAGCTGTGTACCCCATTTTTAATAGGAATTTTTGATTCTCCAGATTCTAACTTCTTGAGTTCTTTGTATACATTGGATATTAGACCTCTTTCAGATCTGCGGTTGGTAAAGATCTCTTCCTAATCTGTAGGCTGCTGTTTTGTTTTCTTGACAGTGTCTTTAGCCTTACAGAAATTTTGCAATCTCATTAAGTCCCATTTCTTTATTTTTGACCTTAGATCACAAGTCATTGGTGTTCTGTTCAGGAAATTTTCCTCTGTGAAAATGTGTCCTAACGATTTCCCTACTGTCTCATCTAGTAGTTTCAATGCACCTGGCTTAATGTGGAGATCTTTGATACACTTGCACTTGAGCTTTGTACAAGGAGAAAAGAAAAGTTCTATTTTCATTCTTTTGCACGCTGAGTGCCAGCTGAGTCAACACCATTTGTTGAAGAGACTGTCTTTTTTTCCATTGAATGTTTACAACTTCTTTGTCATAAATCAAGTGACCATATATGTGAGGGTTCATGTCTGGAAC
Source organism: Micromys minutus (assembly GCF_963924665.1). Lineage (NCBI taxonomy): Eukaryota > Metazoa > Chordata > Mammalia > Rodentia > Muridae > Micromys > Micromys minutus. The sequence goes on along the minus strand of NC_137969.1, from coordinate 865,440 downwards.
TTCTATTCTGTTCCATTGATCATTGTGCCTGTCTCTGTACCAGTACCATGTGATTTGTAACACAATTGCCTTGTAATATAGCTTGAGGTCAGGGATGGAATTCCGGAAGATGTTTTCTGGTTGATGAGGATGGATTTCAATATTCTAGGTTTTTTGTTATTCCAGATGAAATTGTTCATTGCTCTTTCCAACTCTATGAAGAATTGGGTTGGAATTTTGATGGGGATTGCATTGAATATGTAGATTGTTTTTGGTTAGATGGCCATTTTTACAATGTTGATCCTTCCAGTCCATGAGCATGGGAGATCTTTCCATCTTCTGAGATCTTCCTCAATTTCTAGAACCTACCAGTCCAGGGATGACAGTACCCACAGTGGCCTGGGCCCTTCCACCCTTAATCACTAATTGAGAAAATGCCTTACAGATGGATCTCAAGGTGGCCTTTGTTCAAAGGACAGTCCTTTCTCTGTTATACTTTTACATTGTGCCAAGTTGACAAAACCAGCCAGTAGAGACAGGGTTTTATTAAGTAATTCATGGTGATTATAATCTTATGTGCAATCCACACAGACTTAAAGCTATAACTTCCCACCCTTGGCTTCATACTGCTGGCACTGCAGATACTTGCCATCACAGTCTCCTGTTTTCTACATTTTTCCCTTCTTTGTCTTACCCATCAAGTCTTATATCCTCCCTACATCCATCCTCCCATATCAAATTATCAACCTGGGATTTTGAAAAGCAAAAACATTTTTACAGACTGTCTTGAATCTTTTATGGTCTGTATGCCTGGATCTGTAACAAGCTAGCCAGTTAGAGCCTCAGAAAAGAACTGTTCCTCCTCATTCTTTTTTTCAATCTGGCTTCTTCAGAAATAAGCCCACATAAGCTTCAGCCTTTTATGACAAAGCTCTCAAGTCATTGGTTGAGCCCTATTTACACCATGAGAGATAACCATGTGTGATTACTCAAGAGTTAAATGTTAATGACATAGAAAAAGGTCTTTGATGGAAAAGCTACCCTAGTGTTTTCTCTGAACTTGTGCCAAATAGTCTAAAATTTAATTATCATAAGGTTCTAGAAGTACCTTGTCATTAGTCAGCAAGCAACTAATGTTTATGAATATATTTCTTAATACAGAAGACTTTTTAAAAATTAATTTTGGGGAGAGTTGTTATGTCTTAAATTTAAAAGAAATTCCTACATGAAAGCAGTACATCAGTTTACAGTTCAACAATTTTGTATTAAAAGATTCATTTAAAGATTTTTTTTAGTAATTTTCTGGGGCCATTAAACATAGAATATTTTTTTTTCATTTATTCACTGTTCCATTTAATCTTTAACTATTGAATACTTTGCATTGTTCAGGCACAGATGAAGAAATTATAAAATTGAACCATTGTCCTTGAAGAGGTTAAATCTACTGGACAATCAGATAATTATAATAAATGTGGAAAGTGCTATCGTAAATATCCTCACAGGATAATGCTGCATATTGCTGCAGCATTCAGCGAGCAATTCTCATAACTTTCACCATCTGGGAGAGAATAACATCAAGCTGAAGCTTCAAAATTCAGAGTTCTGACCAGACAGAAAGGGATAGTATTTAGAGAAGATACTTGTGTATAAGGAAAGAATACTATGTTAGCAATTAAATAGTTTTTCTTAGGATTTGTTATGATGTTATGTTGTTAGCACACAAAGCATAAAATAAATCTAAATAGAAATAAGGGCTATGGAGAGTGGGCAAATCCTGATGTGCCCAGTCTTGAGCTATGTTAATGAAATATTCTATGAAGTAGGCCATGAGAGTGTAGTGAACAACATTAAACAAGTTACGGAAATGATCACCTTTCAAGTTGCCAGAGCATTTTTCTTCTATTGAACAACTTTATTTTGTATCCAGTCATATCACCTATGTCTTTTTATTTGAAAATTGAGTCCATTTATGTTAACAGATATTAAGGAATAGTACTTGCTGTTCCTGCTAATTTTGCATTTAGAAGTAGAATTGTGCCTGTGTGTCTTTCTTCTTTGTTTTTTTTTTCCCCCTTAGGTATTTTCTTGTTTTTATTAGGATATATTTTCCTCCTAGTATTGTGTTTTCTACCCATAATTCATTGTATTGCTGGGTTTGTGGTCTGATATTGTACAAATTTAATTTTGTCCTGGAATATCTTGTCTCCCCATCTATGGTGACTGAGAATTTTGCTGGGTATAGCAGTTTGGGCTGACACCTGTGTTCTCTTAGGGTCTGCATGATGTCTGTTCAGGATCTTCTAGCTTTCATAGCGTCTGTTGAGAAGTCTGGTGTGATTCTGATAGGTCTGCTTTTATATGTTACATGACCATTTTCCCTTACTACTTTTAGTATTCTTTCTTTGCTTTGGGCATTTGGTGTTTTGACTATTATGTGTCGGAACAAATTTCTTTTCTGTTCCACTCTATTTGGGGTTCTGTAGGCTTCTTTTATGTTCATGGTCATCTTATTCTTAAGGGTAGGAACGTTTTCCTCTATATTTTCGTTGAAGATATTTACTGTGCCTTTTAGTTGATATTCTTCACCCTCTTCTATTCCTATTATCTTTAGGTTTGGTCTTCTCCTTGTGTCCTAGATCTCCTGGACATTTTAGGTTAGTAGCTTTTTGGCTTTTGCATCTTCTCTGACTGTTTTGTCTGTTTTCAATGTTGTCTTTGGCCCCTGAGATTTTCTCTTTCATCCTTGTAGTCTTGGAGATGCTTCCATCTGTGACTCCTCATTACTTTTCGTGGTTTTCCACCTCCAAGGTTGTCTCTTTTAGTGTTTTCTTTATTTTTTCAACTTACATTTTCATTTCCTTCATAAATTCCTTCATCTCTTTGGTTCTGTTTACCTCTAATTCCCGGTTGCAAATGGCATGAATCTTTGGACTGCACACAAGTTTTGTCTGGGTGAAAACTGGGTCCCTATGGCAGAGTTCCTGCTCTCCTGAACCAATCAGGTACCCAGATTTATGAGCGACATGCCCAGCCCTCTCTATGCCCTGGCTATTTGCAGTGCAGTTTCACCAGGCCTGCATTCCTACCCCTCCCAGCTTTGCTGTTTAAAGCTAGTTGTAGTAGATTTTTGGACTGAACAGGTAACTCAGATAGCAGTTACTGAATGCTAAAGGAAATGGAGTCTTACATTCTAGCATGAGCTTAGATGTACTGAGTTTTCATCTTATAATACCTGAATTATAAATAAGTAAATACAATATCTCCAAATTTTGTCTAAAATGACATAACAACTATTAAACAAAACCAAGTAAAAACCCACATCCGTAAGTATTTAATCATGCCATTAGTAGGTGGTTTCTAAGAGAAGATTGGCTTATATTTCAGGTTTCAGAAAAATAACTCTTAGTTAAATGTAGTGGTTCATGCCTTTAACCCTAGTATGTAGAAGGCATAATCTGCAGAACTCTGTGAGCTAAGGTCAACCTGGTGTATGTGCTGAGTTCCAGCACTCTTGCAAAGTCACTCGTAGGTCTAATGTATCATAAGTTTGATATCTTGCTAATTAATTACATTTTAGACAAATGTTGCCTATAAATTTGAATAATATTTTGTGAAGTATAGAAATAGGCAAGAAGCTAAAAATAAACATAGTTTGTTTTCTACCATTGTCATGAGTTCCATTTTCCATGTTTTGGAAGGATTGGGGGAACCAGAAAATAGTCTTAATTTCTCTCTCGTTAAAGTGTAAAATGTTTGTTTTATTATTGAAATAGTGTCTACAAACTGGGCTTAGGCTTTTTTCTTTGTTCCTGGTGAAGCCACATTGGAAGGGGTGTATACTGGCTATTGAGCTTTAGTTTCCCCTGTGTCACATACTTTTGTGGAAAGTCAATGCGCATGGCCTAGGGCAGAGTGACACACAGCTTCAGGTCAGTAAGTGATCAGTCCTTCAGCAGGTATGGCTAGTGCCTACCTATCAGAATAATGTATATCTAAATTACTAAAAATATATTCCAAGCACTGACAGCAACCTGCCTCTCTCTTACCTTATTATTTTGTTAATGTTGCAAGTAAAATTATATAGACAGTGATCTCTAAGTTGGACTAAGTTTAACTTTTAGTCAAGGTATTTTTTTTTTTACAGAATCATTTCTAGCTGAAAGTTCAGACTTTCCATGAATGCAATAATAAAATGTCAGCTATATGAGATGCCAAAACTTTTAATTAAATATATTATAATTATTAAATCTCTAACATAATGAAATTTTAGATTTCAACTATTTGAAATATTATCACCAGAAATAAAACTTAATGAAGTTAAGCTTGAATGTCAATTTCTACTAGGTAAATATCAAGATATACTTAGCTTCAATTTGAAATAATATAAAAAATTAATATCTTGTATAAGAATACTTTATTTCTTGGTATGCTTCAAAGAATAATATATTCTGTGTTCCAAAGGAAATTAACCTATGATGGTGCCATACCAATATGCATGTATACACACACACACACACACACACACACACACACACACACACACAAATACACACCACACAGAAAGACAGACAGAAAGACAGACAGACACACACACACACACACACACACACACACACACAAACACACACACATGACCTGAAACCATTGACACCCAAATGAAGGAGGAAAAGCAGAGAGAATTTACTTCTTTCTATGAGAAAAGCTTGTTTCCTATGAAAAATGTTAAAAACTCATTAATCTGGTAGTAAATTTTTATATTTTATATTTATTTATTAATTTATTCATATAAATAAGTATTTTTGTTTGCATGCCTGTAAAAATGACATGTACGTTTTAATGTACATAGGTATATGTGTGCACCATGTATATGCTTGATAACTACAGAGGCCAGAAGAGCATATCATATCTGCAGTAACTGGAATTACAGATTATTATGAGCCATTATTTTGTTGGTAGGAATCAACCTAGGTTTCTTTGCAAGGTTTACATGTAATTTAAATTGCTGAGTCATTTCTCCCACCCCTAAGAGGCTACATTTTCTGGTTGTGGTTTGATCTAGGGAGGTTTAAGTCTTACAAAATACCTGACACTCTCAAGAATAAAACCTTTGACATGTGAGAACTTATTGGCTTTGCACCAGGCTTAGTGGACATCAACAATACACAAGATGTAGTAAATTTCATTATCATTCTACACATCAAAAAAGCCAAACAAGCACACACACACACATACACACACACACACACACACACACACACACACACATACACACACACACAAGTGTCTTCTTTCTTTCATAAGAACTTGATGGGTTTTCTAGTTCAGTATTATTTCCTAGAACATAATTTTTCTATAAAATGCATACATATGCTAAACCTCTTTTTTTGTGAAAAGATCATTTTTCCCATGTAGTGAATATCCTCAATCAGCTGTGATTTTGTGACACCAGGTACATATTAAACATATGTTGTCTCTAAGATATATGTGTATTTAATTTTTTTTACCATGCAAATCTATATATCTATTTGTATAGAGAAACAAACCCTTAGAATATATGTATACATGTATATGTACATATACATGCACATGCACTTGTTTATATTATGTTAGACATATACATATGCAAATATATATGACTATTCATATCTACTACATAAACCTATATTCACGTATAAATATATCCACAATACATATATATGTACATATAGCATACACTGATATATACATATATAACATATATGGGGAGGGGGGAAAGAGAAAAAGAGAGAGAGAGAGAGAGAGAGAGAGAGAGAGAGAGAGAGAGAGAGAGAGAGAGAAATTGGGAGGGACAACCAGGAACTTTCTGTGAAAGGATATTTTTTATTGGATGATAGTAATTTCAATTTATTTTCAGTTCATTGTCTATCTCAGTAAAGTTTCTTTTAGGCATATCATTTCTTTATAACCTGTCCCAATGCCCTGTGATATTTAAAGCAAAAGAAATTTCTAAAAACTGTGGATCACTCTTAATATTCCTATATACTAATGTTATTTTCCCTGTGAATATACTCCTCTCACACTTATACCTTATTTTGTACATGAAAGTATTTGTCAAGAATAACTAACATAACCTCCTTAAAATCCAGTATCATTTTTGTGCACTGTCATAAGGTGTTGACAAAGGAAATAGCAATGATATTAAGTGCAAGAAAGGTTGAGCACAAGTATCATTCAAACAGTTTGAATTCAATTCTCATCTGAGAATATGAAGTTTATTTATAAGCTGTTTGATGATTCTAGAGATAGTAAAGAGATGATATGGGTATACAAGGTCAGCATAAAAAATGAATTATTTAAATAGTGAAGGATATAACTACCAGTTAGAAAACAGCATTGGGAATAGAGGGATGTCTAGAGAAGTACTAGAGAGGAGCATGTAGCATTAGTCAGATAATTGACAAGCTGACAAAAATAAAGCCATGATATATTCTCACCGCTACTCACAATCATATTTCTCATTGTAGACTCAAGTTATCCAACATGCATGAGCCTATTTGGTCAGTATTCCTGTAAACGATGGATGAGAACTAACTCTGCCAAGCTAAACAAGTTACTCTGCACACATATCATCATCTTCACAGCTGACACCTCCATTCATTTCCTGAAATGTTTTGCTGCCATTTTCCCCACACCATCTATTCTCCATGTTTCTAAGCCAACTATGATTTTATTCAAACTTTAAGTCTTAGCAAGTACATATTAGGCCTTCTTTTTTTCCAAATGACTTTCCCTAAATATTAAAATGCTAAAAATTCTTAGTTTCTGGCTACATCCTGGATTCCTAATCTCTGCTTCAAATAACAAGATTAAATCAGGTTTTTGAGAACTCCACTGAAGTATGAAGTTCCATTCTTTCTTTTTTTTTTTGAAAAAACTTTATTTTAAAAAACAAAGATAAATGTACAAATTTTCAGAATTTTTGAATAAAAGTATATGAATACATTTTTAAGGCTGTAATTAAGTATTTGTGGGTACATATACATGCACATTTGTATATATGTAACAATAATATAGGAAAAGAGGCTATGAATTTGAGGGGATAGGAGAGAAAATAGGAGGGGCTGTAGGGAGAAAAGGGGGAATGTGATACAGTTCTAATTTAATTAAAGTATATTCTTTTTTTTTTCTTGAACTTCATACAGTCTATGAGTTGTTTGTGGGGTGTTCAAAGCTTTCTGGAGTTAGCATCCCACTATCAGTGACTGCATATTATGTCTGTTCTTTTGTAACTGGGTTATCTCACTCAGGAAGATATTCTCTAGATGCATCCATTTTCTTAAGAATTTCGTTAAGCCATTGTTTCTGATAGCTGAATAGAACTCCACTGTGTAAATGTACCACAATTTTTGTAACCATACATATACTGAAGGACACCTGGGTTCTCTCCAGCTTCTGGCTATTATAAATAGAGCTTCAATGAACATTGTGGTGCATGTATCTTTGTTGTATGTTGGAGCTTCTCTGGTGTAAATGTCCAGAAGTGGAATAACTGGGTCTTCAGGTAGTACTATGTCCATTTTTCTAAGGAACCACCAGACTGATTTCCACAGTGGATTTTTTCAGTTTACAACCCTACCAACAGTGGTGAAGAATTCCTTTTTCTCCATATCCTCGCCAACATCTGTTGTCATCTGAATTTTGGATCTTGGCCAATCTGACTAGTGTGAGGTGGAAACTCAGGGTTGTTTTGATGTGAATTTCCTTGATGGCTAAGGATGTTGAGTACTTCCTTAGATGTTTCCTAATTCCTTTATTGAGAATTTTTTTAAGTCTGTACCCGTATTTTTTTCTGAGGCTCAATCTTCTTTTTTTTGAACTTAATTTTAAAAAACAAAGATAAATGTACAAATTTTCAGCATTTTTGCATGAATTATATGAATATATTTTTTTAAGGTTGTAATTAAGTATTTGTGGGTACATATACATACACATATGTATATATGTAACAATAATATAGGAAAAGTGGATATTAATTTGAGGGGATAAGAGAGAGAATAAGAGGGGCTGTAAGGAAGAAAGGCAGGTGTGATACAGTTCTATTTTAATTAAAATTTATTCTTTTTTTTATTGAACTTCACACAGTATGTGAGTTGTTTCTGGAGTGTTCAGAGTTTCTTGGGTTAGTATCCCATTATCAGTGACTGCATATTATGTCTGTTCTTTCGTAACTGGATTATCTCACTCAGGATTATATTTTCTAGATGCATCCATTTTCTTAAGAATTTCATTAAGTTATTGTTTCTGATAGCTGAGTAATACTCAATTGTGTAAATGTACCACAATTTTTGTATCCATTCATCTACTGAAGGACATCTGTGTACCCCATTTTTTAATCGGGTTGTTTGATTCCTTGGTGTCTAGATTTTTGAGTTATTTAAATACCTTGGATATTAGGCCTTTATCTGATGTGGGGTTGGAAAATATATTTTCCTACTCTGTTGACTGCCATATTATTTTCTTGACAGTGTCTTCAAACTTACAGAAACTTTTCAATCTCATTAAGTCCCATTTATAAATATTTGATATTAGAGTTCGAGCCATTGGTGTCCTTTTCAAAAAAAATATTCCTCTGTGCCTTTGAGTTCTAAGGAATTTCCTACTTTCTCATCTAATAGTTTTAGAGTATCTGATTTAATGTGGACATCTTTGATCTACTAACATTTGAGCTTTGGTCAAGGAGATAAGAAAGGGTCTATTTTCATTGTTCTGCATGCTGAGTGCCAGTTGGACCAACACAATTTGTTGAATAGGCTGTCCTCTTTCCATTTAATGTTTACAGCTCCTTTGGTAAAATCAAGTGACCTTATACATGAGGGCTAATTTCTGGATCTTCTATTTTATTCCATTGATCCATGTGCCTATTTCTGTACCAATAACATGCAGTTTTCAACACAATTGCCGTGTAATATAGCGTGAGGTCAGGGATAGTGATTCCCGCAGATGTTTTCTTGTTGTTGAGGATGGATTTCTCAATTCTAGGTCTATTGTTATTCCAGATGAAATTGAACATTGCTCTTACCAACTCATTGAAAAACTGGGATGGAATTTTGATGGGGATTGCATTCTATCTGTAGATTGCTTTTGGTGAGATTGCCATTTTTAAAATGTTAATCCTTCCATTCCATTAGCATGGAGATCTTTTCATTTTCTGAGATCTTCCTCAATTTCCTTCTTTAGAGGTTTAAAGTTCTTGTTATATAGGTACTTCATTTGCTTAGTTAGAGTCACACTAATGTCTTTCATAGTTTTTGTGACTATTGTGAAAAGTATCTTTTCCCTAATTTCTTTCTCCACATGTTTTTCCTTTGAATATAGGAGGGCTACTGATTTGTTTGAGTTAATTTTTTATCCAGCCACTTTGCTGAACTTGTTTATCTGCTGTAGGAGTTCTCTGGTGGAATTTGTGGGGTTGCTTATGTACACTATCATGTCATCTGCAAAGAGTGATGTTTTTACTTCTTCCTTTCCAATTTGTATTCTTTTGTTTTCCTTTTGCTGTTTAATAGCTCCAGCCAGGACTTCCAGTACTATATTGAATAGGTAGGAGAATAGTGGGCAGCCTTGTTCAGACACTGATTTTAGTGGAATTGCTTCAAGTTTCCCACCATTAAGTTTGAGGTTGACTGTTGGTTTGCTGTATATTGCTTTCATTATGTTTAGGTATGGACCTTGGTTTCCTGTTCTTTCCAAGACTTTTAACATGAAGGGTTGTTATATTTCTATCAAATGCTTTCTCAGCATCTAGTGAGATGAGCCTGTGGTTTTTTTCTTTGAGTTTGTTTATATGGTGGATTACAATGATGGATTTCCATGTATTATACCATCCCTGCATCTCCGAAATGAAGTTTACTTGATCATGGTGAATGACCATTTTGATGTGTTCTTGAATTTGGCTTGCAAGGATTTTGTTGAGTATTTTTGCATCAATGTTCATAAGTGAGATTCTTTTGTAGTTCTCTTTCCTTTTAGAGTCTTTGTGTGGTTTAGGAACTAGGGTTATTGTAGCCTCAAAAATAGAATAGCTACTACACCTTTTCTTCATAGCTATGATATAAGTTATTATTTTCATTACTTTCCCATCTCTAGAACCATAAATCTTATTTGAACCCTTATTCAGCTAAAATGTAGAGTTGAATTTTTTCTCATACTCTGCAACTAATATTTTAATAAGATAATTTCTGAGTTACAGTTGACTGTTATTACCACCTCAATAATGTATCACACACCTCTGAATTAATTTTCTTTTTTTTCAGGGAATCTGACACCTTTATTCAGATATACATGCTGGCAAAGCACCAATGTACATAAAATAAAAATAAAGAATATATTTTTTAAAAGAAAGCATTGAGGAAGATAACACATATATTATACATTTTAATATCAGCAAATTAAGATTATAATGTATGTTTGAGATAAAAATGCCAGTTGCTGTTTAACTTCCATGTGCTATATTTATGGGAGTCTACTTTGGTAGAATCCTGAGAAGTGTTTCTAGATGATATGTGTTCAATTTCTTTGACTTTCTTATTAAGTGCTGAAGAGACACCTACCTTCATAGTGGCCCTGATTTAACAGCCAATGCAGAGGCATGTATTTGTGTTTATGTAGAAAATTTGCTGCTCTTACAGCTTTTATTCAAGGATTAAACATCTTTTTGAAAGTTTAGTAGTTATGGTTTGATTATAGTTATACTTGATTATTTTTTGCCAGGACTTTGGGATATGGGAACATAGAGATAAGACAAAACAAGGCATCTCAGAACTGAATGTGAATTCAGTTGGAATGGCCAAGGTACAATTTCTTTCTTATTTTCACGAAGTCTGGACAATGTCATTTAGTTATCTTTGTTATAGATAAAATCTTAATGTATATGTTCACCCATCAAATTGTTCCTTAAACCACAGACAAAATTCACATTCCTTCATGAAACTATGACTATATAATACAAACTTTTTATTATAAGTTTCAAATTTGATATCATATGGCTTTGGGGGCATGTCTGTTTATGTCTATCTTTTTTTGAACAACTTTATTTTAAAAAACAAAGATAGACCCGGAAGCGACTTCAGGGTGCAGAACAGAGCCCGGCCCCTCTGCCATTACAAGAGATGGAAGAGAGAATCTCAGGGGCAGAAGACAACATTGTAAGCATAGAAAAAACAGCCAGAGAAGATGCAAAAAACAAAAAGCTCCTAACCCAAAATGTCCAGGAAATCCAAGACACAATGAGAAGACCGAACCTAAGGATAATAGGAATAGAAGAGGGAGAAGAGTATAAACTAAGAAGCACAGTAAATATCTTCAACAAAATCATAGAAGAAAACTTTCCTACCCTCAAGAATGAGATGACCAAGAGCATAAAAGAAGCCTTCAGAACTCCAAATAGGTTGGACCAGAAAAGAAATAATTCCCGAAACATAATAGTCAAAACACCAAGTACCCAAAGCAAAGAAAGAATACTAAAAGCAGTAAAGGGAAAAGGTCATGTAACAAATAAGGGCAGACCAATCAGAATCACACCCAATTTCTTAACAGAGACTATGAAAGCTAGAAGAGCCTGGACAGACATCATGCACACCCTAAGAGAGCACAGGTGCCAGCCCAAGCTGCTATACCCAGCAAAACTATCCATCACCATAGATGGAGAGATAAAGATACTTCAAGACAAATCTAAATTTACACAATATCTGACCATAAACCCAGCACTACAACGAATTATAGGTGGAAAACACAATACAATGAGGGGAACTACATCCTAGTAAAAACAAGAAAACTCCTAAACAAGAAAACCAAAATAAGAAAAAGACACAGACACAACTCAACCAACAAAAGCAATAGCAGGAAACAGCAACCACTATTCCTTGATATCTATTAACATGAATGGACTCAACTTCCCAATAAAGAGACATAGGCTATCAGAATGAATACATAAACAAAATCCAGCCTTTTGCTGCATACAGGAAACTCATCTCAGAGACAAAGGTAGACACTATCTCAGAGTAAAAGGGTGGGGAAAAAACTTCCAAGCAAACTGCCCCAAGAAGCAAGCTGGAGTGGCTATTCTAATATCGAATAAAGTAAATTTCCAACCAAAAGTTTTCAAAAAAGATTAGGAAGGACACTTTTTAGTCATTACCGGGGAAATCTATCAGGAGGAACTCTCAATCCTTAACATATATGCTCCAAATAAAAAAGCACCAACATTCATAAAAGAAACCCTTCTAAAGTTCAAAAAATACATTTCACCCAACACAATAATAGTGACTCACAATAGGAAGAAAGAAAAAAAAGGAATGAAAGGAAGAAATTGATGACTGTAGAAGTGGGTACTGGAATAGTAATTTTATGAGTATAGAAACATTTAAATGGAACAAATTTTAATGTAATCAATATATTTCAAGGTATTTAAATGCATATGTTTTGTGATATTGAGGATAAAATTGCTTGTAAATATAAACTCATATTGACTGATTGCAAATATTTACTTTTTGCAAATATTGATTTTTTAAATATAGGATAGAATTTTTTCACCTTTCTATGCTTTTTTAATTAGACACTTTCTGTACTTACATTTGAAATATTATCCCCTTTGCCTACCCTGTTTCCCTCCCCTATACTCCCTTCTTGTCTTCAGAAAGGTTCACTAGCTCTCAATCACCCTCTCCACGTCAGTATATTGGCATTTCCCTACACTGGGAAAATGTACCCTCACTGGACCTATGGTCTCTACTCACACTGATGCCAGACACTGCTATTCTCCTGTACATATGCAACTGGAGCCATGGGCCTCTCAATGCATTCTCAGTTAGTGGTGATCTAGTCCATGGGAGCTGTTGAAGATTTGGTTAGTTAGCAATGTTGTTCTCCTCATGGGGCCACAACCCTCTTCAGCTCCTTCATTCCCCTCCCACACACACCTAAGCAGCCTTACCAAGGTCACTGTATTCAGTCTGATGGTTAGCTGCAGCCTGCTCAGCTGCATGAATCAGCTGCATGAACCCCTGAGAAGGCACCCTTATCTGGTTCCTGCCAGCAAGTACATCCCAGGCTAGAAGAATATTATAGCTTCAGTACATTCATATAGTTCATGCAGAAGACAAGTAATATCTTAGAATGGAAGAAGAAAGTCTATAGAAAATAAGACAGGGTGATTAACTCAGGCTTTTGACTTTGTTAAGAGCATTTTAAGGGAAATTCATAGGAAATAGGCACTGAGAAATGTGTACATGAGTCCAGTATGACCAAAAGCCCTGGAGACAAAAGAAGGGAAAACAAGAAGATGCACTTAAGCCTTGTTTGTCATTTATAAAGACACAAAAATGGAGTTTCAGGCAACTTAGCTGGATTACAGATGTCATAAGGCAAAAAAACAAAATCTGAGTAGAGAAACATACCATTTGTTAGGACTTGCAGAGCTAGATCAGTATTATTAAAGCCAGAGGAGGTGAAAGTACTGAAGACAACAAAGAAAAGACTATGATATTCAGCTACAGAAGATTTCAGAAGAAGCTGTTCCTAAAAGAAGGCAGGTAGTCAGCCCAACACTCTGGGAGATCAATGGCCCCAATATTTCTCATGTAATACTGGAGAAAGCAAACACAAAATCATCAGAATTAAAATATGGAATGTGGCTATAGAGGTCAAAATGTTTTCCTTGGTAACATATCCTTTGTTCAAATGTCAGTCGATTCATAAGACACAATAGTTTCTTTTATTGAATTAGGTTTTTTTAATATAAGATGTCACACAAGGGAAAAACCACATAGATTATTTTGTCACAACATTCAGATTTAACATTTGTAAATATTAAATCCTCTCATTCTCTCATCATGTTTATCATGATGATGATGACAACATGTTTAAACTTTGCTCACTACAATTATTAGCTGTAAGACATTCTGTAGACTATGCACTCAGAAACACATGATTAAAGCTCATTCTCCCAGGTTTTCAAAGCAAGTATCAATTACTTAAAATTTACTAATACTAGTGACTAGTATAAACTTTTGTTGTAGAACACAGTGACTGGCCTTCATGTGCTTTAAGCCACCTTGAAGTTTCATAGGATAAGGAGAAAAAATATTAAAACTTAAATATGAACCACTTCGGTGAAAGTAAATGGGATGGAAAGTAAAATAATGTTATTTAAATGTTACAAAATACTTTTTACAATTTAAGGTTTCTAAAAAATGAAAAGATATTTTTAAAATAATAAATGGTTTAAAGGTTGTAATCCTGATACCCATATGTTTTACTAATTTTTTTTTTTCATTAAAAGGATCAAGGAATCTGCCTCTTTATTTTCAGAGTACAGAAGAGATTTTATTCAGCTCATAGGGTATTTAAGAGGGTAGTAGAGGCAGAGAGCAAGAGAAGAGAGAGGAATAGAGGAGTAAAGGAGGAGAGGCAAGCCATGGGCATGTGGAGAGTGGGGAGGGGACAAAAAAAGAGATTTCTAGGCAGAACATTGACTGGGATTGCATATAAAATATGTTTTTAAATTGAAAACATTCAAAATGAAGATATATACAATTAATGTTTAACACTTGACTGTCATAATAAAAATGAATTTATACAGTTGTTAGGTAATCATTGGAATATTTAACATGTGTATATAGATAATGTTTTTTTATTTTTTGAGAAAAAATCTTGTAGTCTTCTTTTTATTATTTTTTATTGGATTTTTATTTACAATTCAAGAAGGATGCTTGCAACTAACTATCAGACCAAGCATGGAGACCCCAACGGAGAAGTTAGAGAAAGGACTCAAGGAGCTGAAGGGGTTTGGGATCCCATAGGAGGAACAACAATTTCAACCAACAAGATCCCCCAGAGATCCCAGAAACTAAACCACCAACCAAGGAGTATACATGGAGGGACACGTCTCCTGCTGTATATATAGCTGAGAATGGCATTGTCTGCCATCAATAAGAGGAGAAGCCATTGGTCCTCTGAAGGCTTGTTTCCCCAGTGTATGAGAATGCGAGGGTGTTGAGGTGGGAGTGGGTGGGTAGGAGTGAAAGCATTTTCATAGTAGGGGTGGTGGGAGATGGGGGAAAAGGGATAACATTTGAAATGTAAAGGATCTGCCTTTCTTTATTCTCTTGACTATATCCCTAATACACACATGATTGTCAAACTAAGCCAAATTAGAGAAGACATCCATTTTCATTACTCTTATTTTTGTTCTACAATATCGTTTAGTATTTATAAGCACATTAGTATATGTCAAATCAATAGGTACAGGGGAGGTAGGAAGTATGTAAAAAGCTAGAAAAGGAAGTATGAGATAAGCAGGTAATCCAGTATTATTTTTAAAATGCACACTTATTTATCTGATAATTTGGGATTTGAAATTATTTTGTACTAAGACAAAATTACAAGAATGACAAAAAATTGCATTGACTGCTTCTAGGGATTTAAGCTACCAAATGACAGAAACATGTTTTCTTTATGTTTCTGCTACAGAATCTCTTTCAGGTTTTTCAGTGTACTTCATTATTCCCAACATGTACGATTTGTTACATCTTATTATTAGGAATCATTTTATTTCTACTATGATTATGTTGTAAGATTATTTATTTATTTATCCTATTCAAAGTTGCAATATTTTGGCATATTTTATTATTTAGAAAGATTATTATCAGCAGCAAAACAATAAATTGCATGTCAGTACTAAATTTCTACCTTACTCTATGAAAGCGTGTTTTCTTCATTCCTCTAAGGAGAATAATATGCCATATATAATGAAGCATAAATCCCTTTTGGGTTATAGTTTCAGATGTAAGGAGAGATGAAGAGACAAGAAGGAAGACTAACAACAGGAAGTCCTTGTGTATATTTTCATCTTCTAGACTGTCAAAAAATGAGTTTGTTCTGAAAACAATGTCTATAATTACAGTTTTAGATGCCAAGAAGAGTTACTGTGACTGTTAAAAAGATAATTACCTCTATTTTACAATTCAAATCTATGTTCACTTATTTTGTGAAATCCAAGTGAATGCTGATCTGACCTTATAGTCCCAAAATCCATGCTTGCTTTTTAGCACTTCTTGATTTTATTTTTAATTATGGAGAGTGATAAATACTTACAGACACCAAAAATTATTAGACAAAAAGGCACTTCATACAGCACACAATACAATATGAAGAAGTTTCAAATGCATAAAACTCACCTTTCTAAAACACTGAACCTTTAAATATACTGAACCTAGAAATAACTATTTACACAAATCTGAGTTCACGGTACACTATGGATCTGGATGCAAAACAGATGGCATGCTCAAACTAGCTCTCAACATAACATAATAAAGGTTTTATTCAGAAGGGTGAGATAGGGAATATTGCAAGCAATAGTGTGTTTTCCGGGAAGTTACTCTCTCCATGGCTTTTGCCAGTTCAGTGTGCAATCATTAGAATTCCCCTATATAACAGATCCAAGTGAATTCCTCACTTTTTTTAGACACCAAGGAAGCAATAAATACCGAGATATTTTTCAGCATTCTCCTAATCAGAAGTATAGAAAAGGATATATGGAAGATCAAGTTTTAGAAGCATAATGCACATCTAAATACCATCTGAAGAACCTTAGAATTTGATGACTCTGTGTTCTAGCCACTGGTGCTATGTGACTTGGTGAGGTAAAACATTGAAGGATATTCACTCCTAAAACCCACTGGATTGAGTATCACTTCTCAGTCTCTTCTTATTTAACATGTTTCATATCTAGGATACTCTACACTTACTTTTGACAGATACCTATGAGATAGGGAAATTGGGACACCTAGAAAACTCTCTCCTATGTTCAAATGACCAAGAGATGAAGTAGGTATCAAAATCAGAATGCAGACAGGCTGTTGTGAGGAGATACATGATTTTTCAGTAGCTTGTTGATGGTAGTAAAGAAAGCACATACTCTAAGTTCCCTTAATTTTGACTGTGGTGGGTGGTATGGTGTGTGGTTATGTTTGCACACCTAGGGCTCCAGTATGTTTGACAAAAATCTTCTACCCCATCCTTGCTTTTTCATGTTTTGTATGTGTCCGCTTTGTGCTAAACTCAATGGGATGCCATAAAACAATTACACAGAATTGTGATCAGACTCTCAGACACAGGTAGGAAATATGGATACAAGTAAAAATAAGCAAACAAAAACAAAACGAGTACAAAGAGAAAACAGAAAAAATTTGGTAATATGTAGCTAATTTGGAAACACTATTCTTAGAAAGCAGTATATAGTTTCTTAGTAATATAATAATGCCCTAATACCAACTTTTTTAGAGTTCTACAAAATGACCATGAATCTTTTATACCAGGAATATTTTCAGATATATTTTTAAAGTAACTTTTATAAATATCAACATATTTGATAGCACAAGTAACTTGTAAACAATAGCTTAAACAATTTAAATACATTGATTTATGATGTACTAATAAGAAATTAATGTATATTATGAACTGTGTGAATCATATTATGCCAAATATATGAGTGATGGCATTCTAGATTATAGCCTGAATAAACATTTTTAATGAGAAAATATACTGTGAATTGTGTTTCTCTTACTGAATCTATTTTGTTGGTGATGAACTCCAATTGTATAAATAGTGAAGACTTTATTCAAGAGTACACTTCTAGTGTTAGGATCTATCCTAAAAGCATTTGGCCTTAGCACATTGTGCTAGATATAAATTAGCATCAGCATTTTATTTGTTGTAGATGTCATAAACAGAGAGTAGCCATTACAGAAATAAATGAATACCTTCTGGATTCAAATGTTGTTTGTAAAATAAACTGCAATAATAGATCTGTGTGAGTACAGAATGAATCATTTTTTTTCTAAATTAAATATATATTATATTGTATATATCATATCCAGGGAACGTTTAGTGACAATGTCAATAAAGTAGTATTTTGTCACAAGGTAATAATCTCCTGCTGTTACATAACCATAAACACAGAGCCAAGTTGCTTATTGTTCAGAGCAGAAAAAAAATTAATCATATAATTATATTATATAACAGTAAATTTATTCTATTATACAAATGATGAATGATGATTTAATAATTTTGTTTGATGGATGTTCCTGAGGAAAATATCACATAGTCTCTCTGCCACAAGAAGCAAGAGATATTCTGATGGCTGAGAAAATATGTATGTTTTGTGTTTTACCTAATCAGAAACAGCCACCCAAAAAAGTGATGTTCCATTTCTGTTCTAATCTGCACATAGAAAGGAGAGGATGTATAAAGTTCTATGAGTACAGTAGCTTCTTTAATCATGGAATCATTGCCAGCTATGTAATTATCAAGTGTAAGAGGAAAGGATATTTAGGATATATATATATATATATTACACATATGAACTGATAGATCATATGACTTCAGAAAGTTTTGTTGCATAGAATAATGAACATAGTTGGTTTGTGTTTTTATCCTGACAGAACTGTGTAGATATTGCTTATATTAAGATTAATAAGAAAACACAGCCTAAAGAATATCAAATGAAACCAGCATCTTAAAGACACAATAATGTACATATGTGATAATATTTTAGACAATACCTCACACTTTCATATTTGTATTATTCTCATGGTGGTTATTGGTTTGTCCTGATTAAAAGATAAAATAGGAAAAAAGTTAGTAAAAAAGTTAATTAGTAAGCTCTTAGGTATTTTGAGTCATCCTCAATATATATTTATTTTATTATACCAAGAAAACACTCTTGATAAAATTATTTGGTTTATATCAATGCATGACATAAAATTTTTATGAAATTCAGATTGCTATAAGGCAGAAAGCATAATTTCAAAATATTTTAAAACTGAAATATGCAGAAGTAGGTATAATAAAGGTACACCTGGACGTTAAGTCATTAATAATCCAAGAGCTAAAATCATAGCCTTTTGGCAATTTTTAGTATTCACAGATCATTATGTTTAATCTATACTTACCAAGTAATCTGTTTCCATGTTATGTTCTGTCCTACATGTACTTATGGTTATGGTAACTAGTGGGATTTCAATGCATGCTATTAAACCTCTAAAGAATTAAGTACTTACAAAAATATTCATATAGTGTTATGTCGAAATGCCTTTAAAAATCTGTATATGTATTCCTCTTTTTTAAAAATAAAGTTGTAAGAAAAAAAGACAAAGGTAGATACTTCTCAAGGGTCTAGACATAAATTCTTACACAAAATTAAGGGGTTGTATTTAAGTATTTAGGATTGTGCATATGTGTACACATCGATGGCACCAATAGACATAATAAAATGAAAGCAATAAAATCTCACAAGGTCTTTGAACTGGACAACAAACTAAGAATTGCTGAGAAAATAGAAAAAATATTCTGCAAGAAAGATTCTTCCACTTTATTATAAGTACATAATATATTTATATAATATTTATAAAATAATATATTTGTATTTCAAACTTATTTCTTATTTTCATTTTTCCTTTTTTATTTCATATTCTCTGCATTTCTTTTCAAATGTCATCCCCTCCCCCAATCCCATCCATCTCTTTCTCCCATTGCCTCCATGAAGGTGTTCCTCCCAACCTCCCTCTCCTACCTCAGCACATTGGCATTCCCCTACACTGGGAAAATAAGTATTCCTTCCTTGAAAGGCCTCTCCTCCCATTGATGCCAGAAAATGTTATTCTCTGCTGCATATGTACCTGTGGCCATGGGTCTCTCCATGCAAATGCATTGATTGCTGTTTTACTCCTTGAGAGCTGTAGTAGGTAATTTTGGTTTTCCCAATTTGGAATTGCAGACACTTTCAGTTTCTTCAGTCCTTCCTTTAGCTCTTTCATTGGGGTCCTCATCTTCAGAATTATGGTTAGCTGC
This sequence comes from Micromys minutus, assembly GCF_963924665.1. Taxonomy (NCBI): domain Eukaryota; kingdom Metazoa; phylum Chordata; class Mammalia; order Rodentia; family Muridae; genus Micromys; species Micromys minutus. The sequence goes on along the minus strand of NC_137969.1, from coordinate 845,574 downwards.
AAGCATCCTTCTCTGTGTCAGTATGACACAAGCAGGATCTCTGAGGAGGCATCCATATCATGTTCCCTCCAGTAAGCACTACTTGGCAACAGCAATAGTGCTTGGGTTTAGAGGCAGCATATGGGATGGATCCCCTGGTGAGGCAGCCTCTAGATAATCTTTTCACCAATCCCTGCTAATCTATTTGTCTCTTTATTTCCTCCCAGGAGTATTTTGTTCTACCTTCTAAGAAAAACTGAGGCATTCACATTCTGGCCTTCCTTCTCTTTAATCCAAATAACTTGTTTGAATTGTTTCTTGGGTATTCAAGATTTTTGGGTTAGTATCTGCTTAAAGTGAGTATATACCATAAGTGTTCTTTTGTGACTGGGTTACCTCATTCAAGAGGATAGCTTCATGATCCATCAATTTGTTTAGTAATTTTATTGAGTCATTGTTTTTAATAGCTGGATATTTTTTATAGCTGGTTCCTCAGGTAGTACTATATCCAATTTTCTGAGGAACCATCAGACTGATTTCCAGAGTGGTTGTACCAGTTTACAATCCCACCAACAGTGGAGGAGTGTTCCTCTTTTTTCAAATCCTTGCCAGCATCTGCTGTCACCTGAGTTTTTTTCTTAGTCATTCCTGCTTGATAAGTTGATAGTTTATCATTTTAGGATTGTTTTATAATTTTACTTTAGCCATATGATTGGAATTACCCTTTTAAAATGAATGCATACATTGAATTATTTACTAAAGGATTGAATTTGGCAGCCACTCTGTAGACAAAATTTTGGTTCTTAGAGTTTATGTAAAGCTAACTTAAAAGCCATGTCAGTGTACGCCACAAAGAAAGACTGGCTACTTGAAAAAGTTGACACCTTCTGGAATGCTTATGGCAGATGGTTTTTTAAGTCTTTTTCCATAATTATGAAATCCATAATTACAATTTCTTAGAAAAATTTAAGAGGAAATTAGGACACAGTAAAACCATTACAGTGTCTCTAATAGTAAAACATTGGGCAAGCAAATACTGCAGTCTAATAATCGAATGATTTTTGAATGTGGAATTCCTAATAGGCTGTGGAGTGAAGCACTAGCTTGACAGCTCTATTTTTCTTGCTCTTACTGAAGTTGAGAAACACTAATTTGAACAAATGCTGAAATTAATAGTTTGAATTCCATAACCGAATCATCTGATACTTGTCCCAAATACTTGGTAGTAAATCACTTGTTCAATATATATTGTATTAACAATGCAAAATATGTTTTGCTTACATTTAATTATCTTATACTTGAATAAAAATTTTCCAACATACCTTTTATTTGTTATTTGAGAGTTTTACATAATGTTTCATAGTTAGTTTTGAGCTGACATTAAAAACAAATTTATTTATTCTTATAGTAAGTTGTGATGTTTTGATATGTGAACATTTCAATCAGTATAAATTATATTAATTGTAACCATTTGCCTACTGTGTTGGTTTGAATAGAAATGACCACAATAGATCCATGTTTTGAATGCTTTGCCACAGCAAATGTCAGTAATAGGAGGTGTAGCCATTTTGCAAGAAGAATGTCACTGTGGAAAAGAGCTTTGAGGCCTTATATATACAAGCTTCACCCAAGGTGACACCAAGTTTTTTTCTCCTGCCTGAAGATAACAATGTAGAATTCCCCTTCTCCAGCACCTTCTCTGCCTGCATGCCACTATGTTCTCCTCCATTGTGATAATGGATTAAACCTCTAAATCAGTAAGATATCCACAGATTAAATATTTTCCTTTATAAGAGTTTTGTTTTCTCCAATGACATTTGTATTTCCCTTTCTGTGTGAGATTCAAATGTCCTTGCATGGGACCACCTTGTCATTTATTTTCTTTGGGTCCTTAGATTGTAACGTGGTTATTCTGTAATTTTTGTCTAATATCAGCTTCTAGGTGAGTGCATACCATGCGTGTCCTTTTGGGTCTCGGTTACCTCACTACAAATGTTATATTTTAGGTTTACTTATTTGCTTTCAAATTTCATCATTGAACCACATTTACTTTTACAGCCTTTGACTGAGGTACATCTATGTTGTTTCCCATTTCTGGCTATTACAAATAAAGCTTATATGGACATAGTGGGACAAGTGTCCCTGTGGTATAGCTGGGTTGGGCCTCAGTAGGAGAAAATGTTCCTAGATATTCTGGTTCTAGATGCCCCAATGTGAGGTGACAGAACAACTTTTAGATATAAATCCAGGAGTAAGATAGTAGGGGCTTAATGTAGAAGTATTTCCAGTTTGATGAGAAACCACCAGATTGAATTTCAGAATGGTTATAAAAGTTTGCATTCCCACCAGTAATGGGGAAAAAGGCGCACAATGTTCTTCATGTTTCACATCTTCCCTGTGATATTGCTTGAGGGTTATTATTATTATTATTATTTATTATTATTATTATTATTATTATTATTATTATCATCATCATCATCATCATCATCTTAGCCATTCTCATGAGTATAAGGCTCTTGAGTCATTTTGACTTGTAATTATATGATAACTAAGAAAGCTGGGAGAGAAAATGGAGGAATGAATGGGGAAACAAGAGAATAAATGGAAATCTGCATGGGGGCAGCTCCTGTGAGTTTATGGGGAGGAAAACTGGGGCTGAGACTCCTATCAGTGGGGTATAAAAAGACAGATGTGTCCACCACCTGTAGCCAGGCAGGACTCCCAGTGGAGGTATACGGACACCAACTCATCCACAAAATATTTTACCCAGAATTTAACATGTATGCAGGAAGTATAGAGAAAAAGATAGACCAGAGACTGAGGAAATGGAAAACCAATGACTATACTTCCCATAGGCAATAAACAATCCCTGCTACTATTAATGATACTCTGTTATGCTTGTAGACATGAGCCTAGCATAACTGACCTCTGAAAGGCTTCAGCTAGCAGCGAACTGAAACAAATGAAGAGACACAAAGCCTAATATTGGAAAGAGCTCAGGGAGACTTGTGGAAGAGTTGAGGGACTGATTGATGACCGAGAGGGGATAGGAACTTCATAGGAAGACTGATAGTGTTATGTAACCTGGACATTTGGGTCTTCCCAGAGACTTAACCACTAACCAAAGGACACACGTGCAGTGGACATAACCTTTCCACAACCTCACACATTTAATAGATGCACAACTTGATTTTCAAGTGGGTTTCTCAACAACTGGAGCAGGGGCTGTTCCTGACTCTATTGCCTCCCTGTAGATAATGGTCCACTAACTGGACTTCCTTGTCTGGCATCAGTAGAAGAGGCTGTGTCTGGTCCACCAGTAATTTTGTGTGACAGGATAGATAAATAGCCAGCAGGGACTTCCAGTTTCTAAGTGTAGAATGAGATAGGAAGATGGGGGAAGGGTTTTTGATGGAGAGGTCAGAAATAAGAAAGCTTGTAATTCAATGTAAAGTGAATTACTAAATAATTAAGAAGAAAATAAAAAGGGTTGCTATTATTGTGGTATCACTTCGTACATAAAATCATAAGACAGGCATGTATTTGACATACAATTTTAAAGTATAGAAAATATGGAGCAGTTACTAAAGTTTTAAAGACTGGTGAGTAGGAGATCTGGGCTGCCAGGGAGCAGAGATATCGCTGCAGAGTGCGCACAGAAAGCGCACCCCCATCCTGCCTGATCCAGGGACCAGAAACACAGCATTGGAACCTCTGCTTCCACCTGGTGACTTTGGGGCACAGAACAGCACTCGGCCAATCTGCCACCCGGAAAAGAGTTATGAAAGCTTTAAAGACTCATGAGGAGGGGATTTGGGCAGAAGAGCAGAGAGATCTCTGACAAGTGCACACCAAAAGCGCGCCCCTGCCCGATCTGACCTAGGGACCAGAATGACAGCATTCGAACCTCTGGTTCTACCCAGCGAATTTGGGGCGCAGAACAAGTCTCAGACCATCTGCCACCTATACCAGTGGAGATCGAGGGACACAGACCAGATACAATGGAAAAGCAAAACATATCACTGAAAACAAGATGGCAAGAGGAAAGTGAAAGAGCATATCCCAAGGAAACCAAGACAATGTGGCAAGACCAGTACCCAGCTCTCCCATGACATTAAACAGCAGAATTTCAAACACTCCAGAAAAATAAGACGAAGACCTGAAATCATACTGCAAGATGATGATAGATATACTGAAACAAGAACAGGATGAAAAACACAAAGATTCAGAATCTTTTAAAGAGGAAACAAGAAAAACACTCAAAGAACTCAAAGAACTAGAGTAAAGCAGGACCAAAGAGATGAAGGAAAAGGAGAGGGAATTTAAAACTGTAATTGACACAATAAAAAAAAAAAAAACAAAACACTAAAAGAGATAACCCTAGAGGTATAACACCTAAAAAGGAAATCAGGAGTCACAGCAGCAAGCATTTCCAATAGACAACAAGAGATGGAAGAGAGAATCTTGGGGGCAGAAGACAACATTGTAAACATAGACAAAACAGCCAGAGCAGATGCAAAAAACAAAAAGCTCCTAACTCAAAATGTCCAGGAGATCCAGGACACAATGAGAAGACCGAACCTAAGGAAAATAGGAATAGAAAAGAGAGAAGAGTATGAATTAAAAGGCACAGTAAATATCTTCAACAAAATCGTAGAAGAAAACTTCCCTACCCTTAAGAATGAGATGACCAGGAGCATAAAAGAAGCTTTCAGAACTCCAAATAGATTGGACCAGAAAAGAAATACCTCTTGACACATAATAGTCAAAACAGCAAGTGCCCAAAGCAAAGAAAGAATACTAAAAGCAGTAAGGGAACAAAGTCAGGTAACATATAAAGGCAGACCAAAAAGAATCACACCGATTTCTCAACAGAGACTATGAAAGTTAGAAGAGCCTAGACAGACATCATGCACACCTTAAGAGAGCACAAGTGCCAGCCCAAGCAGCTATACCCAGCAAAACTATCCATCACCATAGATGGAGAGATGAAGATATTTCAAGACAAATCTAAATTTATACAATATCTGAACATAAACCCAGCACTACAACGAATTATAGGTAAAAAACACAATACAATGAGGGGAACTAAATCCTAGTAAAAACAAGAAAACTCTTAAACAAGAAAACCAAAAGAAGAAAAACACACAGACACAACTCAACCTACAAAAGCAATAATAGCTGGAAACAGAAACAACTATTCTTTGATATCTATTAACATAAATGGACTCAACTCCCCAATAAAGAGATATAGGGTATCAGACTGTATACATAAACAAAATCCAGCATTTTGGTGCATACAGGAACTCATCTCAGAGACAAAGACAGACACTATCTCAGAGTAAAAGGGTGGGAAATAAACTTCCAAGCAAACAGCCCCAAGAAGAAAGCTGTAGTGGCTATTCTAATATCAAATAAAGTAAATTTGCAACCAAAAGTTATCAGAAAAGATAAGGAAGGACACTTTATACTCATTACCGGGGAAATCTGTCAGGAGGAACTCTCAATCCTTAGCATATATGCTCCAAATAAAAAAACACCAACATTCATAAAAAGATCCTTACTAAAGCAAAAAAAAAAAATACATTTCACCTCACATAATAATAGTGGGAGACTTTAATATCCAACTCTCTTTAATGGACAGATCATGAAAACAGACACTGAACAAGGACACTGTAAAACTAGCAGAGACTTAGAACCAACAACAATTAATAGATATCTACAGAACATTTCATCCTAAAATAAAAGAATACAACTTCTTCTCAGCAAACCATGACACCTTCTCAAAAATTGACCACACAATTGGACACAGAATGAGCCTCAATCGATATAAGAAGGTTGAAATACTCCCATGGATCCTCCCAGATCACCATGGTTTACAGCTGGTATTTAACAAAAACAAAGACAAAAAAATGCCCACATACACATGGAAACTAGACAATGCTCTGTTAAATGATAGCAGTGTCAAAGAAGAAATAAAGAAATAAATTAAGGATTTTCTAGAATTTAAAGAAAATGAAAACATAACATACCCGTTCCTATGGGATGCAATGAAAGCAGTTCTGAGAGGAAAACTCATGTCCCTAAGTGCTTCCATAAAGTAACTGGAGAGAGCATACCTCAGCAACTTTACAGCACAGCTAAAAGCCCTAGGACAAAAGGAATCAGATACACCCAAGAAGAGTAGATGGCAAGAAAAAATCAAAATTAGGTCAGAAATAGACCAAATAGAAAAAAAAAAGAACCAATGAAAAAAATTAACAAAACCAAGAGCTGGTTCTTTGATAAAATCAACAAGATTGATAAACCTTTAGACAGACTAATTAGAGGGCAAAGAGAGAATATGCAAATTAACAAAATCAGAAAGGAATGTGTAGACATAAAAACTGAAACTGAAGAAATTCAAGAAATCATCACATCCCACTCCAAAAACCTATAATCCACAAAGTTGGAAAATCTGGAGGAAATGGATGAATTCCTAAAAAGTTACAAGATCCTAAAATTAAACCAGGACCAAGTAAACCATCTAAATAATCTTATAACACCTCAAAAAATAGAAGAAGTCATCAAAAGCCTCCCAACCAACAAAAGCCAAGGTCTAGACAGGTTCAGTACAGAATTTTATCAGATATTTATTGCGGACATAGCACCAATACTCTCCAAACTATTCCACAAGATAGAATCAGATAGAATACTACCTAACTCATTTTTTAGGCTACAATAACCCTCATTCCTAAACAACACAAAGCCACTACTAAGAAAGATAACTTCAGACCAATCTAAATTATGAACATTGATGCAAAAATACTCAACATAGTCTTTGCAAACTGAATGCAAGAACACTCAAAACGATCATTAACCATGAGCAAGTAGGCTTCAACCCTGGGATGCAGGGATGGTTTAATTTAAAGAAATTTATCAATGTAATCCACCATATAAACAAACTCAAAGAACAAAATCACATGGTCATCTCTCTAGATGCTGAGAAAGCATTTGACAAAATTCAACACTCCTTCATGTTAAAAGTCCTGGAAAGAACAGGAATCTATGGCTTATACCTAAACATAATAAAAGCAATATACAGCAAACCAACAGCCAACATCAAACTTAATGATCGGAAACTTGAAGCAATCCCACTAAAATCAGGGACTCAACAAGGCTGTCCACTCTCCCCCTACCTATTCAACATAGTACTGGAAGTCCTGGCTGCAGAAATTAGATAGTAAAAGGAAATCAAGTAGATACAAATCGGAAAAGAAGAGTTAAAAACATCACTCTTTGCAGATGACAAATTCCACCGGAGTATACCTATAGCTGATAAACAAGTTCAGCAAAGTGGCTGGATACTAAATTAACTGAAACAAATTAGTAGCCTCCCTATACTCAAAGGACAAACATGCGGAGAAAGAAATTAGGGAAAAGATACCCTTCACAATAGTCACATAAACTATGAAATACCTTGGTGTGACTCTAACTAAGCAAGTGAAGGACCTGTATGACAAGAAATTCAAACCTCTAAAGAAGGAAATCGAGGAAGATCTCAGAAAATGGAAAGATCACCCATGCTCATGTTTGGAAAGATCAACATTTTATAAAAGGCCATCCTACCAAAAGCAATCTACAGATTCAATGCAATCCCCATCAAAATTTCAACCCAGTTCTTTACTGAGTTGGAAAGATCAATATGCAATTTCATATGGAATAACAAAAGACCTAGAATAGCAAAATCCATCCTCAACCACATGAAAACATCTGTGGGAATAACTATCTCGGACCTCAAGCTATATTACAAGGTAATTGTTTTAAAAAATGCATGGTACTTGTACAGAAATAGGCACATCGATTAATGGAATAGAATAGAAGATCCAGAAATGAGCCCTCTTGTGTATGTTCACCTGATTTTTGAAAAGGAGCAGTAAACATTCAATGGAAAAAGGACAGCCTATTCAACAAATGGTGCTGGACCAACTTGCACTCATCACCTAAAAAAATAAAAAGAGACCCTTTCTTATCTCCTTGTATAAAGCTCAAGTGTAAGTCGATCAAAGATCTCCACATTAAACCAGATACACTGAAACTATTAGATGAGAAAGTAGGGAAAACCTTAGAACACATAGGCACTGGAGAAACTTTTCTGACCAAAACACCAATGGCTCAAGCTCTAAGGTCAAAGATAAACAAATGTGACTTAATGAGATTGCAAACGTTCTGTAAGGCTAAGGACATTGTCAAGAAAACAAAATGGCATCCAACAGAATGGGGAAAGATCATTTCCAAGTCCACATCAGATAGAGGCCTAATATCCAAGGTGTACAAAGAACTCAAAAAGCTAGACACCAGAGAATCAAACAACCATATTAAAAAATGGGGTACAGAGCTAAACAAAACATTCTCAATTGAGGAATATGGAATGGGTGACAAACATCTGAGGAAGTGCTCGACATCCTTAGCCATCAGGGAAATGGAAATCAAAACATCGCTGAGATTCCACCTCACACCAGTCAGATTGGCCAAGATCCAAATGTCAGATGACAACAGATGCTGGCGAGGTTGGTGAAAAAGATGAACACTTCTCCACTGTTGTTAGGGTTGCAAACTAATATATCCACTCTGGAAATCAGTCTGGCGATACCTCAGAAAATTGGATATAGTACTACCTGAAGACCCAGCTATTCCACTTCTGGGCATATACCCCAGAGACACTTTAATACACAACAAAGATATATGCACCACAATGTTCATATTGGCTCTATTTATAATAACCAGAAGCTGGAAAAAACCCAGATGTCCTTCAGAAGATGAATGGATACAAAAATTGTGGTACATATACACAATGGAATACTACTCAGCCACCAGAGACAATGACTTAACCAAATTCTTAAGAAAATGGCTGCATCTAGAGAATATCATCCTAAATGAGATAACCCAGACACAAAAGAACAGACATAATATGCAGTCACTGATAGTGGGATGCTAACTCCAGATTCTCACACTGCTTCAGTAACAACTCACAGACTGTATGAAGTCCAAGAAAAAAAGAAAACAAAACAAAATAAGAAAAAATTGAATTAGTAAACCTATAATATTTTTGGTCATTTGTAGAAATGTGTATTTTTGATTCATTAGTTATAATTTCATTTCTTTTTATTTGTTTCTTCTTTGCAATATTCATTCATTAAAGGTTATTATGTCATGTTTAAAAAAAAGAACATTTTACGATATATAGCATGTTCTTTTCATTTTGCAAAGAACATCAGAAATACTTATACCAGTTAACCTATAACCTAGTAATTATAAGTTAACCTATACTCACTGCATACTCTACTTATTCTCCTCAGATTTGGATTGGCTATTCCACGTACATTGAGGTATACGGGTACAATCACTCAAGCATGTACACCACACAGACACATGCACATGAATGCATCCATGCATTCTCACATATCATATACACATCACACACAGACACAATAAAGTAAAAATGAAAAATTGAACATAGGTTCAAGCAAATTTGACAAAATTGTATAACTCCACTTAGCCTTTAAATGCTCATCTAAAATCAGAATTAGTAATGTAAAGTACAGAGAATTGGTAGTAAGAGCAGACAAAATAGTTAATGTGTTATTTGATTCATAGAAATAAAAATTTTATAAGCACAAGAGACTGTATTATCTGATTAGCACAAATTGTTCATCAGAGTTGTTTCTAAATATTACTATGCTGCATTCCTTTATTTAAACTCTAATAACAAACTTGTAATGAGATAAACATAGCTTGACACTGACTTATCTTTAATCATCTACTAGACTGAGTAGTCAAAACGTGCTCCTCAATAGAGAAAATAAGTAAAAGGCTATAAAGAAATAAGAGAATATTGGCAATTGTAGGAGTTTGGGGAAAATATATTTTTAGATTGAAAATAAAAATGGGTCACACAAGGTCATTTTAATAACCTCAAAAATGTCTCTGCATAATATTGAATAATAGGATGAATAGGTTGGTGCCAATAAGACAGATGTGGGGGCACTGTGTAATATTCAGTGTCATCAATGGTTTAATGTATTTCTTCAGTAGGTGATGACATCCTTGATAGCATGGTCTTGGCAACCACTTATTAATCTATTACCCAAGAAATTCAAGCAGAGAAATGATGACACTATTTGTCTTTTAAGTACTCTTTCAGTCTTGAAATTTATTTTTCTATAGTAAGTTACATTACTACAGAACTATTTGAGATTGGCTATGTGTGTCTGAGAAAATGGATGGTGAAAAAGAATGCTTCCATTTATCCATTAGGACATAAACGTATATCATTTCATTTTTAGGAAAAAATATACTACAGAGTTTCTCAATATAATCAATTTTCATCATCACTTATACTGCAAACCTCCTAAGAAATTCTGGCTAATTCCAAATTCAGTGTTTCTAAGCCCTTCTTATTCCCTAAATGAGTTGTCCTCCAAATACTTTGTTGCTATCTGGAAGTTGGAAGCAATGTTTTTTTCAATCACAGTTGTTTTACCCTCTTCATATGTAGTTTTATTACAAACATGGGATAGACTTCCACAGTCTAGACAGAATAATGACAATAAAGATTAGTGTATTTCCCAAATTTGGCTCATTTTTTATATGCTGAGCACCATTCAAATGACACTTGGCACCATATGCCCTGTTTCTCTAGACCAGTGAATCAGGAGCTTGCAAAGATCTCAGGCTTTGGTTCTAGAGCAAGTTTCTTCTGTTTTCTGTAGATGATACTTCCACAAACACACAGAACAGAAAGAATCAGAGAGAGAGAGAGAGAGAGAGAAAGAGAAAAAGAGAGAAAGAGAGAGAGAGCAAGACAGAGAGACAGAGATAGACAGAGAGAGAGAAAGATAAAAAACACACAATCATTCTCATAAGTTACTTACTATTTACAAGAAAACAGTGGTAATTTCACTTCTAGCAAACCTGGCATGCATCAGTAAGAGAACATTTGACACCTTTATTTTTGGACTACTAATATCGTCTTTAAAAAAGCCAAAAAAAAAAAAAAAAAACATTGTGATGGTTACATTTTCTGAGAATTTCTCCTGACAAAGAAATTCTGCTGTAAGCATTTTCTCTCATTGAGACAAAAATTTTCAGTGTTTTAAAACTTTAAGTCTCTCAAAAGACACAGGAATTCTGCCAGATTCATATTTGTCTTTTAAACATGTTTTAATTTTAATTTTAACAAAATCATTATTTAAAATAATGTTTATATAATAATAAACTAAACACATTTGCTATTGTATAAATAACAATCAGAACTCATATTTGATACAAGGAGGACAATAGCTGTGCCCTTTTTCTCAAGGTAAGAAGTAAGGTAAAATTTCCACAGCACCACATAAATTTCAGTGGTTTTTCTCTAGGGCTATTTTCCTTGATGCAATAACTCTGCCCTGCATCCTTTCGTCTGCTTGTGCCATCTGTCTCCTTGTTTCTTCACACCTTCTTTCAACATTTTAAGGTGCTCTGATAGGAGTGAAAGTTCACGGAAGCCATAAAATCTAAACTGAAACCATCGCTGATGTATAGTCTTTGAGGTCCTTGTAACTAAAAAGCTTTGGCTTCCTTAGTAAATGAATCAACTGAAAATCAGCTTTCCTCCATCTTCTACAAAGCAGAAGTACAACGTTTTTTCTATGAAATACCTGAAAACTAAAGTTTAAGTTGAGAAAATACACTACCTATTAGATATACTACATTACACTGAAACTGTTTAGAAGGCACTTGCTAATAGTATGGTAAAATAATCAATGAATCAGTAGGATATCATTATGGAAATTATTATTATACTGATACTGTATTGGCATGGATTTCAATTTTGAACTGTAACATTTAATATGCAACAAAAAGCTAGTCTCTTCTGTAATGCTAAATATTTTTTCATATCATTAACATATATTATTATGTCTCTTTGGTTTTGTTACAATTCAGTCAAATTTAGATGTAGAAATTACAAGGATATTTAAAAAAAATCTAAGAATTCGGAGATGATATGACATCACCAGTACATTGCATATAATAAAGAGAAATAACCAGTTTTAGTTAAGTAATTTATCTGCTTAGATTTAACTGACTATTTCCATAGTATTTTTGTATTATTTTTATAAATTTTTCATAAACTATTTGTGGAGTTCTGAAATTCTTATTTACATGTTTTATATTTTCAATTCAACCAAAGTAAGTCTGTACCTGTTTTGACTTGCCAATTTTTTTAACAACTATGGTTACTATTAAATTTAACTCTTAATGTTACAGTTCATATTCATATGGATTAGATTAATCAAGTAATATTTGTCAATTACTAGTCACCATATCAGAGAAACCAATGGAACAGATAAGTATATTTTTGTCTGATTGAGTTTTACTAATAGACAGCAATGTCTAAACAATATAAATATTAAAAAGCTCAAAAAAACAAGATCATGCAAGTATAAGATGCCAGGTTTTGTTTAAGGCAGTGATTTAGGATGATGCATAAATAAGAGAGATATCTGAATTTGATGAAGAAGGAGAAGACATGATTTCTGAAGTCTCAGTTTTTCACTTTCAGAAAGCTGGTGTTCACAAGTGCTCCAGCCATTGTGTCCCTAAACTGGTAGTACTGCTTATTAGAAAATTAAGATATGGACCTTTTTAAATTTTAATTTAATAAGGTATAGATATTACCCACCTTGCATTTTCTCTGAGTGCTGAACATTATTTATAAAGAAGAAACAATGCAGAGGTAATAATAAAATACAATATAACAAACTCACATAAAATGAATATCTCTGAATATATGAGGTCAACAAGGCAGAAGAATAATATAAGCTAGTTAAAATAAGAATAATATTTATAAGAATTAAATACCATATTTATTTTCCCAGACTAATAATTGCAAATAGAGATTCAAAAGAACCCTTTCAAATTCAAATGTTTTTTTCTCACCAGAATCTAAAAAATAAATATTATTTTAAAAATTTGAAGGTAGAGATTAGACACAGCCCCTACTTGAGAGATGGAGCTACCTACCCGTTTTAAAAATATTAATACAGCATTGATACTTTTTAAAGGACACTATTGCTGATGTCAAGAAGCGCTTGCTGACAGGAGCCTAGTCTGTCTGACTTCTAAGAGTTTCTGTCAGAGTCTGATCAATACAAATGCAGATGCTCACAGCTGACCATCAGTCTGAGCACAAGGACCCCCAATAAAGGAGTTAGGGGAATGACTGAAGGAGCTGAAAGGGTTTGCAACCCCATAGGAAGAACAAAAATATCAACCAACCAGAGCTCCCAGGAATTAAACTACCAACAAAAGAGTACACATGAAGGAACCCTTGGCTCATGTTGGATATGATACCTTATCTGACATCAATAGGAGGTAAAGCCCTAGGTACTGTAGAGTCTCAATGCCCCAGCATAGGGGAATCTTAGGTTGGTGAAAAGGGAGTGAGTGGGTGGGTAGGGAAGCTCCTTCATAGAAACAAGGGAGAAATGATGAGATAGGGGTTTATGGAGGTAAAAATAGGAAAGAGATAACATTTGAAATGTGAATAAATAAAATATCCACTAAGACACACACACACACACACACACACACACAATATTGAAATGTAGAGTTGTCATTTACTTTTTATATATAAAGTTAAGTATAATGCTGACTTATATCTAGACTTAATTTATCATCATTCAGAGTTCATATGGGGAATCCATGACTGGCCAGATAACTCCTGGAAGACAGGTCCTCTAAAACAGGCATAGGAAGACAGGCCATTTATTTATAAATATAAAATATATTTTTCTTTAATGCAGTATAATTCTGAACATAGATTTCCTCCCTACACACACCTAGTTCCTCACACTTCCTCTGTTATTCAGATATATGGTCATTGGTTTTTCTTTGTTAAAGAGATGGAGTCCAAGAAATAATCGTTAACTTTGGAAAGCTTATGAACAGGGAAAGAAAAGATTGTAGTATTATTCAGAGGGAATAGAACACACCAGGAGAACATGTCCCAGCTCACTGAATCAACTCAGCTGGGCTCACCTAGGTTCACAGAGCCTAAAGTGACAAACATAGAGACTAAATATATCTGTACAGGGTCCTCTGCATATATGGTATGGCTGATAGTTTTGTGTTCATCAAAATTAAGACTCCTGTTAATAGCAACAAGTGTATATCTGATTCCTTTGCCTATTCTTAAGACTATTTCCCTCCTATTAATAAGGTAATTCTAATAGGAGAGCATTGCTTTCTTTATAAGAACTTACAAATTAGACTCAACTCCATGGAAAATGGTTGACATGATAACATGGCTAAATATTACCTTTCTATATAATCTTAGAACAGATGTTCTTCAGTAGATGAATGGATACAAAAGTTGTGTTATATTTACACAATGGAGTACTACTCAGCTATCAGAAACAATGACTTTACGAAATTCTTAAGAAAATGGTTGCTTCTAGAGAATATCATCCTGAGTGAGATAATCCAGTCACAAAAGAACAGATATAATATGCAGTCACTGATAGTGGGATGCTAACCCCAGAGCCTCGGACGGCCCCAGAAACAACTCTCATACTGTGTGAAGTTCAAGAAAAAAAATATTCTCAATCCTTACACACTAAGAAAATGTTAACTAATTCTGGGTTACATCCTGTTTTACATGTACTTTTTGCTCATTGTTACTAGTAAGACCTTAATGAAGGGTATCAAACCTTTAAAAAAAATGCCTAAAAATTAAAAAAAAATCTTTACACACCAAGAAAACTTTGACTAATTCCAGGTTGCATCTTGTTTAACATGTACTTTATACTCATTGTAATTGGTAAAATTTTAATGCACACTATCAAACCTTTAAAAAAATCAATTACTGACAGAAATGTATTCGTATACTTTTATGCAAAAATGCTTAAAATCTGTACATTTATCTTTGTTTTTTAAAATAGAGTTGTTAAATTAAAAAAAAAAAGAGACCGGCCTTTCTACATTATTAGTATATATTTTTGTAGGGCTGTCGAAACAAGATAAAATCTTTTGATAGCAGTTAGTATTTTATCTTTAATTTGCTCCTAACAGCTGAGTGAATAATGCCAATCAGAATCTGAACCACATGGAAGACATGGATCTAAGTTTATACACAAACTCAATGGTCCCAGCAAATAAAGCCTTTTTAAGCATTGTGACAGATATCCAGTTGATGGTGAGAAGTTATTCTGCAGGCCAGTGAAACATGGGAATGAATGCAATCTCAGCTGTAATATTCTAGACCTTCTTAGTAGGTTTGCCCTCAGGTGTTTAACATGGCAAACTAGCCTCCTGTCAGCAAAACTGGAGCACAGGCTTCATAAAGAAGAGGAGAAGGAAAAATATTTTCCTAGGCTTCCAGAACCTAGCTGTGTGTTTGTTACATTAGCATGGAGTACTCATTACCAAATTACCAGTCTTATGCTCTTTTGAACTAATTTGTTATGCCGCATATAAATTCTCAGACCTGAGTAAAACACCACCCCCAATGCAGCCACAGTGTATTGAAAATTCATAAAGTTATGGAGAATTTAGAATTCTGCTCTTCTCACCTAAAGCGTTCTTTCTACTCCCTTTAACTTATGTACTAGAAAAAACATCTGATAACTCCTTCTGTTTCACTTGCAATGAACGACCATTTCTCTGAATCCTGGAGAATCAAAATTTGTTTGTAGTGACTTTGTCTGAGACAAAACCTTGACTAACCCATTTCTTAATTTTTCCCTAAATTTTTAGTATGTCCAACTATCAATATATTGAATTTAGATCAAGTGTAAAGTAGCTAAATAATTTTGTTAGCGCTTTGAACAAACTTTAACTAGAAGAATATTAATAAAACTATGTATTACATATGTAACACTTTTTTGAACCATTGGTTCTCAAAGTTACCAGACAGTCAGCACCAGTTCTCCAGAGAGTGTGTTAGAAAAGTCTCAGTCCTCATTCTAAACCTTTGGTGGCATCTGGGGTCAGCATTATGAGCTTTAGCAAGACATTGGGTGATTCTGGTATTTGCCAAAGAATTAAGAAATGCTGTTTAAAGAAAAATCAACCAAAAATACACCTGTGTTCCTTATTTTCCTATATGGTCTTTAGTGTTATATAGTCAATAAAGCTTGTTTGACTGTTGAAAATATAGTGTATGTAAAATGCTAAAAACAAAAAAGAACTGAGAATATTTTAAGAAACATGGTATTTATAAATAGTGTGTCCAAGGGCTTGGATAATCTGCCACTAGGACCAGCGAGGACCGAGAAATACAGGTCTGGTGAGAAGGGGTTCTGACTAGCCAGGAAGCAAAGTGATCTCTGTCAAGTTCTCCTGGAAAGTGTGCCCCTGCCCAGCCTGATCCAGGGACCAGGAACCTAGCATTGGACCTGTTGTTCCCAGCCGACTGCTTTTGAGTAAGAACAGGGCTCAGACCAATCACCACCAGAAGCAGCAGAGAACCAGAGACACAGGCCAGGTACAAGGGAAAGGCAAGAAATAATCACTGACAACAAAATGGCAAAAGAAAAGAAAAAGAATGTACCACAGTACCACAGGGAAACCAAGATAACTTGGCAACACTAGAACCCAGCACTCCCATCACAGCAAACTGCAGAATGCCAAACATCCCAGAAAAAGAAGACCTAGACCCGAAATCCTACCTCAAGATGATGATAGAGATTATTAAACAAGAACAAGAGGAAAAGCATAAAACATTAGAAGCTTTTAAAGAAGAAACAAGAAAAACACTCAAAGAACTAGGAGAAAACAAAACCAAAGAGATGAAGGAATGGAAGAAGAAATTTAAAATGGAAATGGACACAATAAAGAAAACACTAAAAGAGACAGCCCTACAGTTATAAATATTAAAGAAGAAATCAGGAGTCACAGATGCAACCATTTCCAACAGACTACAAGAGATGGAAGAGAAAATGTCGGGGGGGGGGGCAACATTGAAACCATAAACAAAACAGTCAGTGAAGATGCAAAAGCCAAAAAGTTCCTACCCAAAATGTACAGGAGATCCAGGACACAATCAGAAGACCAAATGTAAGGATAATAAAAATAGAAGAGGGCAAAGAATATCAACTAAGAGGCACATTAAATATCTTCAACAAAATTGTAGAAAAAAACTTTCCTACCCTTAAAAATAAGTTGAACCAGCCCACCTGCCCCCACTACCAGCAGCTCCTAAAGGTTTAAAGACTGGGAACGGGAATACAACTTAGGAACTTCTGTTTCCACCCAGCAGTGAATACAGGGCACAGAACAGGAATCTGGCAATCTGACAACTGGACCAGTGGAGATCCAGGGATACAGACCAGATACAAAAGAAAGACAAGAACACATCACTGACAACAAAATGTCAAGAGGAAAGCGAAAGAGTATGTCCCAAGGAAACCAATAAAACCTGGCAACACCAGAACCCAGCTCTCCCATAACAGCAAACATCGGAATGCCAAACACTCCAGAAAAAGAAGACACAGACCTGAAGTCATATTTCAAGATGCTGATAGAGATACTTAAACACGAACGGGAGGAAAAGCAAAAAGATTCAGAAGCTTTTAAAGAGGAAACAGGAAAAACACTCAAAGAACTCAAAGAACTAGAGGAAAAGAGAACCAAAGAGATGAATTCATGGAAGAGGGAATTTAAAACAGAAATTGACAAAATAAAGAAAACACTAGAAAGAGATAACCCTAGAGGTAGAACAACTAAAAAAGAAATCAGGAGTCACAAAAGCAAGCATTTCCAATAGATTACAAGAGATGGAAGAGAGAATCTTGGGGGCAGAAGACAACATTGTAAACATAGACAAAACAGCAAGAGAAGATGCAAAAAAAAAAAAAAAAAAAAAAAAAAAAAAAACTCCTAACCCAAAATGTCTAGGAAATCCAGGACACAATGAGAAGATTGAACCTAAGGATAATAAGAATACAAGAGGGAGAAGAGTATGAACTAAGAGGCACAGTTAATATCATCAACAAAATTGTAGAAGAAAACGTCCCTACCTTCAAGAATGAGATGACCACGAGCAGAAAAGAAGCCTTCAGGACTCCAAATAGATTGGACCAGAAAAGAAATACCTCCGAACACATATTAGTCAAAACATCAAGTGCCCAAAGCAAAGAAAGAATACTAAAAGCAGTAAGGGAAAAAGGTCAAGTAACATATAAACACAGACCAATCAGAATCACACCCGAATTCTCAACAGAGACTATGAAATCTTGAAGAGCCTGGAGAGATATCATGAACACCCTAAGAGAGCACAAGTGGCAGTCCAAGCTGCTATACCCAGCAAAACTATCCATAACAATAGATGAAGAGATGAAGATATTTCAAGACAAATCTAAATTTACACAATATCTGATCATAAACCCAGTACTACAACGAATTATAGGTGGAAAACCCAATACAAAGAGGGGAACGACATCCTAGTAAAAACAAGAAAACTCCTAAGCAAGAAAACCAAAAGAAGAAAAAGACACAGATACAACTCAACCTACAAAAGCAATAATAGCAGGAAACAGAAACCACTATTTCTTGATATCTGTTAACATAAATGGACTAAACTCCCCAATAAGAGACATATTCTATCAGACTGGATACATAAACAAAATCCAGCCTTTTTCTGCATACAGGAAACTCATCTCAGAGACAAAGACAGACAGTATCCCAGAGTAAAAGGGTGGGAAATAAACTTCCAAGCAAGCAGCCCCAAGAATCAAGCTGGCGAGGCTATTCTAATATCGAATAGAGTAAATTTCCAACAAAAAATTAACAGAAAAAATATGGAGGGACACTTTTTACACATTACCGTGTAAATCTGTCAGGAGGAACTCTCAATCCTTAACATATATGCTCTAAATAAAAAACCACTCACATTCATAAAAGAAACCCTACTAAACCTCAAATAATACATTTCACACCAAACAATAATAGTGGGAGACTTTAATACTCCACTCTCACCAATGGACAGATCATCGAAACAGAAACTGAACAAGGACACTAAAAAACTAGCAGACTTGAACCAACTAGAATTAATAGATATCTACATAACATATCATCCTGAAGTAAAAGAATACACATTCTTCTCATCACCCCAAGGTACCTTCTCGAAAATTGACCACATAATTGGACAAGGAATGAGCCTCAATTGATATAAGAAGATTGAAATACTCCCATGCATCCTCTCAGATCATCATAGTCTACGGCTGGTCTTTAACAACAACAAAGACAACAAAAAGCCCATGTACGCATGGAAACTAAACAACCCTCTGTTAAATGATTAAAGGGTCAAAGAAAAAATAAAGAAATAAATTAAGGATTTCATAGAATTCAAAGAAAACGAAAACACAACATACCCAAACCTATGGGATGCAATGAAAGCAGTATTGAGAGGAAAACTCATAGCCCAAATTGTTTTCAAAAAGAAACTGGAGAGAGCTTACATCAGCAACCTGACAGCACAGCTAAAAGCCCTAGAAAAAAAGAAAGCAGATATACCCAAGAAGAGTAGACAGCAAGAAATAATCAAAATTAGGGAAGAAAGAGACCAAATAGAAACAAAAATAACCATGGAAAAAATCAACAAAACCAAGAGTTGGTTTTTTGGGAAAATCAACAAGATTGATAAACCCCTAGCCACACTAACTAGAGGGCAAAGAGAGAGTATACCAATTAACAAAATCAGAAAGGAAAGTGGGGACATAACAACTGTAACTCAGGATATTCAAAAAATCATCAGATCCTACTAAAAAAACTTATACTCCACAAAATTGGAAAATCTGGAGGAAATTGACAAATTCCTAGACAGATACAAGATTCTAAAATTAAAGCAGGACCATTTAAACAATCTAAATAATCCTATAACCCCTAAAGAAATAGAAGAAGTCATCAAAAGCCTCCCAACCAAAAAAAGCCCAGGTCCAGACAGGTTCAATGCAGAATTTTGTCAGACATTTATTGCGGATATAACATCAATACTCTCCAATATATTTCAAAGGATAGAATACTACCTAACTCATTTTTTGAAGCTACAATAAACCACATACCTAAACCACACAAAGACCCTACAAGGAAATAGAACTTCAGACCAATCTCACTTATGAACATTGATGCAAAAACACTCAACAGAATCCTTGCAAATCGAATCCAAGAACACATCAAAATGATCATTCATCATGACCAAGTAGGCTTCATCCCTGGGATACAGGGATGGTTTAATATAAAGAAATCCATCAATGTAATCCACCATATAAACAAACTCAAAAAACAAAATCACATGGTCATCTCACTAGATGCTGAGAAAGCATTTGATAAAATTCAACACCCCTTCATGTTTAAAGTCCTGGAAAGAACAGGAATCCAAGGTCCATACCTAAACATAATAAAGGCAATATACAGCAAACCAACAGCCAACATCAAACTTAATGGTGGGAAACTTGTAGCAATCCCTCTAAAATCTGGGTCGTGACAAGGCTGCCCACTCTCCCCCTACCTATTCAACATAGTACTGCATGTCCTGGCTGGAGCAATTAGACAGCAAAAGGAGATCAAGGGGATATGAATTGGAAAGGAAGAGATAAAAACATCACTCTTTGCCAATGACATGATAGTGTACTTAAGTGACCTCAATAATTCCACCAGTGATCTCCTACACCTAATATCAAGTTCAGAAATGTGGCTGGATACAAAATTAACTCAAACAAACCAGTAGCCTTCTAATACTCAAAGGAAAAACATGTGGAGAAAGAAATTAGGGAAAAGGTACCCTTCACAATCGTCACAAAAACTATGAAATACCTTCGTGTGACTCTAACTAAGCAAGTGAAGGACCTGTATGACAAGAAATTCAAACCTCTAAAAAAAGAAATTAAGGAGTATCTCAGAAAATGGAAAAATCTCCGATGCTCATGGATTGGAAGATCCACATTTTAAAAATGGCTCCTACAAAAAGCAATCTACAGATTCAATGCAATCCCCATCAAAATTCCAACCAAATTCTTCATGGAATTGGAAAGATCAATTTGCAATTTCATATGGAATAACAAAAGACCCAGAAATCCATCCTCAACAACAAGAAAACATCTGTGGGAATCACTATCTTTGACCTCAAGCTATATTAAAAGGCAATTGTGGTGAAATTGCATGGTACTGTTACAGAAATAGGCATGTGCATCAATGGAATAGAATAGAAGATCCAGAAATGAGCCCTCATGTATATGGTCACCTGATTTTTGACAAAGGAGCTGTAAACATTCAATGGAAAAAGCACAGTCTATTCAACAAATGGTGCTGGTCCAACTTGCACTCAGCATGCAAAAGAATGAAAATAGACCCTTTTTTGTCTACTTGTGCAAAGCTCAGGTTTAAGTGGATCAAAGATCTCCACATTAAACGAGATACACTGAAACTATTAGATGAGAAAGTAGGGAAAACCTTAGAACACATAGGTACAGGAGAATTTTTTCTGAACAAAACACCACTGGCTTAAGCTCTAAGGTCAAAGATTAACAAATGGGAAGCAATGAAATTGCAAAGTTTCTGTAAGGCTAAGGACATTTTCAAGAAAACAAAATGGCAGCCAACAGAAATGGAAAAGATCTTTACCAAGTCCACATCAGATAGAGGCCTTATATCCAAGGTATACAAAGAACTCAAAATGCTAGACACCAGAGAATCAAATAACCCTATTAAAAAATGGGGTAGAGAGCTAAATGAAATGTTCTCAGTTAAGGAATATCGAAAGGCTGAGAAATATATGAAGTAGTGCTCGACATCCTTAGCCATCAGGGAAATGCAAATAAATACAACCCTGAGATTACACCCCACACCAGTCAGATTGGCCAAAAATCAAAACTCAGATGACCGCAGAGGCTGGCTTGGTTGTGGAGAAATAGGAACACTTCTCCACTGTTGGTGCGGTTGCAAACTAATACAACCACTCTGGAAATCAGGCTGGCAATACCTTAGAAAATTGGACATTGTAATATCTGAAGACTCAGCTATTCCACTTCTGGGCATATACCCCAGAGACACTTTAGTACACAACAAAGATATATACACCACAATGTTCATAGCAACTCTGTTTATAATAGCCAGAAGCTGGAAAGAAGCCAGTTATCCTTCAGAAGATGAATGGATACAAAAATTGTAGTACATTTACACAATGGTATACTTCTCAGCCACCAGAAACAAAGACTTAACCAAATTCTTAAGAAAATGCCTGCATCTAGAGAATATCATCCTGAGTGAGATAACCCAGTCACAAAACAATTCACAGAGTGTGTGAAGTCCAAGAAAAAACAAAACAAAATAAAACAATAAAAAATAGTCATGCTCAATCCTTACCCATCAAGAACACATTGATAAATTCCAAGTTGTAACCTGTATTCCATGTACTGTCTGCTCATTGTAAAAAAAATAAATAAATAAAAAATAAAATCTTTACACACCAAGAAAACTTTGACTATTTCCAGGTTGCATATTGTTTTACATGTACTTTATTCTCATTGTTACTGGTAGGATCTTTATCACACCATCAAAACTTTTAAAAAAATTACTGACAAAATATACTTTATAATTTATTCAAAAATCATAAAATCTATACATTTATCTTTGTTTTGTAAAATAAAGTTGTTAAAAAATAAAAAATAATAAATAAAAAAATTAAAAAAGAATCTACAGTGCTGTAAATCCTGAAAATCATCAGTTGATAAAAAAAATAAAGCCTGAATTATTAAAAAAAAATGTGATGAACATACATTGCATAAAAAATATTTAAAATCATACATGAAGAATGAAACAAATTTCAATCTGATAAATAAAAGCTATTTCTATCCACTCTTGGAAAATAATGTAATTCTGTATTTTGTGGTGTTTTACACTTAATGGATTTGTAAATGTTGAACCTTACATGCACTTCTGGAATAAATTCTTTCTTTCCTCTAAAAAAAAAAAGATAACAATTTCTTTTTATTTCTATTATTTTGAAACACAATTTTGGTATTTAAAAATTTTATGTTTAATCTATATACACCAAGTAAACTTTGACTATTTTCATGTTATGTTTTGTTTTACATGCACTTTATGCTTATGGTAACTGGTAAGATTTCAATGCATATTATCAAACCTTTAAAAAAATCAAGTACTGAAAAAAATATATTCCTATAGTTTTATGCCAAAATGCTTTTAAAATCAGTACATATATCTCTTTTTTTTAAAAAAAATAATAAAGTTGTAAGGAAAAAAAATCTCCAAACTAAACCAGATACACTGAAACTATTAGATGAGAAAGTAGGGAAAACCTTAGAACTCATAGGCACAGGAGATAATTTTTTGGACAAAACACCAATGTCTTGAGCCCTAAGGTCAAAGATTGACAAATGGGACTTAATGAGATTACAAAGTTTCTCTAAGGCTAAAGACACTGTCAAGAAAATAAACAGCAGCCAACTGAGTGGGAAAAGATCTTTACCAACCCCACATCAGATAGAGGCCTAATATCCAAGGTATACAAAGAACTCAAAAAGCTAGACACCAGAGAATTAAACAACCCTATTAAAAATGGGGTAGTGACTTAAACAAAAGTTCTCAATTGAGAAATATCAAATGGCTGAGAAACAACTAAGGAAGTGCTTGACATCTTTTTCCATCAGGGAAATGCAAATCAAAGCAACCCTGAGATTCCACTTCAGAACAGTCAGATTATCCAAGATCCAAAACTCAGATGACAACTAATGCTGGCGAAGATGTGGAGAAATAGGAACACTTCTCCACTGCTGGTAGGGTTGTAAACTGATACAACCACTCTTGATATCAGTCTGGCCGTTCCTCAGAAAAATGGACATAGTACTACCTGAAGACCCAGCTATTCCACTTCTGGGCGTATACCCCAGAGACACTTTAATATACAACAAAGATACATGCACTACAATGTTCATAGCAGCTCTATTTATAATAGCCTTTATATTATTGCATATTTAAGTAATTCTTAGAATATATTAGTAATTTCATAATTATTACATTTGCTTTGATAAGCTCTGATTTTTATAATTGTTTGGAAATATCATAAATTTCATTATACATATATACATATATATATATGTATTAGCATACTTAATGCCTAAAGCATCCACCCTTCCTTTAGTTTCTCTCCTTTTCCTTAGCATTTCCTAATTTCTTATAATAAATCATATAGGAATTATATTGATAACTACAATGGCTGTTAATATTAAGGTGAAAACTAAAACTAAAAGTGAGCAATGAGTAAATCTAGAAGTATAGAGACTGAACTTGTAAGATAGAAAGATAGGACTCGTGACAGTACTACCTAAAGACCCAGTTATTCCACTTCTGGGCATATACCCCAGAGAAGCTCCAACATACAACAAAAACACATGTGTTCATAGCAGCCCTATTTATAATAGCCAGAAGCTGGAAAGGACCCAGATGTCCTTCATTAGATGAATCGATACAAAATTGTGGTATATTTACACAATGGAGTACTACTCAGCTATCAGAAACAATGATTTTATGGAATTCTTAAGAAAATGGGTGCATCTAGAGAATATCATCCTGAGTAAGGTAACCCAGTCACTAAAGAACAGACATAATACGCAGTCACTGAAAATTGGATACTAACCACAGAAAGCTCTGTACACCCCATAAACAACTCACATACTATATGAAGTTCAAGAAAAACAAATGCCAAAAAAAAAAAAAAAAAAAATGAAAAACCATTATACTTAATTTTTACATACCAAAAAAACTTTGACTATTTCCAGGTTACATCTTCTTTTACATGTACTTTATGCTCATTGTAACTAGTAAGATTTTAATGCATACTATCAAACATTTAAAAATATAAAGTACTCACAAAAATGTATTCATATACTTTTATGTAACAATGCTTAAAATCTGTACATTTATCTTTGTTTTTTTAAATAAAGTTGTTCAATTAAAAAAAAAGAAATGTAGGACTTTTCAAAAAATAGGCACCATGTAGAATATAAATACATAATATAGAATGATACATAAATATTGCTCAAAATATGCAAAAGTATTACTTGAGTAAATACATGAAAGGAGAGAGAGGGAGAGAGTGATAGATAGAGATAGAAAGAGAGAGGGAGAGAGGGAGGGAGATGGAGAGTAAAATGAGAGAAAGGGAGAGAAAGATTTGTAGAAGAATCCTTAATGCTAGTATGAAGAAATAAGAATTTTAGTATACCAGACCAACCTTTAAAAAACATTTTTTATTTAATATTTAATTTAATTGCATTTTAAATGCTATCCCGTTTCTCAGTTTCCCTTCCAGAAACTACCTATCCCATTTTCCCTTCCCCTGCTTCTTTGATGGTGCTCCCCCAATCACCCACTCACTTAGGTCTCCCTGTCTTACCTAGCATGCATATGTAGCAGAGGATGGCCTTGTCAAATATCAGTGAGAGGAGATGCTAGCCTTTTAAAATTACAATTTGGTAAAGAAAATTCTGTTTCAACCCTGACAGAGATTAGGAAATTGCAGAAGAAAAATCTGAAGGCAGTAGAAATTGTTGAGATTTCTGGAGGAAAATTGTCTCCCTAATATAACAAGGCTGAAGCAGAAAGGACATAAAGAAGTCTATAGAATCTGGCCATGGTTTCTGGTGATAAAGCTAAAATTTTTAATATAGGCAAAGTGTATTTATTTTGGAAGAAGATGACATCCAGGACTGTTAACAGCATGAGCAGATCAGTCAGTATGTGGGTTCTAAGTTTAGACTGACTCTTGTAGAAGAGACCAGTGCACCTCATGCCTTTAACTTAAAGTCCATGCTCATCTATCACTTTAACATTCCTGGTCCCTTAATAAAACATGCTCTATTCTGCTTATTCTCTACTCAATGGGATAACAAAGTATGAATGACAGCATATGGTATTATCAGAAGCTTTATGTCCCCGCTGAAGCATTCTTATGGGGTAAAATCATAACACTATATCACCTATGTTTTATCTGGCCACTTCAACTACTTTGATGGAGATGTTCAGTAAATAATGTTCATAAATAATGCTCTTGACAAGTCTTTCAACTCAGGACTTCTTGTGGATCATGAACGAACTAAGGTTTTTATTATTTATGGGTTCAATTTGTTAAACCTATGTAAAATTCTTCTGTTGAACTTGGGAAAAGAAAATTAAGTAAATTTTTGTTTTCTTTTGTTTTTCATTTGAGATGCCATTAAGAACATTCAAGATACATGGAAAAAAGCCAAAATAACAACACTAATAGGAACTTGAAAGCATCTGATTCCAATCTTCAAATGTTAAGAACTGATAGAAGTAATTGTAGAAATGGCAAAAATGGCAGAATAGAAGTGAATTTTGAAGCTCAACGAAAGTGTTGCAGTCTTACGATGGTATCTCAATGGATAATGCCTGGATATTTTTCTGTCATCCTGGCACAAGCTACAGTCCTTTGACAGGAGGAACCACAACTGAACAAATGTGTCTGTAAGATCTAGTTGTGGAAAAGCAACTCTGTACTTTGCTGATTAGTGATTGATATAAAATGATCCAGATCAATGTGTGTAAAAACACAGCTGGACTAATGGTTCTAGGTTTTACCCAAAAGTAAAAACAAACAAATAAGCAGTATTCTTTCATGGCTTCTACACTAACCTGAGTCCAGTTTCTGACAACTCTGTATTCTTTCTTTCTTTATTTATTTATTTTGATTTGCCTCACGTAAATTGTGATTCAGGAAATGTAAGCTAAATGAGCCACTTTTAACCCAAGTTTCTATTAATATCATCTCTTGTCACAGCAATAAAACCCAAATTAACACACATGAGAAATTTCCCTGACAGATAACTTAAAAGAACTATCTTTTATGTATGCATGTATATGATATCTTTGTGTACACATGTGCGGCTACCTGTGCATGTCTACATGTGGCAGTCATAAGCTAACCATTGGCTAATCCTCAGAAATGCCAAAAACTTATTTGGTACAGGGCTTCTCATTAGACTAGAGCCCCAATATAAATTTAGCTTACCTACAAGGCCTGGTAATTTTTCTGCTACCGAATTCCCTGCTAAGACATCAGGCATGCTTAGAATATTTGTTTGAGTTCTGAAAATTAAACTAGTGACCATCACAGAAAAGCAAAATTAATTTGTTTAGCTTCCTCCTGGCCTAATCAAAAATAATTTTTATAATATGTGCTCTTGATGAAAATATGATGCATAATGTTAAAATGGAAACAAAATGTTTGTAGTACTATCCATATTTAGTTGGTAAACCACCTTTTGATTTAAGATTATTGTCCCTAATTTTAAAGCATTTTTATCATAATTAATGCTATAACATCCTAGTATCAGCTCTTTTCTAGAAAGAGAAGTTCAATCTATGCACAAATTTGATTAATTTTTTAAGAAAGTGAAAAAGCTGCCCCTAACTCTAAAAAGATCACAATAAATATTAAGTAAACAACCGTCAACATTAAGCAAGACCCTCTACCATCAAAAAGATTTCCAACCTAGTAAGGCTAAAATGACCATAACTACTTCAATTAAATATTTTTTAATAAAAACATTCAAAAGTTTTATACAGAGTAATATTTAATATAAAATAAATTATAAACTTAATTAGGAGAAGGGTGTTTCATGTACTTTTAAATGATTTATTTTATTTGATAGAATGATGTTTAAATAATTTTTGAAAATTATATGTTGTACAGATTTCAAACATATTAGTATGGTATTGCACATGTGGGTTGGTGTGTCTCGGAGACAGATACAGAGAGAAAAGGTTAGAGTGCTTGAACTGTAAGCTGCAAACTAGACTTAAACTATGTAACATATACTTAAGGCATGGTAGTAGCAGAGTAGCAATTTATTATACTTATAAAACAAAACCTCTAACTTTTAGACTCCAGTAGTTCTTTGAATCTCTGTCTCTAATTTTTATCATAAACTTTATACAGACGTAAAATTCTATAAAAACACATGTATCCTGTTTAAATAATAATTATTACATCAGTCCTTTATAAATACTGCTATATTATAGAATCCCAATAATTTTACTCAGAGTATTAGAACATGTATATTTTCAAATTATATCTTCCTGTAATTTGTAAAAAGATGATACCACAGATGAAGATCTAAATAAAACTCCAAGACAGAAAAAAATAAATAAATAAAAAGAAACCCACAAGATGATAAGCTGCTCAGAACCTTCTCATGCCTCCTGTTCTTTCTTTCATTCTCTCTTTCTTTCTTTCTTTATTTGTTGCATTATTTCTTTCTTTCTTTCTTTCTTTCTGTTTTTTTTTCTTTCTTTCTTTCTTCTTCCTTTGTTTCTTTTTTTTTTTCTGTTAAACTCTCTAAAATTTTTTTATTGTTTTTTTACTTTTTAAAACGACTTATTTTACAAAACAAAGATAAATGTACAGATTTTAAATATTTTTTGCTTAAAATTATACATTTTTATCAGTACTGTTTTTTCAGACATTAAAATAATTTTTACATAAAACCATGTGAATACATTTTTTTAGTCAGTACTTGATTTTTTTCAAGGGCTTGACAGTATGCATTGAAAACCTAATAGTTACAATAAGCGTAAAGTACATGCAAAACAAAACGCAACAAGAAAATAGTCAATCTTCTTTGTTTTCTTTATTTCTTGGACTTCATACAGTCTGTGAGTTGTTTCTGGGGGAGTGCAAGCCTCTGGGGTTAGCATCACACTATTAGTGACTGCATATTATGTCTGTTCTTTTGGGACTGGGTTAACTCACTCAGAATGATATTCTCTAGATGCAGCCATTTTCTTAAGAATTTGGTTAAGCCATTGTTTCTGGTGGCTGAGTAGTATTCCATTGTGTATATGTACCACAATTTCTGTATCCATTCATCTTCTGAAGGACATCTGGGTTCCTTCCAGCTTCTGGCTATTATAAATAGAGCTGCAATGAACATTGTGGTGCATATATTTTTGTTGTGTATTAAAGTGTCTCTGGGGTATATGCCCAGAAGTGGAATAGCTGGGTCTTCAGGTAGTACTATATCCAATTTTCTGAGGTATCGCCAGACAGATTTCCAGAGTGGTTGTATTAGCTTGCAACCCCACCAACAGTGGAGAAGTGTTCCTCTTTCTCCACAGCCTCACCAGCATCTGTTGTCATCTGAGTTTTGGATCTTGGCCAATCTGACTGGTGTGAGGTGGAATCTCTTGGTTGTTTTGATTTGCATTTCCCTGATGGCTAAGGATGTCGAGCACTTCCTCAGATGTTTCTCAGCCATTCGGTGTTCCTCAACTGAAAACGTTTTGTTTAGTTCTGTACCCCATTTTTTAATAGGGTTATTTGATTCTCTGGTGTCTAGCTTTTTGAGTTCCTTGTACACCTTGGATATTAGGCCTCAATCTGATGTGGTGTTGGTAAAGATCTTTTCTCATTCTGTTGGTTGCCGTTTTGTTTTCTTGACAATGTCTTTAGCCTTACAGAAACTTTGCAATGTCATTAACTCCCATTTGTTAATCATTGACCTTAGAGCTTGAGCCATTGGTGTTTTGTTCAGGAAATTTTCTCCTGTACCTATGAGTTCTAAGGTTTTCCCTACTTTCTCATCTAATAGTTTCAGTGTATCTTGTTTAATGTGGAGATCTTTGATCCACTTACACTTGAGCTTTGCACAAAGAGACAAAAAAGGGTCTATTTTCATTCTTTTGCATGCTGAGTGCCAGTTGGACCAGCACCATTTGTTGAATAGGCTGTCTTTTTCCCATTGAAGGTTTACTGCTCCTTTGTCAAAAATCAGGTGACCATATACATGAGGGCTCATTTCTGGATCTTCTATTCTATTCCATTGATCCACATGCCTATTTCTGTACCAGTACCATGCAGTTTTCAGCACAATTGCCCTGTAATATAGCTTGAGGTCAGGGATAGTGATTCACGCAGATAGTTTTTTGTTGCTGAGGATGGATTTTGCTATTCTTGGTTTTTTGTTATTCCATATGAAATTGCACATTGATCTTTCCAATTCCATGAAGAACTGGGTTGGAATGTTGATGGGGATTGCATTGAATCTGTAGATTGCTTTGGTAGGATGGCCATTTTTAAGATGTTGATTTTTCCAATCCATGAGCACGGGAGATCTTTCCATTTTCTGAGATCCTCCTCAATTTCTTTCTTTAGAGGTATGAAGTTCTTGTCATACAGGTCCTTCACTTGCTTAGTTAGAGTCACACCAAGGTATTTCATAGTTTTTGTAACGATTGTGAAGGATACGTTTCCCCTAATTTTGTTCTCCTCATGTTTGTCCTTTGAGTACAGGAAGGCTACTGATTTGTTTGAGTTAATTTTGTATCCAGCCACTTTGCTGAACTTGTTTTTCAGCTGTGGGAGTTCTCTGGTGGAATTTTTGGGGTCACTCAAGTACACTATCATGTCATCGGCAAAGAGTGATGTTTTTATCTCTTCCTTTCTAATTTGTATCCCTTTGATTTCCTTTTACTATCTAATTTCTGCAGCCAGGACTTTCAGTACTATGTTGAATAGGTGGGTGGAGAGTGGGAAGCCTTGTAGAGTCTCTGATTTTACTGGGATTACTTCAAGTTTCTCGCCATTAAGTTAGAAGTTGGCTGTTGGTTTACTGTATATTGCTTTTATTATGTTTAAGTATGGGCCTTGGATTCTTGTTCTTTCGAGGACTTTTAACATGAAGGGGTGTTGGATTTTGTTGAATGCTTTCTCAGCGTCTAGTGAGATGACCATGTGATTTTGGTTATTGAGTTTGTTCATATGGTTGATTACGTTAATGGATTTCCTTATGTTAAACCATCCCTGCATCCCACGTATGAAGCCTACTTGCTCATTATGAATGATCATTTTGATGTGTTCTTGGATTCGGTTTGCAAGGATTCTGTTGAGCGTTTTTGCATCAATGTTCATAAGTGAGATTGGTCTGAATTTCTCTTTCTTTGTAGGGTCTTTGTGTGGTTTAGGTAAGAGGGTTATTTTAGCCTCAAAAAATGAGTTGGGTAATATTCCATCTGATTCTATCTTTTGGAATAGTTTGGCGAGTATTGGTGTTATATCCTCAATAAAAGTCTGATAAAATTCTGCACTGAACCCGTCTGTACATGGGCTTTTTTTGGTTGGGAGGCTTTTGATGACTTCTTCTATTTCTTTAGGTGTTATAGGGTTATTTAGATGGTTTACTTGGTCCTGGTTTAACTTTGGGACCTTTTATCTGTCTAGGAGTTCATCCATTTCCTCCAGATTTTCCAATTTTGCGGAGTAAAAGCTTCTGTAGTAGAATCTGATGATTTCTTGAATTTCCTCAGTTTCAGTTGTTATGTCCCCACTTTCCTTTCTGATTTTGTTAATTTGGATACTCTCTCTTTGCCCTGTAGTTAGTCTGGCTAGGGTTTATCAATCTTGTGGATTTTCTCAAAGAACGAACTCTTGGTTTTGTTGATTTTTTCCATGGTTCTTTTTGTTTATATTTGGTCTATTTCTTCCCTAATTTTGATTATTTCTTGCTGTCTACTCTTTTTGGGTATATCTGCTTCCTTTTGTCCTAGGGCTTTTAGCTGTGCTGTCAGGTTGCTGATGTGAGCTCTCTCCAGTTTTTTTTTGAAAGCACTTAGGGCTATGAGTTTTCCTCTCAATACTGCTTTCATTGCATCCCATAGGTTGGGGTATGTTGTGTTTTTGTTTTCTTTGAATTCTATGAAATCCTTAATTTCTTTCTTTATCTTCTTTGACTTTGCTATCCTTTAACAGAGCGCTGTTTAGTTTTCATGTGTATGTGGGCTTTTTGTTGTCTTTGTTGTTATTAAAGACCAGCCTTAGACCATGGTGATCTGAGAGGATGCATGGGAGTATTTCAATCTTCTTATATCAATGGAGGCTCGTTCTGTGTCCAATTATGTGGTCAATTTTCGAGAAGGTGCCATGGGGTGGTGAGAAGAAGGTGTATTCTTTTACTTTGGGATAATATGTTCTGTATATATCTATTAATTCTAGTTGGTTCAATGTCTCTGCTAGTTTTTCAGTGTCCTTGTTCAGTTTCTGTTTCCCTGATCTGTCCATTGGTGAGAGTGGGGTATTAAAGACTCCTACGATTATTGTGTGGGGTGAAATGTATTTTTTGAGCTTTAGTAGGGTTTCTTTTATGAATGTGGGTGATTTTTTATTTGGAGCATATATGTTAAGGATTGAGAGTTTCCTCCTGACAGATTTCCCCAGTAATGAGTAAAAAGTGTCCTTCCTTATCTTTTTTGATAACTTTTGTTTGGAAATTTACTTTATTCGATATTAGAATAGCCACTCCAGCTTGCTTCTTGGAGCTGTTTGCTTGGAAGTTTTTTTCCTACCCTTATACTCTGAGATAGTGTTTGTCTTTGTCTCTGAGATGAGTTTCCTGTATGCAGCAATAGACTGGATTTTGTTTATGTATCCAGTCTGATAGTCTATGTCTCTTTATTGGGGAGTGGAGGCCATTTATGTTAATAGATATCAAGGAATAGTTGTTTCTGTTTCCTGCCATTATTGCTTTTTTGGGTTGAGTTGTGTCTGTGTTTTTTTTTTTTTTTTTTTTTTTTTTTTTTTTTTTTTTTCCTCTTTTAGTTTTCTTGTTTAGGAGTTTTCTTGTTCTTAGTAGGCTGTATTTTTCCTCATTGTATTGGGTTTTCCACCTATAATTCGTTGTAGTGCTGGGTTTGTGGCCAGATATTGTGTGAATTTTGATTTGTCCTGAAATATCTTCCTCTCTCCATCGATGGTGATTGATAGTTTTGCTGGGTATTGCATCTTGGGCTGGCACTTGTGCTCTCTTAGGGTGTGCATGATGTCTGTCCAGGCTCTTCTAGCTTTCATAGTCTCTGTTGAGAAATCAGGTGTGAGTCTGATTGGCCTGCCTTTATATGTTACCTGACCTTTTTCCTTTGCTGCTTTTAGTATTCTTTCTTTGCTTTGGGCACTTGATGTTTTTACTATTATGTTTCGGGAGGTATTTCTTCTCTGGTCCAACCTATTTGGATTTCTGAAGGCTTCTTTTATGCTCGTGTTCATCTCATTCTTGAGGGTAGGGAAGTTTTCTTCTATGATTTTGTTGAAGATATTTACTGTGCCTCTTAGTTGATACTCTTCTCCCTCTTCTATTCCTATTATCCTTAGGTTCGGTCTTCTCATTGTGTCTTGTATTTCCTGGACATTTTGTGTCAGGAGATTTTTGTTTTTTGTATCTTCTCTGGCTGTTTTGTCTATGTTTGCAATGTTGTCTTCTGCCCCAAGATTCTCTCCTCGATCTCTTGTAATCTGTTGGAAATGCTTGCTTCTGTGACTCCTGATTTCTTTTTTTGGTGTTCTGACTCTAGGGTTATCTCTTTTAGTGTTTTCTTTATTGTGTCAATCTCTGTTTTAATTTCCCTCTTCCATTCCTTTATTTCTTTGGTACTGTTTTCCTCTATTTCTTTGAGTTCTTTGAGTGTTTTTCTTGTTTCTTCTTTAAAAGCTTCTGAATCTTTTTGCTTTTCCTCCCTTTCTTGTTTAAGTAAATCTATCAGCGTCTTGAGGCATGATTTCAGGTCTGTGTCTTCTTATTCTGGAGTGTTTGGAATTCTGATGTTTCCTGTTATGGGAGAGCTGGGCTCTGGTGTTGCTAGATTTTCTCGGTTTTCTTGGGATATACTCTTTCTTTTTCCTCTTGCCATTTTGTTGTCAGTGATATGTTCTTGCCTTTCCCTTTTATCTGGTCTGTGTCCCTGGTTCTCCACTGGTTGAGGGGTCAGATGGGTCGAGCCCTGTTTAATGCCTCAGAGTCATCGGGTGTGAGCAGAAGTTCCAATGTTCTGTTTCTGTTTGCTGGATCAGGCACGGCAGGGCAGGGCAAGGCAGGGGGTGCACTTTCCGTGTGTAC
Organism: Micromys minutus; assembly: GCF_963924665.1. Classification (NCBI taxonomy): domain Eukaryota; kingdom Metazoa; phylum Chordata; class Mammalia; order Rodentia; family Muridae; genus Micromys; species Micromys minutus. Next base: position 811,648 of record NC_137969.1, on the reverse strand, counting down.
TCCACAGAGATCTTTCTGCTCCTGTGCAGCCCAGATCTCCCACCCACCAGTTGGTCAGCCTCTATGAGCCTCCGTTCCGGGTGGCAGATGGGCCAGGCTATGCTCTGCATCCGGAAGTCGCTTCCAGGCAGAAACAGAAGTTCTAATTTTCTGTTCCCAGTCGCAGTTGCTCAGTCCCTATGAGCCGCCGATCCGGGTGGCAGGTAGGCCAGGCTCCTCTCTGCATCCGGAAGTCGCCTCAGGGTGGAAATAGAAGTTCTAATTTTTTGTTCCCAATTGCTGGTTCGGGCAAAGCGGGGCAGGGCAAGTTAGGGTGTTCACTTTCAGTGTGCACTCCGCAGAGATCTCTCTGCTCCCCTGCTGTCTTGGTCTCCCACTCACCAGTTGCTCAGCCTCTATGAGCCTCCGTTCCACGTGGCAGGTAGGACAGGCTCAGCTCTGCATCCGGAAGTCACCTCCGGGTGGAAACAGAAGTTCTAATTTTCTGTTCCCAATCGCTGGATCGGGCAAGGCGGGGCAGGGCAAGTTACGGTGTGCACTTTCCGTGTGCACTCTGCAGAGATCTCTCTGCTCCCCTGCAGTCTTGGTCTCCCACTCACCAGTTGCTCAGCCTCTATGAGCCGCCGTTCTGAGTGGCAGGTAGGCCAGGCTCCGCTCTGGGTCCAGAGGTCGTCTCCGGGTCCTTTCTTTCTTTTTTTTTCTTTCTTTCTTTTTAGTTTAACATCTTATTTTTCTTACAACTTTATTTTTTAAAAAAACAAGATACATGTACATGTTATTAAAAACATTTTAGAATAAAAATGTATAAATATATTTTTGTCAGTACTAAATTCTTTTAAGGTTTGATAGTATGCATTGAAATCTTACTATTTACAATGATCATAAAGTGTATGTAAAACAAAATGTAACATGGAAATAGTCAAAGTTTTCTTATGTGTAAACATTAAAGATAATGACTTTTAACAACCAAAAATTGCCACAATGCTGTTTTCTTAGTTCTTGATTTATTAATGATTTAAGGTCTACGTGTACCCCACTCTGAGAGGGTGCTACATACTTACTGTTTTTTTTTTTTTTTTCTAATAAAGATTGAGGCTTTCACATTTTAGCCCCCTTTTGTTCAGCTTCATATGGTATGTGAGTTGTTTCTGGGTGTTCAGAGCTTTCTGGGCTAGTATGCAATTATCAGTGACTGCATAGTATGTCTGTTCATTTGTGAATGGGTTACCACACTCAGGATGAAATTCCCTATATAAATCCATTTGCCTAGAAATTTCAAAAAGTCATTGTTTCTAGTAGTTGAGTAGTACTCCATTGTGTAAATATACTACAATTATTGTATCCATTCATCTACTGAAGGACATCTGGGTTCTTTCCAGCTTTTGGCTATTTTAAATAAAGCTAAAATGAACATGGTGGAGCATGTGTCCTAATTGTATGTTGGAGCATGTTTGGGGTGTATGCCCAGAAGTGGAATAACTGAGTCTTCAGGTAGTACTACATCCCATTTTCTGAGGAACCGCCAGACTGATTTTCAGAGTGGATGTACCAGCTTACAATCACACCAACAACGGAGAAGTGTTCCTCTTTCTCCACATCCTGCTGTCATCTGAATATTTGATCTTAGTCATTCTGACTGGTGTGAGGTGGAATCTCAGGGTTGTTTTGATTTGAATTTTCCTGATGACTAGGAATGTTGAACATATGTGCTTTTCGGCCATTGGATATTCCTCAATTGAGAGTTCTATGTTTAGCTCTGTACCACATTTTTAATAGGATTGTTTGATTCTCTGGAGTTCAACTTGTTGAGTTCTTTTTATATATTTGATATTAGACCTCTATCACATGTGGGACTGGTAAAGATCTTTTTCCAATCTATTGTCTGCCATTCTGTTTTTTTAACAGTGTCCTTAGCCTTACAGAAACTTTGCAATGTCATTAAATCTCATTTATCACACATTTCTTAAACGACAGAAGAAGAAACTGAAAAGAAAAAAGAAAACAATCATGTTACCTTAAGGCTCTAGAGGAAATCCCCTTGCATGCCCTTTTTATATCTTGCCAGATGTTTTACAGACCTTGCCTCTGGACTCTCTTTCTCTATTTTCAAAGCTATCTATATGCCTTCTGGTTTTGAATTCAGCTGAAAACAGTTTCCACCATTTATAAAACTTGTAAAGGGTATCAGTTTACCAAGATAAGCACAGCAAATCTAATCTTAAGGTCATTAATCAAAATTACATTTGTGATATTATTTCAACCATGTAAAGAAACAGAGTCAGGGAGTAGAACATATTTCAACATTCATTTTGATTGATATCTTATACAACTGTGGGCTTTCTGAGAGCAAAGAGCACCCTTGTCAACCCACATTATTCCAAAATGCCCTACATGTAGATCTCATCAATGTTCATTCAATGCTGTTCAACAGACATGAGCTTGAGATAAATTAAAATATGTGCACTCCTCTATATGAACAAACAAGAGCCATAAAATAAAAACCTCACACTAGGTATAGAGTAGAATTAAAGTAATTTTAAGAAAAAGACTTACTAATAAACCAAATTAAAATAATGGTGGTGAAATCAAATAAAATAAGTAATCTGCTTCTTGAAAAGTTATTTCAGAATATCAAAAAAGAGGGAGCAGAAAGATTTTAAAAGTGAGAGATTATGGAGGACATATGCAGAGCTGTGTCTTTGGGACAAGACAGCACAGGAATACAAGTGGACTTACAACAGCCATGACTATGACTATATGCAGATAACTGGTAATAGTTGCTGAGAAAGATGGAAAACTACATTACTATTTCTTTTACCAAAAAAAAATACATAGAGAGATTATATATATAGATAGACAGATTAGATAGAGATAGAAGATACAAATAGACAGACCCTTAAACAAGAGACATAGTTAGTAAGAATTGCAACATGAGTAAGCACAAAAGAAACAAACTTTGGGCTATAGCTATTTTATTCTATTTTTCATTGAACAACTTTATTTGAAAAAACAAAGATAAAGGTAAAAATTTTAAGCATTTTTAGCAAAATATATATGAATACATTTTTGTCAGTGCTTGTTTTTTTATTGAAGATCTTTATTTTGAAAAACAATGATAAATGTACAAATTTCAAGCATTTTTGCTTAAAAGTATATGAATACACTTTTGTCATTGCTTGGCTTTATTTTAAGGATTGATGGTGTGCATTAATATCTTACTAGTTACAATGAACACAAAGTATATGTAAAACCAGATATAAGCTGGAATTAGTCAAAGTTTTCTTGGTGGATGATGATTAAACACAATGTTTTTTTATTTTTTTTTATTTTTTGCTTGAATTTTATATAGTATGTGAGTTGTTTCTGGAGTATTCAGAGTTTCCTGGGGTTAGTATCCAATCATCAGTGACTGCATATTATGTCTGTTCTTTTATCACTGGGTTATCTCACTCAGGATGATATTCTCTAAATGCATCCATTTTCTTAAGAATTTTGTAAAGTCATTGTTTCTGATAGCTAAGTAGTACTCCATCATGTAACTTTACCACAATTTTTGTATCCATTCATCTACTGAAGGACATCTGGGTTCTTTCCAGCTTCAATATATTATAAATAGAGTTACTCTGAAGATTGTGGTGCATGTACCTTTGTTGTATGTTGGAGCTTTTCTGAGGTTTATGCACAGAAGTGAAATAACTGGGTCTTCAGGTAGTACTATGTCCAATTTTTTCAGGAACTGCCAGACTGAATTCCAGAGTGGTTGTCCTAGTTTACAACCCGACCAACAGTACAGAAGTATTCCTCTTTCTCCACATCCTTGCCAGCATCTGCTGTCATCTGAATATTTGATCTTGGCCAATCTGTCTTGTGTGAGGTAGAATCTCAGGGTTGTTTTGATATGCATTTCCCAGATGGCTAATGATGTTGAGCACTTCCTTAGATGTTTCTCAGTGATTTGGTCTTCCTCAATTGAGAACTTTATGTTTAGCTGTGTATGCCATTTTTAATAGGGTTGTTTGATTCTCTGGTGTCTAGCTTTTTGAGTTGTTTGTATACCTTGGATATTAGTCCTCTATCTGACGTAGAGTGAGTAAAGATCTTTTTCCACTCAGTTGGCTGCCATTTTGTGTCCTTAGCCTTACAGAAAC